>NC_022010.1:26526134-26544843 GCF_000317375.1 Microtus ochrogaster | reverse complement strand
TGTGTGTGTGTGTGTGTGTGTGTGTGTGTGTGTGTGAGAGAGAGAGAGAGAGAGAGAGAGAGAGAGAGAGAGAGAGAGAGAGAGAAAGAGAGAGACTACAAGTCAGACAAACAGATCTACAGCAGGCAGACAGTCAGGGAAAAGAGGCTCTAGGCAGATTAAGGAATTTTTCTCTTAAACATTTAGGACAGCTAACTTCCAGATTCTTTTCCAAGACATCTGGTGGGATATTTAGGGCCAGGGGTATTGTTCAGTGGGGTCTTTCCGATGGTGGGATTCAGTGGCTAGAATCAGCAAACTCCCTTTTTTCAGATTATCTGATTCCCTGCCAGAGCCCAAATCAGCTAGTTTTGAGGGAGAAAGGGGAGCCACCCTACCCCTAGATACACACCTCCATCCCCATACACTCTTGGGAAGTCTCTCACTGTCCCAGTGTGTGTGTGTATGTGTGTGTGTGCATGTGTGTGCGTGTGTGTGTATATGTGTGTGTGTGCATGTGTGTGCGTGTGTGTGTATGTGTGTGTATGTATGTGTATGTGTGTGTATGTGTGTCTTTACACATACACACATGTACACACTCGCTTCTGCTTTCAGTGAAACTTGGCTGTGTAATGGACCTTACTTTTCCTTGCATTTTATTCTTTTAATTGATGGCAAAAAAGAACCCATCACTGAAACCAGGTCTCACCGGGGGCTGGAGTTTGCCAAGTACAGACCGGCTGGCCAGGGAGCTCCAGAGGTCCAGTTGTCTTTGCCTCTCCAGCAGAGGCCTATTTAAAAACATCCATGTGCAGTGATGTGCCCCATCATGGACTTGGCCACTGTGATCTGGGCAAAGCCCTTCTCTGGAAAGCTCTGATCAAACACGACTACAAAGGACAATGTCTCGTCTATTTTACATCACGACTATTGGTGGAATCTTTCAAAACCTATTCGTTAGTGCAGACAATGTAGAGGAAGTGGGAATGGCGTGTCTGGTGGTTACAGTAAGGGTGTCATAAAACTGAAACGTGATCTATGAGATGTCTCTATGGTAACATCTCTCCATCATCAGGCATTGCTTCCAGCTACAGTCTCCAGGACCAACACTGCCTAGTTAACAAAAACGAACTTCAGTGAAGGAGGCCCCAAACCAAATATCGCTAAGGAGAAGTCTCTCTTGCCTTTCAACCTGGGACTATAGCTCAGTTGGTAGAGGAATTGCCTAGCATTCAGGATGCCCTGAGTTCAGTCCCCAACCTGATACAAATCGGCATAGTAGTGCATAGCTGTCATCAGCACTCCAGAGGTAGAAATAGGAGGATCAGAAGTTCAAGGTCATTCCTCAGTAACGTGGAGGGTGGTGTCAGTCTCGGGTCCACAAGAAATTGTTGGAAGGAACGAATGAAGTTAGACTCTCTCCCCCATACCCTCTCTGCTACAGTTGGGATGTGGCCACACCCAGCGTGTCCTCCCCACCCCAAGACTCATACGTTGGGAACCTGGTGCTCCCTGTGGCAAAGATGATAGGTGATAGGCTCTGTAAGAGTTGGGACTTGGTAGAAGGTCGCCTGATATTGCCATACCATTTTTTCTCCTTCCCACACATTCTCACCACGATGCTATCCACTACTGTCCGGTGCAGTTGGGAGAGATCCTCACCAGAAACGGCATCATACTGAATAAACTTCCTTCCTTTATAAGTATCTGGCCTCAGAGAGTCAATTATTACAGCAGAAAACCCATTAATAGCCTCTCTTATTTCTATACGTGTAGGTCTGATTAGAGAAGCCAGGCTCACAGGCTGGGTCTTGGGTGCAAGGGAGACAGAAAAATTGGTTTCCACTTGGCCCTAAGTAGGCAGGACACACAAGGTAGAAACTCCCTTAAACACACAAGAAAATTATGTTCATAAGTAAGATAGCTATTGTTAATTTAAAACCCCAACTTCCAGAAATAGCATAATTTGAACCTGGAATTCTGTATCCTTTAAATAGAGCCGAGTAAAGGCTAAACATAAAATACCACAGTAAGTCTTCTCAACAACATTCTTTTTCTTATTATTTTTAAATGAGATGTATGCCTATGTGTGGGTTTATGCATGTGCATGCAGTTGCCCATAAAGACCAGAAGAGGGCATCATATCTCCCGGGGATGTAGTTATAAACAGTAGTGAGCTATCTGATGTGGGTGTGAGAATCCAGTTAAGGTCCTCTGTGAGATTTGTGTATGCACTATAAAACTGCTGAGCCAGCTCCCCAGCCCCTCAGTAACATTCTTAATAAATAAAGAGATCCTTTACTGTATCTACTTCAATGCATGTGTTGTGGTCAGAAATCAAACCAGTTCATGCCAGAAAGATTTTCAGACAATGGAGTCTTACATATCAGTGGTTTTCTGATGTGCTTCCAGTAGATGCTCGGTAGGGGCAGCCAGGATGGCATACTCCTACCTAGCACCATAGATGACCTAAGATCCATTGCCAGATCTTCATTGTTCAAATACATAAGGAGGAGTAAAAAACCATCAACTATTTTCACACTTTTTAAAAATGGCTCAGTTTCCAGATAAAATTGCCCTGGTGACCTACTCGGGATATTACCTCCATGCTCTATGGACAGCAGAGGCATCCAGGTTACTAAAATAGTCCGTAGATAATAAAGTAAGAAGAGCTACTACAGACTCACCCCCTGCAGACCCTGGGATCCCATAGCTCCTGGGCCTCCCTTATCTGACCCTGGGTGGCCTGGAGATTCCATTACAAGTTCTCTGAACTTGACCATCTCCAAGAGCCCTTCCAGGACTCTGAACGTAAAGCCAAGTTCCTCACCTTTGGCACTATAGATGTTGGAGACCAGGTACCAACTTCAAGTGGGGAGCCAAGGTACGCCTTGAAAGGTGTTCACGACATCTCTGCCCAACACTGGTGTGATGGCTGATGTCAACTGTCAACTTGCTGAGATCTAGAAGCATCAGGAGATAAATCTCTAGGCATGTTTGTCAGGGAGTTTCTAGATTGGTTAATTAAGATAAGAAGTTCTGTCCTGAATGCAGGCAGCACCATTCTATAATCTGGGGTCCTAGACTGAGTTAAAAATAAGAACGTAAGCCAACTATGGAGGTACATGTCTCTGATCCCAGCATTCAGGAGGCAGAAGCAGGAGGATCTCCATGAGTTTGAAGCCAGCCTGGTCTACATAGTAAGTTCCAGGCCAGACAAGGATACACAGTGAGGAGGCAAGGTGAGCACCAGCATCCCTCTCTGTCTGCTTCCTGACTGTAGATACAGTGTCTCATGCTCCTGCAGCCATGCCTTTCCACCATGATGGGCTGTACCCTCACACTGTGAGGTAGGAAAATACCCTTTTATCCTTAAGTAGCTTTCGTTAGATTACTTTACTACAGAGGCAGAAGAGTAGCTAACACAGCAGGGGGCATCTGAGAAAGGCTGCCAGGTAAATGGCTGGCTGGTCCCTCTCAAGCACACATCCCTGAAGGGATGGCAATGAGGGCAGACAGGGGCTCTTTGCATTCTATAACCCAAGAGCTAATCTCACCTTCATATTGCAGAAAGGGGTCTGTGTATTTGCAACGCCAACATACACTCTGCTCAACAGTTTGTTTGTTCTGATTCAGCCTTTGACCTAGAGGTAACCCAGATGGTAACCTCGGGGAGAATGTGAGACTAGGGAGCCTTGGGTGTAAACGAACCCTGTGACAGAGAGGTGACAACAAGGGAAGGGACAGGAAGTAACAAGGAAAGAAGCATCACTGTGAGACACATTGAAAGAACTCAGTGACACACACAGAGCAGTGGAGAAGACGCGCATGGCAAAATAGAGCGGAGCAGGCTCTCAAGAGCTGAGGATGGACCATGGCCAAAGGGACCACGGTGCCAATCTACAGTTTTGATGGGCTTTATCTTACTTATAAAGTCTCTAACAAGCTGGTGCTCCCGAGGGATCTCCAGATGATTGACATGCCTTACAAGACTGGGCATGGTATATCTTTGATCTTTATCAAAAAGATTTCTCGCAAGATGAGACATCCTCTACGGTTCACAACTCCTGGAAATGGGCTGAGATGCTTATCAATTAGAGACCCCTGAGCAGTTCAGGATGCCACGTCTCCTTCACACACAACCCTCTCTAAAGGAACCCACATTCAGGTATGGAACAAACATGTGCTGTCTTATCCCTCCCTCCCTATTTAAATCTGAAACATGTTCTACCCTGGATTGTATAAAGGAAGGGCATGACCTCTCCAAAGTATGGTGGAGGGGAAGGTTTTTATTATAGACACATGGGAGAGTACAGAAGAAAGACTCGGATAAATCCAGACCCCTCTAGCAGAAAGAATAGAGCCAAAAATCTAGCAGGAAGAGAAGAGCCAAAAATCTAGGTTATCTGGTTCAGTGACTCTGTTCCAGGAACTAGCTGACCATAATCTTAGATTATAATTGAGAATAATCTTGAGAAACAGGGAGTTACCTCCTTGTGATTATTACTGGTATTTTCGGAATGTTCCAATGAAGCTCTCCCTACCCCCTTTGGGTTGTGGTTTCTTCCCCTAAATACCCCTTCTCCCAGCTACTCAAGGTCGAACTCCTCTATCCCTGCGTGGGATATGAGTCTCGGCTCCAGCATGCTGGTTCCTGTCAATCGTGTGATTGCAGCAAGGACGGTCTCTAGTGAATTCTTGGGGGGTCGTGTTATCCCGAGACTTGAGTGAGAGTCTCCCCACTCCGGGGGTCTTTCACAGCCAGAGGCTTCTGGAAGAGTCCAGAGCAGGGAGAGAAAGCAACTGAACATGGTCAGCAAAGTGGACGGGGTCATGAGAGGAGCGGGGAGGTGAATGCAAGAGAGGAGGACCAAGGGGGGTTGGTAGAGAGAGGGGACCTGGAGAGCCAAGAGAGCCCAGGCTTTAATGGCAGGGTTGTGTAGGAATGGGAAGGAAGCTGGGGGAAGGGAAGCCCATGAGCAGCAGTTCAGGGGAGGGGGAGGGGTGAGAAGAACCAGGATGCAAGCATGGACAGGTATTTGTGATGCTTTGAAAGGCTGGAGGCTGCCATGTGCTTTGGTATGCTAATAGGCACCACAGCCATTTGTTTCTTTTGGACCTAACACTTCTCTCTCCTTCATAAGCTTGCTAACTTTAACTTTGCTTCATGCTCACAGGTCCTGAAATTTTTTTTCTGCACTGTTGTCCAGGATGTATCTTTACTTGGACGGAGGTCCCTAAGTTGGGAGAATGCCTCAGGTTGCTACAGGTAGCGCTATAGCGCTGTGTCTTTTGCTCCAATTGGTGCCAATAGACCTAGTGGACCCTAGAAAGATGTATCTATAGCCTGGAGAGGCAACCACACCCACTATAATGATGTGCCAGGATCTGCTCTGCCTTCTCAGCCCTCTGCCTCCTTGAAGAAGAAGATAGATCATCTAGCCAACCAAGCCACCTTCAACTGCATTCCAAACTAAAGATACACTTCATGTCCTACCCCAGAGGGTCTCTAGCTGGTAGAGAGCCTTCACACAATAACTCAGACCTGTTGGGACACATGTAAAAGAGAGACTGAGATAAAGCGACTGGCCGGGAATGACCCTTCAGAACTGGAGCGCAGAAGGCAAGGGGGCAGGAGGCAGTCAGCGGGAGGCCTCCGCCTGGCCTGTTTCAGCTCCCAGGAAACAGCAGGAACCAAGCAGTCATGCGGGACTCACCCATCCCTCCCCCGTGGATATGTTAATGGGGGTCTTATTTCTGACTTCCCATATTAATTTAAATGATGTATATTTATGCCCCACTGAGGAAAAAGGACGCTGAATTAGTGTACACATGAAAGAGAGCCACAGCCTTCAGCTGTCATTCTTCACATGGTCTCCGGAGTCACTCTGGATGAAGGATGCTTTGCTCCGCTTCTGAGAAACTTCTCCTATCATCACCTCCTTCTCCTGAGTCCTTACCAGAGAAGTCATTAAGTCCTTGGTTTCTTAGTGAGAAAAGAGCACAGGAGGTCAACTATTTATTTCAACACTTCCTGCTTAAGAAAGACGTAAGGTCCCTCATGCCACCTTCTGCTTCCCTTCGCTGCTCCGATCGTCTGTAACAGTGTTTGTCAAACACCCATGAGACAGGATTTCCAGGGCTCACAGGGGAGTGTGGCTTTGGCATCTCTTGGCAGGTGTTCAAAGTCAGCTATTATACCTGGAAAAATGGTACTCTGGCCAACATGGTGTTTGTACACTTGCAACAGGTGGTCCAAAGCAGGTGCAGAAGATACTACACCTCTCTTGCTGTGGTGGCTAGGTATAGGTCAAAAGAACCAGAAAAAGAGCAGGTTGGAGAACTCCAGTTACAGACACCCAAGGGCTTCTATGGTCCTGAAAGTCAGAACCTGGGAACCACAGACCGACTCTGGTATCTGATCCTGGACATCTAGAGCAAGAGTGAGTGGTTTATACATTGAATAACACTTAGGTCCTATCATGTATTTGCACAGTGAGATCATTGGGTCTCCCTGTTTCATGTGTGTGTGTGTTTATGCACATGCATATGGAGACCTAATACCCACAGTTCTCCTGCCTTAGCTTCCTGAGTAGTAGGATTGCAGTCACCTCCCTGATATGGGATGCCCTTCTGTATGCTGTGAATATGTTTTCTTACCATTGGTTAATAAAGAAGCTGATTTGGCCAATAGGCAGGCAGAATAGAGCCAGGTGGGAACTCCAAGCAAAGATGAAAGGAAAAAGAAGGTGGGGTCAGAAAGATGCCAGCAACTGCTGGAGAAGCAAAATGTGATATAACAAGCCACGAGTCTTGTGGTAAAATATAGAATAATAGAAATGGGTTAATTTAAGTTGTAAGAACTAGTTAATAATAAGCCTGAGCTAATAGGCCAAACGGTTAGTAATTAATATCAAGCCTCAGAGTGGATGTTCAAAACTCCACTCCAGTTAGACATTCCACCATAACTGGTATTATAGCTAGTTCTGTCAACTATGGTCTATATTTACCTGAGAAAGGGAGTGTCTACTAAGGAATTTCCCAGATGGATTGGTCTATGAAGGGGTTGTCTTAGTTGTTAATTGATGAAGGGAGGCCCAGTACACCGTGGGCAGCACCATCCCCTGAGCAAGTGGTCCTGGATTGTAAAAGAAAACTAGTTGAGCATGGGCTAGAAGATGAGCTAGAAAGTGAGCCAGCAGCATTTTTCTATGGTTGCCTGTTTGAGTTCCTGTCCTGGCTTCCCTCAATGACGGACTGTGACTTGGAAGGATAAGCCAGATAAACCCTGTCTTCCCTAAGCTGTTTTTGATTTTATCACAGAAAAAAAAAAAGAAAGAAGGAAAATAAAAGAAAAAGAATAAAAGAAAAGAAACTAAAACACCTGGCTTATTTTATTTTTAATGAAAACAAACAATTACTAATAACTGATAAACAAGATTAATAAAGAAAGAGAATTCATTGCTTTTAAAACAGAAAAATCTGGATCAGTTAGCCTAAGCTTCTGGTAGACAAATAAGGCTGTATAGGAAATGCTTCATGGTAAAACAAAATACAGCTGCTCTTAACTACCCAAGTCTACTCTCTGTTCCTCACTGGCTCTCCTGGCTTCCTTCTGGCACTGTGATAAAATGCTCCAACACAAAGCAATTAGGGTAAGAAGGGGTTATCTGGCTTACAAGCCTGGGTTAACACGCATGACAACAGAGAAGTCACATTGGCAGGAGCTCAAGCCAGCTGATGATGTAATATCCCCAGTCATGAACAGAGAGAAATAAATGCATGCAAAAGTGCTTGGGTATTCTCTCCTCTTTTATACAGCTCAGCTCCCCCCCCCCTGCCCCCAGCACTGGCCAGGGAATGATACCACCCACAGCGGGCTGAGTCTTCCTGTATCAACTAAAAGTCCTGCCACTCCTCTGGAGACATGCTCGCAGGCCAACTTGAGGTAGGTAATTTCCCCATTAAGATTCTCTTCTTCCCAGGTGGCTCAAGGTTGTATCAAACTGACAGCTAAAAAGTAACCACCACACTAGCCCCGCCTCCTCCTCCTTCCCTTCTTTTAGAACTCCTTATGCTAAGCAGGTCACTTCTTGGATGGTCCAATCTTAGTTTTGAAGTTCGGCATCCTATTTAGCAAACAAAACACCCTTTAAGTCGTCCCTCCTCTGCGGTTGTAAATTATGGACAACAAATAGCCTTTTATTTTTCCCATCATAGGTATTTATATTTCAGTTTGCATATGTGTGTTGATTCTATCCTAATATTTACATTTTATGATTAGATTCCGAAGGAGGAGAGGAAAGCCTGCGATTCTCCCACCAGGTGCCTTTTCAGGTCTATACTCCTGAGGGCTGATCTGTGCTTCTTTCTTATGGATATGTGTGTGTGCAGGTGTTGGGTGCATGTGTGTGCACATGTAGCAGCCAGAGGTCAGATTCAGGCGTGGGTCCTCAGGCATTGTTCACTGTGTATTTCTAGGACAGGATTTCTCACCGACCTGGAGGTCACTGGTTCCAGCCAGACTGGCTGGTCAGCAAGCCCCCAGAGACCTGCCTACCTCTGCCTGCCCTGGAGGCCACGACTGCCAATGCACACAACTGTGTGTGCTGGGAACTGAACTCCAGGTCCTCATATGTACGTGGCTACCAGTTTACCTGCTGAGCTATATCCCCATCCCCTTATGGCTCATTTTAAATATTTATTTATTTTGTTTTATTTACACATACGTGTATGTGTGCCTGCCTGTGTTTGTTTGTGTGCACAATATGTATTTGGATCCCTCTGAAACTAGAGTTACCAATTATAGGCCACCATGCGAGTGCTGGGAACCCAACTCCAGCCCTCTGTAAGCACAACAAATGCTCTATCTTTGCTGCTGAGATTTCTCTCCAGTCCCATCCCCTTTATGGTTCATTTTTAATGTAGTAGATTGTCTTGGTGACTGCGGGAAGCTGTACCACAAAACTACGTATTGTGTGTCTTGTAAATAGAAAGACTAGGAATTTAAGGATCAATTAAGTATGTGATGGATTTGGTATCTGGCAAAAGCCTGCTTCCTGGTTCACTGATTGCATCTTCTCTCTTCCCTCACCTAACAGAATGGATGAAGGAACTGTCTGGGTTGTCTCAGAAGAACATTGATCTCATTCATGGTGGCTGGCGCCCACCTCCTTGTATCAATCATCACACTGACTTTAGGATTTCTATCTATAGACCACTGGGGACACACATAGCCATTCCATAAACAAGTTATTATGGAAGGCATTTGCCCAACTCTTGAATCAGTCTGTGGCATCCTTAGGGCCTCTTGGAAAAGCCAATTAAGCAGACAGAGTGTAACCCCATAGCACACTGGCCCTCGAACTAGATCTCCTTTGAGAGCCTGTATGATTTCGATAAATCTCTTAAGTTTTCTGAAGACAAGTAAACTTAGAAAAGTGGAGCCTGGAGTGTCTTGGAGAGTATGTCCAGAGATGATTGGATTACAAGGGCTTTGGGCTAACCAATACCTCAATCCATTGATGGATTCAGATTTTAAACAGACTCTGGAAAGTGATGGAACTGTGGGTGGCAGAGTAAACTTAGAGAAAGTGAGTAACCGGGGTCCCCCTTGAAGGGCAAATCTTGACCCCTTGTAGTGACTAGGTGAGCAGGTCTGCTTTTCGTCCTGCCCTGCTCCCGCACGGCTAGCTTTATACCCGAAATAACAACACACAAATTACATTCATTCAAACACTGCCTGGCCCATTAGCTCTAGCCTCTTACTGGCTAACTCTCACATCTTGATTAACCCATTTCTATTAATGTGTATCGCCACTTGACTGTGGCTTACCATGAGTCTAACCACCGTCCGTCTTGGGTAGGAGAAGCATGGCGTCTGCCTGACTCTGCTTTCTTTCTCCCAGAATTCTGTTGGGTCTCCTCCACCCACCTAAGGGCTAGCCCATCAAAAGGCCAGGGCAATTTCTTTATTAACCAATGAAAGCAACACATAGACAGATAACCTTCCTACATCAACCCCTAGTACCTGAACCCCATGAAGTGAGTAGCTATGTTCTATTACATGCCAGTGCTGCTATTATGCTCTATCTTAGCACAAGCCACACACAATGCACCAAGAAGATCACAGCTGAAAAAAATAAGCCAAAAAATCCTTCCCACTTTAAGATATCCTTTCTTGTATTTATCATAATTGTGGGCAATCTTGAGTGAAGATTGTACTCATCAATTTTAACTGCCAACCTGCCACAACTGAGGAATTGTCTTTATCAGGTTGGTCCGTGGGTATATCTATGGGGTACTGTTTTGATTATCAGCTGACATAGGAGGGTCTGCCCACTGTGGGCAGCACCATTCCTTTGGCAGGTGATTGTGAACTATATAGGAAAGCCAGCTGAGTATGGGCCTGTGAGTGAGCCAGCAAACAGCAACCTTCATGGTTTCTGCCATGTTAATCTGGTTGCGAAATGAGTTCCCTGGCCACAGGTCATACTGTGTGGGAAAGCAATCAGTCCTAAATCCAGGTTCCAGGCTTGAGTCCCTGCCTTGATGTCCCTCAACGGTGGACTGTGACCTGAGAGTGTATGCCAACTAAACCTCCTCTCCCCTTAACGTTGCTTTTGTTCCATCGTAGCAACAGAAATGAGGCTAGTCTTGTAGATGCCTGTGGCCCTGGATAACGTGTCCTTTCCACAAAGAGACTTTGTTTTTAAAAGATGTAAAGGCAACAGCATCAGCACTCATTTTTTCCCCAGCCCCCACACTTGATTTTCAGAAGTGTAAGTCACAGCTAACAGTCTGCAGAATCCCACAACACAGAGGAATGGTTTCAGACACAGTGCTTAGCTGAACTTTCATAGCTGCCCCAGGTACTGGAGATCTCTCCTGAGACTTCCATGCATATCAATGGGTTGCTGATCTAACCAGGTCAAAGATGAAACAGTTAAATTGTATTAAATAGAAGATGGAATCTAGTCCAATTAGCTTTTGCTCTATCTATCTATCTATCTATCTATCTATCTATCTATCTATCTATCTATCTTCCATCCATCCATCTATCCATCTATCTATTTTGTGCAGGAGATTCAAATATAGGGCTAAGCATGTTTTAACCTTTAGCTCCAACAACAGACTCTTCCCCATAAGAATTCATCTCCTGCTCACTGAAGTTTGCTCAGTGGCAACTGAGGGTCTATTATCTGAGAAGGGCTGGATACACGCCTATAAACCCTACACTCAGTTGGTAGAAGCAGAAGGATTTTGAGGTTGGGGTTAGCCTGGTCAATACAGCGATTTTGAAGCCAGCCTGAGCTACATAGAGAGTTTGAGGCCAATTATATAAGGAAACTCTGGAGAGAGGGGGTATGGGGGAGTCCACTGTTAGAGATGAGACTCTCACACTGTGTCCTGGGTGAGTTTATTACCATGCGGCTATGATAAATGACTCCAACATAAGCAATTTAGAGGAGGAAGGGTTTGCTTTGGCTCACAGTCCAAGTTACAGTCCCTCACATCCAGGGAGTCACAGCAGCAGAGGCTTGGCGTAGCTTGTCATATCTCATCCAAAACAGGGAACAGAGATCAAAGGATGTATGCATGCCAGCGCTCAGTTCATTTTCTCCATGGTATACAGTCCAGGATGCCCTGCCGAAGGAATGGTGTCACTTACTTCCAGGCTGGGTCCCTCACATCAATGAACACAATCAAGACAAGTCCCCACAGATGCACCATGGGCCAACCTGATCTAGATGCTTTCTCCTTGAGACTCCCTTCCAGATGATTCTAGGCAGAGTGTGTCAAGTTGATGATTAAATCTGATCACTGCAAGCCCCTAATAGACCAAAAATATCAAGATGAGATCATTCATGCTAAATTCATACATGACCTCTTGAACCTTCCAAGGTTCAGCCTTAAAAGCCTTCACTCAGGGTCCAAAAGAGGGGCTACGATAAGCAGAACCAAAGTCTGAGGGCTATAGAAAAAGAATCTTCTCACCCACGTTCTCTCTGTTCATGTGCTCTTCACTGTTCTGTCTCTACTCTAATAATTTTGTTCTACTTCTAACTTCTCCATGCTTCTTCTCCCTTCTTCTTCCTCCTCCTCCTTCATTTTTCTACATTCATATTTTTCTTACATTCTTATCCTTTTACATCTTTGCTCATTTCTGTTAGCTTCTCTCCAGCTATTACTTCTTTAGTCTCTCAAAAAATCCCCCCCCCCCCATGCTTGAGGCTTGAAGCCAAAGAAGGAGTTACAAGAATAGCTCTCATTGGTCAGAAGCATAATCCTAGGCTAAGTGATAAGGGCAGAGCCATTGCCATGGCAACACAAGGGAGCTATGGCTCAACAACTTCAGATATGCTCTAATTCTTGTCCTTGGGCTTCTGTGAACGTCTCGATAGATGTCTCTTTGCCTGGACACTAACATTGACCAACTCTCTGCCAGGGAAAATAATTACAAGAGGGCAAACTTCTAAGTTTACACAAAGACCTGGTTGAGAGCGTAAGGGTATTTATTGACTGTGATTACTTTCTTGCCTAATCACACATTGCTGGGAGAAGTCAGCCAATATACCAGTACATGGGGGAAATCGTGCCCAGCAAACAGTTAACACACTGCAGTGCTGTGGGAAGAATCCCCAAGCTGTGGTGTGAGAGAATGAGCTCTTCATACAAGAAACCTATGAGGACAGCTAGCACATTCAGAAGGCAGTAACCTAATCACCCTGCTACATACGGGGTCTCCATCACACACACACACACACATCTCCGGTGGTGGCATCCCTTATCGTCTTGCTAAATGAGGTCCATCTCCACGAGCTATGTATCTCTGATGGGTTGACCTTTGAAGTTCTCGCTGAGCTCTCACTGTAATTCGGTGGTCCGTGGCAACGACCAAAATGGAACTAAGTTGTTTCCCCGACCTGCTGAGAAATCAAGAGTGGGCTGATACCCAAATTTCTCTCAACAAGCCAGTATTAAGCAAGACGTTAATAAAGTCTCTTTTCCTTTAATCCTGATAGAAAAATAGCCCCATGTAGCCTGACTGCAACCAATCTAGTAATTCTCCCCACCCCCTTCTCTTTACAAGAACCCATCTGCTTTCCATTGTCTCGGCTGGCTCCTTTAGGTACGTAAAATCAAATCCTTCTGCTAGCCTGACATTCTGGGAACAAGTGTTGGCTGGATCTAGGATTTCAGGTAAAGTCAATTAAGATCTCTAAAATGGAATTATTGTAATTTTATCTTTTGACACCTGGAAATTATTCATACCCTGGGACACATTAAAGTTGTTCCATGAACTTTCTAAATTATACCATGAATGGATTTAAGAGACGGGTACATGTCAGTCACAGAGCAGAGCCCAGACACAAAGAGATCTGTCATAAGGGAGTGCGGACAGGCCACCCGGGACTTGTAAGCTACAGTTCCCAAGTACAAAGTCACACCTGTACTAAAGATTCTCCAAGGGTGATTGGTTGGAACTTTGTGGTTGTGGAATGCTGGGATGTAGCAGAGTCAGAGCTATAAACACAATGGGCTATTGCTAGGCCATGGTGAGCGGCACCATTCCCTAGGCATAGCATGCTGGTCTAGAAGAGAGGGAGACATCAAGTGGAGCACAAGCAAGCGTGAAAGCATTCATGCATACCTTCTTTCTCTGTTTGACTATGGACACAAGATGTCTAGCTGTTGGAACTTCCTGCTGTCGTGACTTACAACGATGGACCATGGCTTAGAATTATGAGCTACAATAAACCTTTTATTCTCTAACTTGTTTTCTGTTGGTGCATTTTATCATAGTAACTGAAATTCAACAAGGACAATACTTAATCTGCTCTAAGGACTTTTGCAAAGGGAGAAGAAGGTGCGTGCGGCTGAAAGGGGAGAAACAACCAAGAAGAGGAGCAGGGAAGAGCATTCTACATGTGTGGGGGACTTCACAGCCTCAGTCACATCTGCCCCCGCCTTGCTATCTTAAGCACAAAGGTTACGTGTTGAAGAATGTCAACCACGAATATTTTGGAATCCAGTTTTCCCTTCGACTCAGTTATGCTAGGCAAAGAGAATAGCTGGAATATAATTATGAATGACATTCAAAATGAAATCTAGCTTGTATTCTCCATAGCCCAGGGATCCTCTCTCCACTTCAATTAATGGGAAACACTGTACTTATTATAACCAACGTATGGGTTTCATGTTATAGATCACCAATAAGGTAAGAGTGACACTTAATCTTTCTGGACTTTTCCAGTCTGGGGTTCACATATTTCTAGATGGGAACAAAGAAAATGATGAATATTTCAAGGCAAAATATTAATATTGATGAAGAATCCAGGGCCAATGTGGTAATCAGCTCTTTATGACTATAACCTAATACCCGAGGCAGGGTATTTTACTTAATGTCATAGTTTCTTTCCTGTTGCTATGATAAATTGATTGAACAAAAGCAACTTAAGGGAAAAAGGGTTTATTCTAGGCCACAGTTCCAGGGTACTGTCAATCACAGTGGCTAACTAGTGCAGCAGGAACTTGATGTAGCTGGTCACACTGTACCCACACTCGAAAAACAAAGAGTGGTGAAAGCATGTTGCCTCTTGGCAACCTTTCTCCATTTATAGTGTCCATAACTCCAACCAAGGCATGGTGCCACCTTCAGTGGACAGGCCCCTATACCTCAATTAATTCAATCAAGATACTGCCAACAGTTATACCTAGAGGTCCATCTGCTAGGTCATTCCAGATTCTGTCAACCTGGCAACGCCAGTCATCCTGCTTACTTTATAGTTGGGGGATCAGAAAATCAGAATAGTGGAAACACACACACATATATAACTATGTGGTACCTCCTTCCTTTCTTCAAGCCACCTGTATTCAACCAGGAGATGCACCCAACTGCCTAATACAATCTACTCACATGCAAAGACTATGCCTTTAGAAGCCACCCTGGAATGAAGTTGAGAGCCTCTTAACTGGGATTAGTTCTTCTGTGGGTTGATGGGGACATAGAAAGACCAGACAGAATCATCTTGAAAACCAGAGTGGTCCAGATGCCGCCAGAAATGGTAGTTGATTTAAGTCTGGGTAACACATGAACAAAGCTACCAGGTAACAACACACAGAAAGGCAAGGCTAGCCTGCAAAAGGCTTGCCAGAGGAAAGGAAGAGAAGGAATAAGGAAGGGAAGGGGAAAGGAAGGAAGGATGAAAGGAGGGAAGGAAGGAAAGAAAGAAGATAGGAAGGAAAGAAGGAAGAAAGGGAGGGAGGGAAGGAGGGACAGAGGGAAAGAAGAAAGGAGGGAGGGAGAAAGAGAGCCAAAACAGGCCTAGGAGGACAGGCCTGTAGTCCCAACATTTAGGAGACCAAGGCACGTGTACTGACATAACACTGAGGTGAGCCTGGTCTACATAGTGAGTTTGAGGCCAGCCTAGGCTTCATAGTGAGACCCTGTCTCAAAAAAATATTGAAGATGATGTTTAGGAGTGTAGCTCAATGGTAAACCCCTGCCTAGAATTCCCCAGTGAGGGGCTGGGGTGTGGCTCAGTGGTAGAGCCCCTGCCTAGAATTCCCCAGTGAGGGGCTGGGGTGTGGCTCAGTGGTAGAGCCCTTGCCTAGAATCCCCCAGTGAAGGGCTGGGGTGTGGCTCAGTGGTAGAGCCCCTGCCTAGAATCCCCCAGTGAGGGGCTGGGGTGTGGGTCAGTGGTAGAGCACCTGCCTAGAATCCCCCAGTGAGGGGCTGGGGTGTGGGTTAGTGGTAGAGCACCTGCCTAGAATCCCCCAGTGAGGGGCTGGGGTGTGGCTCAGTGGTAGAGCACCTGCCTAGAATCCCCCAGTGAGGGGCTGGGGTGTGGCTCAGTGGTAGAGCACCTGCCTAGAATCCCCCAGTGAGGGGCTGGAGTGTGGCTCAATGGTAGAGTGCTCACCTAGCACATGAAAGTAAATAAAATGAAGGAACAAAAGAGCAGGGAGTTTTGTGCTTGCTTCAGGGTTCCTGGGCCAGCAAACTCCACCCATGCTCCTTCCACAGGACACCCTGACAGAACGAACACTGTATCCCTGCTCGGTTCTCTACTCCTTGGAGACAAACCGTGGCAGTAAACACAAATGACTTTGTGAAATGCAAATGCATTTTTCTACCCAATGGATAGAATTCAAACACATTATTTTTTCCTAAAAGAATATTATAATAATCGATCAAAAATGTTAGACACCCCACAAGGTTGTTAACACTATAAAGAAAATCATCATAACTCAAGGTTAGCAAGGAATTAAAAAAAATAAAGGATTTACATTTTAAAACCAGACCATTCGGTTATAAAAAATACATTTAAATTTCTCTTAGCTCAAAGTCAAAAAAAAAAAAAATAAAACCTGGAATCATACACTATTTAAAAAATAGTGACAAGTCTAACACTCTGTGTGGAAACTTATGAGCGGTGGCAGATCAGCACTCGAAGGAAAATTCAAAGCGTTAAATGCTTTAGCTATTAAGAGAAACAAAAGGAAAATAAATAAAACAGGATTTCAATTCAAAAGGGTGGAAAGTGAGATAGCAATCCAGAAAGTAGAGCGAGGAAGGGGGAGGCACAAAACAAATTTGTAGAACTCAAATACAGAGTAGGAGAGGAATGAATACATAGTTATTCCCGTGGAAAGATTTAAAAATTCAATCTCATTTTAAAGGAAGAGAGGAAAAAGGCGGGTGCACACACACATGCATGTGTGCATGCACAACACACACACACACACACACACACGTATATACATATATATACCCACTGGGATGGAGAGGAGAGCCTCAGCCATGCGTAAAGAGGCAAATGTTTTAATAAGGGAAGAAATGTCCAAACAGAAGGTTCTGAGAGAGCAGAAAACGGGCACAGAGGGAAGCGCTAACTCCCGTGGAGGCTGTCAAGCATCCCAGTGCACACAGACCCTGGACACAGTGGGACCAAGAATTCAATAGGTCCATTCTCATAAGATAGAAAAACGCTCCATAATTTAAAGCTGCCAGGCACCTTTGAAAAACAAAACGGGGGAAAAAAATGAAAGGAGGAGGAAGAAGAGGAGACCAGGGAGTAAGGAGAAGGCTCAGCTGACTTGCCTTGCAGATGTGAAGCCCTGTATTTGGTCCCCAGAACACAGGTGAACAAAGCCCCATGTGGTTGTGCACACCTGTAACACCAGCACTGGAAGGACAGAGACAGAAAGATCCCCGGCTAATGGCTAGGCAGCTTGGGGAGCTTCCTGAACTAAAGGGGTTCAGTGAGAGACCCCATCTCAAAAATAAAATAAAAAATAAAAAGGTTGAGGAAGACACCCAATGTTCACCTCTGTCCCCAACATACAAACATGGAGGCACTGAGTAAGAACAGAAAGAAAATGGAAACGTCTTCTTTAAGAAAACCATTTTAATTTTTAATGTTTACATGGGGTATGGGCATGAGCGTGCTTGTGTATATGTGTGTGTAGAAGGGGTGCATATGTGTGTATGCGTGTGCTTATGTGTGTGTATAGGAGTGCATATGTGTGTATGTATGTGTATGTGTGCAGAAGGAGTGCATATGTGTGTATTGTGTTGGGGGTGGCAGTGTGTATATGTGTATATATGAGTGCGGGCAGGGGTGGGGAGGTGGTTTGTGAGCCAGAAGAGGGTATTAGACCCTCTAGAGCCGGAGTTACTGGCCACCCAATTTGCGTGCTAGGAACCTAGGGACGGAGCCCAGGTGGCTGGAGAGCTGGCTCCGCAGCAAGTGCTCCTAACCACAGAGTCACCTCTCCAGCCACAATACGTTTTAGATGGTCTATTAACATAATTCAGACTTTTAATAAAGGGAAAAATAGAATCTCTTAAATAAATACCCAAACACACAAGTCTCTCCATTTTTTTTTTTTGTTGTTGTTCTCAAGAACACCTTGTAGTAAATTAGAAAGACAATTTCCCTAACCTGATGTCTATTTAAAACAAACAGCCAGGGTGGGTGGTAACAGCGACACACTCAAGGTTCCTCATTAAGTCGAGAACGAGCTGACGCTGTGCGGATGTCATTAATACTCAATATTGGTCTTCAGACTGCAGTTAAGACAAAAACTGTTAAGACGTAATGCTAGGAGACGGAGGGAGAAAATTACACTTATTCGTACATAATGCGATTAACTTCCCGGAAAGAACAAGAAACAAGAAAAACAACAAGAATTATTGGAATGAATCAGAGTTTGGGAAATAGGCTATTTTCTAGTATTATTTTCTTTTGGAGCATGTAATGTGTGTAGTCCTTTGTGCCTATCTGTGTTGCCGGTGTTAGCAGAGGACAGAGGTGTTGGGTCCCCTGGAGCTGGAGTTTTGAGTGGTTGTGAGCTGCCAGATATGGGTGCTGGGAACCAAACCTCTGCAAGAGCAGCAAATACTCCTAGCTGTAGGGCCATCGCTCCGTTCTTGTTTCTTTCTCCTTTTAAAAAAAATGTGTATGTGTAATGTATGTGGATATATATGTATGTATGTTCATTCTTGTGTGTCTGTGTGGGCACACACATGGCACAGGGGACAACCTTCAGTGTCTGTCCTCACCTTCTACCTTGTTTGAGATAGGACCTCAGGTTGTTTACTATGGCATCATCAGACTGGCTGGCCCTCAAGTGGAGAGCAGGTATTATGTGGAGTCTGGGGATCCGAACTCGGGTCCCGGTGCTTGAATGAGAAGTGTTTAAAGATTTTTTTTAAATATTT
>NC_022010.1:26525539-26526029 GCF_000317375.1 Microtus ochrogaster | reverse complement strand
TCTCATTACAGATGGTTGTGAGCCACCATGTGGTTGCCGGGAATTGAACTCAGGACCTTTGGAAGAGCAGGCAGTGCTCTTAACCACTGAGCCATTTCTCCAGCCCCGTGTTTAAAGATTTTTGACTAGAGTGAAACAGGTATATGGGAATGAACACGCCTCAGGTGCTTTATCCTCCGGCTTCCACAGCCTGAACTCATTGCTTTCAACCAGTATCCAAAGCCAGGAAGCAAAGAGAATTACTCTCCCAGGAGGCCTCTCCTGGGCATTTCCTGGCCGCTGACTGCCAACACTGCAGATTATTTTGTCTTATATTTGATATTTACTTCTTTTTAAAAACACATTATTGAAGTGTGACTGACTCATAAACAATTGCAGACACATGAATTTGGAAACTTATAAAGAAGAATCAAAGTATGTTATGTACTCATTTGTACCCAAGTCTGCCTAGATTCTCTGATTAGATATTATGTTTTATATATATATATAT
>NC_022010.1:26518637-26525439 GCF_000317375.1 Microtus ochrogaster | reverse complement strand
TACAAACACACACATATATAAGTGTGTGCATGTATGTGTGTAATATAGTATTCGTTTTGAAAAATGACATTCATATCCTCAGATAATTTCATAAAATGCTGCATTCATGAAGTAAAAACTGGGGACCCCAGCTGAGGACTAGTAGAGATTTAAAAGACTCCTGCAAACAAAAACACAAAAGCAGAAATAGGATGTTTAGAAAACAAAGTTAACGATACACCTCAGATCACAGCTGAAGGACAAAAGAGAAAAAAAATACCCCTCAAAAGTCAATAAACAATCAGTTCATAAGGTTCAATATTCAAATTTAAGCTCCAAAAATGAAATACACACACACATGAACATGATGCAAAAAAGAATGTATAGAAATTCTCATTGGAATGTTTCTAGTAGATGCCCAGCACAACGGATAAACACAGTCTACTCCAGGACCCATCATCATGAAAACTGAGCATCTCAGAATACCTGGAATAAAAGGATTTCAAAAGAGGAAGGGGCAGACGACATCCGAATAACAAGGAAACAGGGTGGTTCTAGAATTCTCGATGGCAGTGCTGTTAGAACACAATGGAATAGAGTCTCAGATTCCGAGATAAAATCACTCAGATTTGGAATATGTCATTTAAACATTTCAGACAGGCACATACTAAATTACTTAAAGATATGCTGATCTACCCCTTCCCCAGCCTCTTGAGAGAGGACAGGAGCTAGACGCTGAATTACATTACATTGTCACACACTGGGCCCACCATAATTGATGAAACCCCTTCTTAAAAATATCCTGAGATTAGGTTCAAAACTCATGGAAGCTCCATCCTTATACCTTAGATCTTTCCCTAGGCGTCTCTCTTGCTGTGATCAAAGCAACCTTAGGTAGAAAGGGTTTATTTCTGCTCACAGTTTCAGAGGGACAGAGCCCTCAGCATAAGAACAGGGGAATGAACTGTGCCTGGCAGGGAGTAGAGGTTATATTCCATCAGATGGAGGAGGGAGGAAGTGGGGGGGGGGAACAAGAGCAGGAAGTAAGGCCAGGCTACAAATCCTCAAAGTCTGCTCCCAGTGACATACTTCCTCCAGGAAGAATCTACCTACCTCCTTCTTAAGTTTTCTACAACCTTAAACTGTTCCACCATTGGAGAGTGAGTGTTCAAACGTGTCTATGGAAGCCGTCGCTCATCCAAAACCCAACAGCATCTCTCCCATTGGCTTCTTGGGCTTTGTATTTCATAGTAACTAGCTATGGCTCAGGAATTGTTTTCTGGAATCTTGTATCACTCTAGCAAAGTGTGGAGCCTGAAGGGAGATGTGGGAACTCCTGAACGCTTACAAGATGGACACAGAAGCATCGCTAAATCTCTGGAGACCAGACACTCATCCAGGGTGTTGAAATGAAGCCATTCCTTTCGAGACTGAGTCTTTAAACCTTTGGAGTGTGAAGCTAACTCTGGGGGTTAGTGTCAGAATTGAATAGAATCGTAGGGAGCCCAATTAGTGTCAGACAGAGAGCCAGAGTTAATTCCTTATCCACCACGGAAGAAAGTTCAGAAGCAATTTCTAACTCTCAGTGTACAACTAGAGCCATGGTAGAGACGCAGAAGTGAACAAAACCACCATATAAAGCCCAGCCCAGGGACTCATGACTGTAGTCCCCACACTCAAGTAGCTGAAGCAGGACGATGGCTTTGAGTTCAAAGCCAGCTTGGGTCACATACTGAATTCTTGCTTCAGAAACCTAAGGGGGGGAAAAAGACTAGGGAGATAGCTCAGTCAATTAACTGTTTGCCTTGGAAGAATGAGGACCTGGCTTCAGCAGAGTCCAGCTGAAAAGGTTAGATTTGACTGTGCATGCTTACAAGCCTCGCACTGGGGAGGTAGAGGCAGGGGGATCCCTGGGGCTGGCTAGACAGACAACTTGGTCTACTTGGTAAGCTCCAGTTCATTAAGAGACACTGCTTCAAAAAACAAGGTAGACGCCTAAAGGATGACATCAAGGTTGACAATGGCCTGTACACACACGCACGCACATGCACGCACGCACGCACACACACACGCATGCATGCACACTGCACATACGCACATGTGTACCTGTACACTTGGGAACACCTATACAAACACACACACACACACACACACACACACACACACACACACACACAAATTAAAGAAACCATAGCTGTCCCTCTGGAGAGCAGGTAGAGACTCAGAGAACACTCGCTTGACTTTTGAGATGCATGGGCATGAATTTTTTATAGAAGTAAAAAAAATGTAAAATATGTGCCATCTTCATAAAATATTAACAGTGGTTATCACTGGACTGCGTGGTGACTGATTAGCTAATCCTCTGTTGTATTTTTAATTTTTACAATGAATATTAAACTTACAATGAACACAGTATAAATTTTACAACGAATACATCATTACAAGCTGTTTTAACAATATGATTTTAAAAGTCTCTGGGCTCCTAGTCTCCACCCTTGTTCTTTTCAGTTGGCCTGGAAGATGACATCTGAAAAAAAAAAAAAAGCCACCCCTTTCCGAATCTCTACAGACAATTTAGGGAGCTCTAATTCCATGGCTGTCAGTCTCTTCTCCACCCTCCTCATCTTCTTTAGCTTTGAAGTCTCTGCGATTTGAAGTTTCTTCAAGCAAGTATCCCTGTCTCTTGGAGATGACAGACTGTAGAGAAATTTGATTTCCTGTGCACAGTAACTCCTAAGAAAATCCTATAGGGTTTGATGAACAAGGGTACAGACATCCTCCTTCCCATGAAGCCTGGTAATCAATCCTGCTGGCACACTGAGTTCCTTTCGCAAGTTCTTGGTCTTGGCGATGAAAGAATTGAAGGTGTGGACTAAGAAAAGTCTACAGGTTAACTTACTGACCCAGGAGAGCAAATGCTCTGAGCATCACGGTTAAGGTGCTAGGGGAAGGAAATGGGGGAGAAAAAGAAACATACTTTTCTATTTTTGAGACAGAGTTTTGCGTAGCCCAGGCTGGCCTCCAACCTGCTAGGTAGCCCAGGCTGGGCTCCAGCTTGCTAAGTAGCCAAGGTTGACCTTTAACTTCGGTTCCTCCTTCCTCCACCTCCTGCATGCTAGGATTACAGGTGTGTGCCATCACGCCCTGTTTATGCAGAGCTGAGGATGGAACCCATGTCTTCATGCATGTTGGTGAACACTACCCACTGAGCTAGCTGCACCCATACTTTTCCCAGAATGTAAGTTAAAGATAATCAAGGAAGGTGATGTGAGCAATATGGAAGAAAATATGGAAAGATCTGAGTTCCTAGGGGCTCTTTTCTTTGTATTCTTTGTTGGCAGAGGTGCAAGGGATGAGGTAGGCTTTGTGCCTGAAAGGGGCATCCCCTATTTACTTTACTATTTAGTGCGGTGGTCTGAATGTGATTTATCTCCCATCGGCCCATGTGTTTAAACACTAGGTTTCTAGGTGGAAGTGGCAGAGAGAGGGGGAAGGAGTGAAAACGACGAAAGCTCATTATATAAACGTATGAAGCTGTCAAACAATTGTTTAAAAAAAAATTCCAAACCTTTAAAGCTTCTATTTATATCCTAAGCATGACTAAAAGAAGCTCAGTCAGACCGATAAAGAAACAGGGCTCAGAAATGTGGATTTCAGGATATGCATCCATTTCTAATAATCTGAGGCTCAGTGCAGGCGACCTGAAAGAGGGGCTGATGCCAGGGACTGAAGAGATGCTTCAAGCTGCAAGAAAGACAGGGCGCTGACACAAGACCCACGGAGGACCAAAATGCTGGTGCAGAAAAGGCTTTGAAGTCCTGAGGTGAGCCCTCAAACCCAGTCCCTGAGTTTCCACTTTTAAGGTTCTTTTATAAGCAGTTTTGTGTCAAAAGCCAGGACTCGGGCTGCCCCAACAGGAGAGGCTTGAGAATCACTTATCCCGATATAGATATACCAACTATTGTTTTTATTTTGGGGACATCGTAGCATACATCTCAGGCTGGCCTCAAACTCACTATGCACCTGAGAGTGACCTTGAGCTCGTGATTCTCCTGTCTCCACTACACCCAGTTTTATATGAAGCAATGAGCGCCACTTCCCAGCTCACAACATAGGGGTCAGAGATAGTCCTACCGGTGGTTAACCAGGATCCCAGCTGAGCTACAGGATGCAGATGAGAGAGAGGGGCAGCAAAGAGGAGGTCTCTGGGAATCAGGGCAAAGAATGAGGTCATGTTAATGAAAGAGGTCTCACCGCCGTGCCCCCTCTACCTCTGATCCCTGGCACTGGAGAGGAGCCTGGGGGAAGCTACTGTCTTCAGGGATATCCTGCTCTTCGGTCTGGAAATGAGGCCACAGTTGGAAAGCTGTACATGTGACTTTCTCTGTTGGGGTGGGGTGACCTCTGCTCGAAGATACAGCTAGCTCGTTATTGTGTTTCTCAGCTTTTACCTGTGCGTGTGTGTGTGTGTGTGTGTGTGTGTGTGTGTGTGTGTGTGTGTGAATGCAGAGGCCAGAGGTCAGCATCCGATGCCTTCCTCTATTTCTGAAACAAGGTTTCTCATTGAACTTGGATGCGCCTGCCTTGGCTTCACTCACTGGGGATGGAGCCCCCCGCTCCCCCCAGCTCTACATTGCAATTGTGCATTGCTCAGCTTTTGTGGGAGTTTTGTGGCTGGAACCCAGGTCCCCATATTGCATGGAAAGCGTTTTACTGCCTGAGCCATCTCCCCAGTCTCCTCCTTTGCTTTCTCGTTTAAGAGACAATGGAAACGATGGGGAAGCCAGAGCCTAGGGCTCCTGCTTACATAGAAAGAACAGGTGTGGCACAGCTAAGACTCAGGGGAGGATAAAGTCCACAGTTTCCCACCTAATATTCTTGTGTAACCATAATTGTGACATAAGATAAAAGCTAGGACTCTGGCGTCCCCAAGAGGCTAGGCGTGGGGTCACCTCCTATCCAATATACCATTACCTTTTGTTGTTGCTGTTAGTTTTTCAGACAAGGTGTCATGTGGCTCAGGCTTGTCTCAAAGTCACTAGGCTGCTGAGGATGCCTTTGAGCTCCTAAGCCTTCTGCCTCCATCTCCTAAGTGTTAGAATTACAGGAATGCTCCACTCTGCTCACTCTGATGTAAGGTTTGGGACCCAAGGCATCATGCATATTAGGCAAACACTTCATTAACCAAGCCGAACCCATAGCTCCCCCAGTAGGCCATCTAAACACAGGAATAACAATGAAACACAGAGGAAGGAAACTGAATCAAGACATCAGGAAGAGGGGCAGATAAAGGAGTCCAGAGAGTCCAGGTTCATCCCTGGGTACTGATTGAGCTTTAGGTTAAAATAGAGGGAGATAGGGCTGGAGAGATAGCTCAAGAGGTTAAGAGCTCTAGCTGCTCTTCTAAAGATCATGAGTTCAATTCCCAGCAACCACATGGTGGCTTACAACCAGAGATTGCGATGAGATCTGGTGCCCTCTTCTGGCCTTCAAGCAAACATGCAGGCTGACCATTATATACATAGTAGATAAATAAAATAGAGGAAGAGTTGCAGGAGGGGGCGGGGCTAGGCATAATTAAGAAGTCCTGGTCAAAGTGAGGTATGATCGTCATTGTCTCAGCTCTGGCCCTGCAAGGTAGTTCCAGAAAGTTCTTATTGTGGTTCAAGGATAAACCAGTCTTCGGGAGACCACCACTCTTGCTCCAGATGCAGGGTCTCCAGAGCAGACAACTGTCTTCATCTGGAGGTGTTCTGGCCCAAGAGGATTCTGCGTGAGGTATCCAGGGTAACTGCATGAGCAGGAAAATGACTTCTTCATGCTTTCAGCATTGAAGGGGCATGAGGCAGGTGAGGCAAGACTCGGTCCTTGGGTGATAACACATCTGTACAGAATCAGGAAGGAGGTAGACACAGGATGAAGGTGGAGAGGCCAGACCTCCGTGTTGTTTTTATTTCACCTTCTGGGACTGAGCGAGGGGGTCAGTGCTTTAGCAAGGGCAGCTTGTATGTTGCTCTTCTACTGCAGGAACCATGGAAGAAGGAAGCAGATGGGAAGAAATGCAGGCACCTCCCAGTGACTTCTATGCACAGAGCAGAGTGGGCTATTCTGCTGTTCTCTATGGGGGCTGTGGATGGAGTGCGCCCCACAGATGGCCTCACAGCCTCCATCTGGGACATCCTTATGAAGGGGAACATGATGCTCCAGAAGCCATGCGGCAGGAGGCCAAGTGCTTTAATCCTCCTGCTCCATTCCTGGGGGAGGGAAGACCGGGGGTGGAGCTGGAAGCCAAGGGAGCAGCTGACGCTCTTCCCTGAGCGGGAAATGAGGTTGCAGCTGAGGCTGGAAGGACAGGGAACCATGGCTGAGGTTCATGGAGGGGCTCTGCAGACAGGAGCAGCTATGGAGAACCGAGAGGATTCCTCATCAGACTGGAGCAAGGTCGCATATGAAGCCAGCTGTGAATGTCTGCCAGGAACACTGCGGCATACGGATAACCAGCCTGGCTAGGGACAATGACCCAGAGAAGGAAGGATGCTACAAGCAAAGGCCTTGAGATTTCCCTTTGGTCACAGGTGTGATACACTCACTCATTCCCCACATCCCAGGAAAGCTTTCTAAGGAAGCTAGGAAAGACAGTAGGCAAAGAGGCCAAGAATCTCTCTGAGTCAGGCTCGGAATTTCTAAGGCATTATGGATATAGGTTTACAAACATGGGGCTGAGAGCATGGCTCAGTAGTAGAACACCTGCCATGAATCCCCCAGTGAGGGGCTGGGGTGTGGCTCAGTAGTAGAACACCTGCCATGAATCCCCCAGTGAGGG
>NC_022010.1:26507196-26518537 GCF_000317375.1 Microtus ochrogaster | reverse complement strand
CTGGGGTGTGGCTCAGTGGTAGAGCACCTGCCTAGAATCCCCCAGTGAGGGGTCGGGGTGTGGCTCAGTGGTAGAGCACCTGCCTAGAATCCCCAGTGAGGGGCTGGGGTGTGGGGAGCGCGGGGGTTGGGGGCACAGCTCGGTGGTAGAACACTTAAGTAGAATCCACCTTTGAGGGGCTGGGGGTGTAAAGCTCAGCTGTAAAGTGTTTGCCTAGCAGTGCAAGGCTCTCAGTCCAATACCCAGCATCAAAACCAACACTCATACACAAATAAATAAAATAAAATAAGAAATAAAGAAAAGAAGGGGGGGAGAGAAATCAAACTCACAAAGGGGACTAGGTTGAATTCAGACTGGAGACGAAGACGACTTCCAGAGGAAAACCTTTCTCAGAACACATCCACGCCGGGGAGATTTCAGTGTTGCTCACACCTGGGAGCCCCTCACCTGCAAGCCCAGCCCTCCCACGCTCACCACAGCCACCGCGGTAGGAAGCTCAATTAATGAGAGACAGCGAAGAAACGTTTCTCTGCTTCTTCCTTTAAGGGGGGAACTTCTTAGGCATTCCCGAGACCATTGAACTTCTTGCACTGAAGTCAGACTCCAAAATGCTGCCCCGGGGCACCAAACCAAGTCTATGAAGGGCCTCCCGTGAGGATAAGCTACCCAGGGCCTCACAAGCTGCCTGTGCTCCAGGCCCTTTGAAGGGTCCACTGCACAAGCAGGTACGTGTAGTGGTTATGTTGTTCTTAAATGTTAAACAAGCTTGTCACAGTCTTTCTTTGGTTTGAGAACGTGCCAGAAGGATGACTTGATGTTACAGGAACCCAGGCTTCTCACAAGGAGGGAAGAAGACGGCTCCCGACTGCCCGTGTGCCTAGTAGCAACAGTTATTTTTAGAGTCACTTTGGCAACAAGAAAGAAAGAAGGAAGACTATAACCTAAAATTCCAACTAGATGTTGCGAGGTGTCAGCCCACATTTTCTTATCTTGAGAAAGTCGGCTGGACTCTTCTGGGCCTTAAAAACTCAATTGGGACAATGGGATGAAAATAGCCGGTGTTATTTAGAAAAGGCACAGGGAGATCTGCTATCAGAATTTACCACATTCCCAGGTATTAAAGTAAAACTCCATTTCCTTTCTTCCCCATGTTTTTTTTTTCTTCCTTTTCCAATACTAATGATTGAACCATGGGCCTTGCCCATGTTAGGCAGGTACTGTATTTCTGAGCTAAACTCAAGTCCCTAGCTAGGGGATTCTAGGTATGTGCTGTGTCCCTGAGCCACACCCCAGCCCCTTACTGAGGGATTCTAGGCAGGTGCTCTACCACTGACCCACACCCCAGCCCCTTACTGAGGGATTCTAGGCAGGTGCTCTACCACTGAGCCACACCCCAGCCCCTCACTGGGGGATTCTAGGCAGGGTGCTCTACCACTGAGCCACACCCCAGCCCCTTACTGGGGATTCCAGGCAGGGGTTCTACTACAAAGGTATATCCATTGATTTTCCTAAGTTATATAGCCTGTTCTTGACGCCATTCTGTAGCCCACACTGTTCTCTACCTTGCAGTCTTCTGCCTCAGCCTTCCAAGGAGCTGGCATGACGGGTATGTGCCACTGTTGTTCCCAGGTCTATTTGCTTTCTTGTTGACCTAACAGAAGTGATACCTTCTTACATTTCAGTAACAGGAAAGTAGGTGAGGGCCGGCTCCAAACCCAGCTTTGTGTCTGTAACATCTGCTTTCCAACTGTAAGGTTCATCAGAGGATTGTTAGCTGCTTTCTAGGTTGCTGGGGCCACATACCTGAAATCCAAGTTAGATTTATTGTCAATTTGACAGAGCCTAGAGTCATTTGAGAGGAGAGCCTCTGGTGAGGAATTGTGCACATCAGAATGACCCGTGAACATGTGTGCAGGGTGTTGTCTTGACTGTCAATTGATGCAAGAGGGTTCAGCCCACCTTTAGCAGCACCATTCCCTAAGCAGGTGATATAGGGCTATGTAAGACAGCTAGATCTAAGCATGAGCCTGTCAGCAAGGGGCTTTCTTTCATAAGAGGGACTTGTAAGAAGTAAGCCAAAGTTACAGTCTACTCTGAACCCAAGTTGAGAGTCTCCCAAACATACACTTTGGGCTTTGACAGTGGAGGAAAAAATGAGGAACAGGAAGAAAAGAAAGGAGAAGGAAAACATGCGGGAAGGCCAGGAACATAACACATTCTGGAATAATCTGGGAAGGGGATTAAAGCTCAGGTATAGGGTGCAGGCTTGTCATTTCAGCTTCTTGGGAGACTGAGGCAGGAGGATTAAGGGTTTGAAGTCATCCTGGACTTCACAGTGAGTATGATATCAGGCAGGGAGACTTAGTAAGATTCTATCTCAAAATAAAGCAAAGGGCTAGAGACCAACATAACTTGGTGGGACAAGACCCTGGGTCCAATTCCCAATACTATACCAAAAAATGAAGAGCTAACAAAGTAAAGGCTATAGGGGCTAACACAATGGCTAAGTGGCTAATAGTGCTTATTACACAAGAACTAGGATCTGAGTTTGAATCCTCAGCACCCACATAGAAAGTTTGGTGTAGCAGATACACATAAGCCTGTTACCCTAGCCTGTAATTCTAGCACCATGGGAGAGAGAGAAAAGAGGATCCCTGGGACTTGATGGCCACCAGCCTAGCTCCAGGTTCAGTAAAAGAACTTGCCTCAAGCAAGCAAGGTAGAGTGGGATACCTTATGTCCTTTTCTGGCCTCTGCAAACCTGTACACATGTGTACATACATCACACAGGCATGCACACATGCACATGTGCTCTTGTGCACACACACACATACACACACACACACACAACAAAACAAAACAAAAAAAAACCCACAAAGAGCTGAAGCTTACATTTCCCAATCTGCTGCAAGAGAGGGATCTAAACCCTACTGCTCTCCCTTCTGCCAAACCAACTTGAGGAAATTAATGGTACCCTGCTTCCCCAATTTATGGCCAACTATAGCTCACAAATCTCACTTTTAACTCGAAGGCAAAGTATCTCCCATTTAAAAAAAAACTCTTTCAGTTTTAAATAAAGCTTGTCTACTCTGAGGCAGCCCACCACATCAGAACTCTCTGCTGGGATAAAGGACCATCTCTGCCGCTACATGTTTCAGATTAATCTACCTGCTACCGCGAGCTGTCGCGGCCCATGTTGGCTGATGGAGACAGGTCCCTCTCCTCTTGTCAAATGGAAGAGTGATTGCCTTGCAGATGCTGCTGTAGCCTCAGGGCACTGCCTGGGAATTTTGCCTCCAATAGAAAGCTGTGTAGATGCAGCCCAAATGTTCATTGCAAAAAGGAATAGTGAGCTATCCGGGCTATGATTCAAGGGACCAGACGATGTCAGGGGATTGAACTGACTTCACCCCAAAGAAGTGTTTTCACCATGACTACAAACATGCCTCCATTCTGTCACAGTTTCTGGAGAGGCTGGCATGAGGAGGGGGTATCCTTTTGTTTCCTGCACAATAATTCCTTGACACTAAAGACCATCTCTCCTTTGAACAACAGAGATGGCTCAGTGGTAAAGGTGCTTGCCTCCAAGCCTGAGGACATGAATTCGATCCCAAAGACCTACTTGGTAGGAGAGAGCTATGACAGTCGTGCATTTACACATGCACACATGTTCACATGCAAACACTCATGCACATCCAAGTAAGGTTTTTTGGTTTCTTTGTTTTGTTTTGTTTTTAAAAGAACTTCTACTTTTTCAAGCCTGTAATCCTAGCTATCAGGAGGCTGAAGCAGGAGGGTTATAAGCAGAAAGACAGCCCAGGCTACCCCATGAATGTGCCTAAAATCTAAAAAATGTGCTGTTGTACCTGAGGCTCTGTTCTTCCTGTCGCATCCTGCAGCTGACACTTAAGACTTTTGGAGGGTACTCACTGCCATTGGGGAAGTCGTGCACCTACACCCTGAGCACTGTGAGCAGGTGGTTGTGGAATACGCTGTGTGGGGTAGACTAGACCCATGGCTAAAAGTTTTCCAGGTATCTGGAGAACCATGACAGGCTTCGTTTGGTTAAGCACAGATCAACGCCCCTTTCCTCACCACTCTGAGATTGGCCAGCCTCATACACAACACCAGGAATGCCAACAGCCCTTGCCAGTGTGTGGTATGGCTTCTATGTAACACTCAAATTCAGTCCGGAATCTTTCCCTCATCCCTTGTTCTGCCTGCTCCTCCATGAGTCCCAGCTGTACCTCTTACCCAGTGAGTGACTATGGGCAAGAACCTGAGAAGGCCTGTTTCTAAAACAAGGATTAGGAGTAGGGCTGGGATCATTGGGTAGAGCATTGTGCCAACATTCAAGAAGCCCTGGGTTCTTTCCTCACGCTGCATAAAGCAGGGGTGTGGTACATACTTGCAATCCCAGCACTTGGGGGTGGTGGAGACAGGAGACTCGGGAGTTTAAGGTCATCTTCAGCTACTAGAGAGTTCAGCCACTAGAAAGCCAGCCTCAGATTCATAAGACCCAGTCTCAAAAACAAACAAGCAAGCAGCATTTCTAGGGATGCTATGGGGATTAGTGGATTTGCATTGTGTAAAACACTTGACTCTGCCACTTAGGGCTTTTGTTTTTGTCTTGTTTTGTTTGTCACTCTTATAAAGCAACAATAATTTAAAGGAGGGAAGAGTTATCCTGGTCAAGTTTTAGAGCTCTTCGTCCGTAGCTGACTGAGCCTGTTAGGTTTTAGATTGTGGTGAGGAAAAACGTTATGGTGGAGGGAGAGGAAGGGATAGATGGGGGGAAGGCAAGAAATCTTGACTGCACAAGTACATACAGGAAGGAGATAGACAGAAAGGGAGAGGCAAAGAAAAAACAGAGTGAGTGAGAGCAGGTGTCTGTGTGTGTGTGAAGAGAGAGAGAGAGAGAGAGAGAAAGAGAGAGAGAGAGAGAGAGAGAGAGTATGAACCAGGTACAAAATATACCCCTAATGCCTCTACCTCCTAAGAGCCCATTCATCAACACACCCATCAACAGGTCAAGCCATCTATGACGCTAATGAAACCACCTCTCCAATGATGCCACATCTGGGGACCAAACCTTCAACCCATGAGATGTTAGAGATATTCGCTATATAAACGGCAAACACTGCACACAAAAATTCCATGAGGTTCGTAAGAGATTTCCCTCCAAGACAATCACAAAAATCTACTACCCTCCTTCCACAATCCCCACTAACCAGAACAGGATTATCACATGAACTTGGGTCTGTGTCTCCAATCAAGCTCTGTGTGTGTGTGTGTGTGTGTGTGTGTGTGTGTGTGTGTGTGTGTAGGTGGGTGCATGTGTGTGCATGTCCATGTGGAGACCAAAGGTCGACTTCATATTTCATTCCTCGGGTGCTGTCTACCTTGTTTTCTGAGACAGAGTCTCTCACTGACTCCCCCCCCCCCCCCCGTTCCTGATATGGGTAGGCTGGTCTGTCAGCAAGCCTTAGGGATCCTCCTGCCTCATCTCCACCAGCTCTGGGACTAGAAGTCCACACCATCAGGCCAAGGATTTTTAACACGGATTCTGAGGATGAGACCCGGGTCCCCATGCTTGCACAGCAAGCACTTTCCCCACTGAGCTGGCTCCCCACTCAGTCTCCAGATCCTTTCAAGATAAGAGTCTTATCATTTAACCAGGACTGTCCCCAAGGAAGTACCTACCATAAAGCTGAACACAGTTAATGCCTAAAATATATATGCTGATACATAGAAAAAGATGTCTATTTTAAAGCCTTAAGAAAAAGGTCTGTTTTGTCACTTAAAGCTTTCCTCTTGTGTAAGCTTGTCACGTTCCCCCAGGAAGGAAAAAGTAGCCTTCTCCCCTTACATATATCTCAGCACAGAAAGTGAAATCTCAGCAGCTATGCACACCCAGGGCAATTCTTGCGACTAAATGATTCTCCCAGGCTCTGACACTCCGGTACCTTATAATTTATCATCAAATTATATGTTGGATTAAGGATTGCTAATTGTTACTCATCATCTTGAATTGGTTATTAACGAGCAGTGTCACTAATTACAAGGTCACCTAACACGGAACGGGGAGGCCCCACTGTCAATTCACAGAAAATGCCTGGCGCGGTGTGCGGACAAGGCTCCACAAGCAGGGTACAGCAAAATTCTCCCTTCAGACATCACAACACCTCAGGTCCCCGGTCCTTTCCTTGTTGGGGGGGGGTCTCACAGCTGGAGAGAGACTCTCAGATCAGCAGATGTAAAGCTGACAGCTCTGACACTCAGCTGCTGAACTGAGCCAGGTGTTTGTAAATACATGGTGTACCTAGCCTAGTACCCTCAAGGCTAGACGTACGCTCCCCTCCATGCTCATCTTGGCTGATTTTCCACATCCATGCACACAATGTTAAGACTAATAGAATTAGTTCATTCAAAAGGATTGCATGTGTGTGTGTGTGTGTGTGTGTGTGTGTGTGTGTGTGTGTATGTGTGTGGTGTGTGTAGTTGCTTATGTAAGTGTGTGCTCATGCATGCAGAAGCCAGAGGTATTGCAAGGAGGGCTGCTTGTTGGTTTTCGGCCACTCGGCTAACTTAGACCTGAAATAATCACACAGAAACTGTATTAATTAAACCACTGCTTGGCCCATTAGCTCTAGCTTCTCATTGGCTAACTTTTATATATTAATTTAACCTTAATAGATAATTCGATTAATCTGTATATCACCATGAGATCGTGGCCTACCAGCAAAGTTTCAGCACGTCTATCTCCAGCTGTGGCCCCATGGCGTCTTCTTGGCTCCACCCTTCTTTCTCCCAGCATACAGCCTAGCTTTCCCCACCTAGTTCTGTTCTTCCCTGCCATAGGTTCAAAGCAGTTCTTTATTCATTAACCAATAAAAGCAACACACAGACAGAAGGGCCTCCCCCATCACAGAGGTCAACCCCAAATGTCCTTCCTGATACCATCCACCTTGTTTTCTAAGACAGAGTCTCTCCCTGAATATGGAGCTCAAACATTTGGCTAGGTTGGCTGGACACTGAGCCCCAAGAATTTCCCTACTTCCTCCTTCCCAGCACTAGGATTACAAGCCCAAAGCAACAAAACTAAATTTTTTTTCCCAAAGTCAGGTGCTCACTTATACTTACATGGCAGGTACTTTCTTGAAGGAGGCATCCTCCAGCCCTCAATCCTTTTCTAATTATTTATGAGACCCGATCTCTCTCCTGAACCTCATCTGCCACTTGCCCATGTATCCACCACTGTTTAAGTGCTGGGTGTTCATTAGATACCAGAGCACCAGCTACACAACAGTCAGCTGTGGGTCTGTCTTTGTAATGCTTTCATCACTGATGAGTGGATAAGGAAAGGCTACCCCACTAGGAAATCCAGAAGGAAACACTGAATGGTAGTCCACCTCAGGAGTCCCAGAGCTTCCCAGGACACTGGCTCGATGGCATTTATAAACTAAAGGGAATGTAAATGCCATGTCCTTGCCACTTACACAGCTTCGGGGTAAAGGGGACTTTCATCAAGCTATCAAAGAGGCTCTTCACTTATTATACCCATTGGTGCTGTTGACATGGATGGAAGTGCCATCTCTCTGGAAAACCACTGGAGACTAAAACAGAGATTCTGGACCTTTCCTACACAGATGCAAGAGCTACACCAGGGCATTACAAACTCTCTTACCAAGAAATCTCAGAAGAAAAGACTTTGGACATGTGCATGGGATTGGGTTCTAGAGCCTCCAAGAAGACTTACTGTGCTTCTTCTATATCTTTCTGTGACCTTTCTCCCAAATCTTTCAACCCTACAATAAATCAACTATCGTAGAAGCCTACAACTCCCATACGAGAAACACAAGTCAAAGCCATCCTGGGAATGGTGCAGTATCCATGGGGAAGGACACAGAGCAAGGACCATACACCACTCTAGAGACCTATCTAGCCAAATGCCATCTCTTCTTTTTAATCAATGCATGTGTGTGTGTGTGTGTGTGTGTGTGTGTGTGTGTGTGTGGTGTAGGTCAGAGAACAACCTGGGGTGTCAATCCTCACTTTCTGCTTTGTTTTGTTTGAGACAGGTCTCTTTGTTGTTTTCCACTGCACACACCAGACTAGATGATACATGAGTATCTTAATCAGGGTTTCTACTGCTGTGAAGAGACACCATGACCATGGCAACTCTTATAAAAGAAGACATTTAAATGGGGCTGGCTTACAGTTCAGAGGTTTAGCCCAATATCATCCTGATGGGAAACATGGCAGCGTGCAGGCAGACATGTTGTTAGGGAGGCAGCTGAGATCAGCAGGATCAACAGGCAGCAAGAAGAGAGAGTGAGTCACTGGGTCTGGCTCAAAAATGCCCCCAGTGACACACTTCCTCCAGTAAGACCAGGCTTACTCCAGTAAGACCAAGTGTCCCAATACTTTCCAATAATGTCACTCAATGTGAGCCTTTGCAACCCATTTTCATTCAGACCACCACAAGAAGATCCAGGGATTTTCCTTTCTCTGTCTCCATCTTACTGTACAACTGCTGGGATGGGGTTCTGGAGAGATGGCTCAGAGGTTAAGAATGCTTACTGCTTTTTCAGAAGACTCAGGCTCAGTCCTCAGCACCCACATCAGGCTTTCACAGCTGTCAGCTACTCCAGCTTCAGGGGATCTGATGGCCTTTTCTGGTCACCAAAGGCTTCAACATGTACATAGTGCTCACAAACTTCTACAGGCACGTTCATGTAAAAATAAAAACAATCAAAAGTCTGTAGGCAAAGTGCTAAGGTTACAGACTTACGCTTCTGCATCCAGCTTTATGGATTCTGGATAATGAAACCCAGGTCCTCAGTAAGTGTTTTCTCCACTGAACCATCTCCCCAGTTCCACAAGGCCAACTTGAAGCATGGTACATGTGATGGTTTGAAAGAAAATGGTCCCCAAAGTGAGTGGGATTATTAGGAAGTGAGGCCTTGTTGAAGTAGATGTGGCCTTGTTGGAGGAAGTATGCCATTGTGGGGGTGGACTTCAAGGTCTCTTTTGCTCAAGTTTCACTCAGTGTGACATCAGACTACTTCCTGTTACCTGCAAGATGTAGGACCCTCAGGTACCTCTCCAGCACCATATCTGCCTGCACATGTCCCATCATGATGATAATAATAAACTAAACCTCTGAACTGTAAGCTACCCCAATTAAATGTTTACCTTTATAAGAGTTGCCATGGTCATGGTGTCTCTTCACAGCAATAGAAACGCTGACAAGACAATGCAGTCCTGGACATTTGAAGTCAGAAGACTTCATAAAAGTTCTGATCTAGGAATACAGAGCTGGGAATATAACTCAACTCATGTGACATGTGCCCAGTATACACGAAGCCCTGGGTTCTATCTTCAGTATCACATAAACTCAGCACTCTGAAAGTGGAGGTAGAAAGATAAGGATTTAAGGTCCTCCTTAACTACACAGCAAGTTCAAGATCAGCTCTCCACTAGATCCTGTTTCAGACGGCACCATGGTTAAGAGAGCTTGTTGTTCTTCCAGTGGGACTATATTTCATTCCTAACATCTGGGTGGGGCAGCTCACAACCAACTGTAATTCCAGATCGGAGGGAACTGATGCTCCTTTCTAAACTTCATGGGCACCTGCACACATGTGACATAAACTCACACAGAAACATATACATACACACGAAAAGAAAATTTTTCAAAAGGCTAGGGGCCAGTCATTTTGGTTCTCTGTATAGTAACACCTGGGGCTGGAGGCAGGTGCCTCCTTGGGCATGATGTGTTTTCTAACCATCCCTAACTACAGCCTTTACATGGGGCCTTTGTTTTCTTTGAGGTCACTGCCCACGCTCACCTGAAGTCTCAGCTGTAGACAATGAAGGACAGAGAACCAACAGGAAACTTTAGCGAATAGCTCCTTAGGTCAGAGGGGGACAACAATATAGGCTGGGTGTGGTGGTGCAGGCCTGTCATCTTAGCTGTCCCAGAGGCTGAGGCAGGAGGATCACAAGTTCCTGTCTGGTCTAAAGAATAAGTTCAAGGCCAGCATGTGCCACTTATAAAGACCCTATCCCCAAACAAAAAGTGAAAAAATAAAACGAAAGGGCTGTGAGGTGGTTGGTGGTGGGGCCCTTGCCTGGTACTCATGAAGCGCTAGCTGCAGTGTTCAACACTAGAACAAAAGAAACGGACTATGCTCCCCTAAAGCAAAGCTTCCTTAAAGTTTTGATGTTTTTATTTACATGCATGAATGTGTACCTGTGTGGGTTTTTGCACATGAGTACAGTGTCCGGGAAGGTCAGAAGAGGGCACTGGATTTCCTGGAGCTGGAGTGACAGGTGGTTGCTTGGTGCCCAACGTGGATTCTGGGAACTGCATTTGGGTCCTCTGCTAGAGCAGCAAGTGCTCTTTGGCCCCCGGGGTGAAACTTCTTATCCTCCATCCCCTACCAGGAAATCTAGCATGCAATGCTTTATTTAGACTATGCTATTTGGAATATGACAGGCTCCCTGTACCCTTCCATGGAGTATAATCATAACCACTAACATCTTGGCATTACTGGATGGAGGAGAAATGACCATGTCCTCATGATTAAGAAAGCACATTCTATCAGCTTAATAATATCAGCAGGCCCATAAAACTCCTTCCCGACAATTAAATCTCCCTACCAACCATTAACAAATTAAGTGTCTGGTAAGTAAAGACGCACAAAGAGGAGACCGCTGGTGCATGCTTCCATTTTGTACATCGGAAACTCATGTAATATTAATGACTCAGGATCACAACTCTATGTTCTTGAGTCTTTAAAGCGCATATTAATCATTTGGTAATGTGGCGGCAACTTGAGGGATGCCAGGTCCTGTTTCACACAGAGCCTTCCTGTGCAGACAGGCCCGTGTCCGCCAGCCAATTCACCTTAGCTATGAGTGTAGCTCAGCTGTAGCTCTTTTGATGAGAATCCTTCTGTGAGGGAATGATGGTGTGACTCAGAGACAGAGCAAGTGTCCGCTGAGGGGCGAAAGCAAAAACACCTCAGTGTAAGAACACCTGCCTAGAAACCTCCAGTGAATATCTGTGGGTATATGGATTAACAGTAGAGTTCTTATGAGGATTCCCTATTGAAGGGCTGAGGGCATGACTCAGGAGAAGCACCTGCCTAGAATCTTACAGTGAGGGGCTGGGGGCATGGCTGAGAGGAAGAATACATGCCTGGAATACTCCAGTGAAGAGCTAGCAGCAGAACTTTTGTTTAAGCCCTTGTTCTATTGCCACTATCACACACACACACACACACACACACACACACACACACACACACACACACACACAAAGGTACTAGGC
>NC_022010.1:26490940-26507096 GCF_000317375.1 Microtus ochrogaster | reverse complement strand
CCCCCCCCCGTCCCCCGTTATCACCTCATTCTTTCAGTCATAGCGGGGGGCCAGCCTCTCCCTGTGCCTGAAGGACACGAGGGAGGAGGACCATTTCACTAAAATGTGAAACGTAATGTCTTTAAGTTCCGAAGATCATTGGGTCTTCACATCCTCTCTGTTAAAGTTTAAATATCTCTGTGGGCTGTACCTTGGCTCTCAGGTAATGCCTTCTCAGTGATGAGTCTACACTATGACTTACAGACAGCTGAGGGATCATTCTGGAACACTGCAGAAAGAGCTGAACTGGGCTACGACACAGCTTCCTTTGAGATGGCCCTCAAAGTCCACCTTCCGTGGTTTTTGAACCTGCTCATTGATTGTACCACTCTCAGGCAACTTTTCAGCTTTTGGTTTGAGACAGAAAATCAAAAAGACTTCTCAAACCCTTTCTCCGATGTGATGATGCTCCTGTTTTCTTTTTGTGGCTGTGATAAAATATTCCAAACAAAAAGCAACTTAGTGAAGGAAAGGGTTTGTTTGGCTTATACTTCCAGATCTCAGCCTATCACTGAGGGCAGAGGCTCAAGAAGGAACCGCAAGTAGAACCCTTAGGAAATGCTGCTTACTGGCATGCTCATAGGTTCATGCTTGGTTAGCTTACCAACACAGTTCAGGACCACTTGCTCGGGGAATGGTGCCGTCCACAGGGGACAGGGCCCTACTACACAAATGAACAATCAAGACAATCTCCCACCATAGGTCCATAGGCCAATCTAATCTAGGCCATCTCTCAACCGAGACTCTTTCCCCAGGTGACTCCAGGCTGTGTCAAGCTAACAGTTAAAGCTAGGGATAGGTTGTTAATTTTGGCTGTTGACTTGATTGGCTCGAGAGACATCTAGGAGATTATTAAAGCACATCTCTGGGTGTGTCTGCGAAGACTTCCAGACAGAAGTGAGAAAGAGGGAAGAGCCACCCTAAATGTGAGCAGCACCGTGTCACAAAGCTGGGCACCTGCTGGAATAAAAGGGGGTGGGAAGAAAAAGACAGCTGGAACAGACAATCTCTCTCTCTCCCTCTTTCCTGCCTCTAGGCTGTGAGCTGCTCCTCTCTACCATGCTGCTCCTGCCATAACAGACTTGCCCCTGAAATGCTGAGTTAAAACCAATCTTGTTTTCCAGCCATGTGTGGTGGCACACACCTTTAATCCCGACATTTGGGCAGCAGAAGAAGAAGGATCTCTGTGAGTTCGAGGTCAGTCTGGTCTACCTAGTGAGTCTCAGAACAACCAGAACTGCATAGTGGGACCCTGTCTCCAAAAAAAAGTACATCTTGTTTTCCTTAAATTACTTTTTCTCAGATACTTGTCATGGGAATTTAAAAAACTAACATATTTTGTTTATCACAGATTTGCAAACCAAGACAGAGCCTATACCCACCTTGCTTTCCTGCTTGATATGAAAAAAAAAAAACTTTCACTAAAGTCAGACTTGGAGAAGCTGCCCTTCCCACCTCTAAAGACTGAAGACAGAATTAATCCTATTTTAAGAGTTGGGGACTGGACTTCTGGGCAGTGGTGGTGTATTCCTTTAATCCCAGCACTTGGGAAGCAGAGGCAGACAGATCTCAGCAAGTCTGAGGCCAGCCTGGTCTACAAAGGGAGTTCCAGGACAGCCAGGACTGTTACACAGAGAAATCCTGTCTCGAAAAACAAAACAAAACAAACAAATAAAAAAAAAAAGAGCTGGGGACTGGGAAGATGGCTCAGTTGGTAAAGTGATTGTCTCACAAAAGCGATGTCCCCAGTTTGATCCCAAGAGCCCACATAAAAGCCAGGCACCACCATTGTAATCTCAGTAACGATGAGATGTGAGACACATACAGGAATTCTCTGGAAGCTCACTGGCCAGCTAGCCTGGCATCTTGGCAAAGTTCCATGCCAATAAGAAACACTGTTTCATTCGGGAGGCAGAGGCAGGCGGATCTCTGTGAGTTTGAGACCAGCCTGGTCTACAGAGCTAGTTCCAGGACAGGCTCCAAAACCACAGAGAAACCCTGTCTCGAAAAACCAAAAAAAAAAAAAAAAGAAACACTGTTTCAAATGAAGATGCCTGATGAAGATGGCAGACATCCTCTGACGTGTGTGTGTGTGTGTGAGTGTGTGTGAGCTTGGGATTGACAAGATGGTTCAGCAAATAATGGTGCTTCCCATGCAAGCCTGCCACCCACCCCACCTTTGATCCCAGAACCCAGACACAGGTGAAAGGGGAGCGCCAACTCCACAAAGCTGTCCTCTGACCTCCACAGGTGTGCTGCTAGGTAGAACGATGCTGCCCCCTCCCCCATGCCATACCCCGATCTCTAACCTGTCAATGCAACACTATAGGAAAAACCTTCGCAGATGCGATTTTATTGCCAATGGTGAGCCTAGACGTTGAGATAATTTAGTGTTTTCACAAAGGTTAACCAAGGGTAGGTAAGATTATAGACTGTGAAGCAGTGTAACACCCGAGGAAGGATGAAAAACTGGATTATTACCAATTTTAAACTTTCATTGCAGCCATATGAAAGCGGCGCCTAAGACGTGTAGCTGCTGCAATAAACTGCAATTGTCTCCCTCAGCCAGGAATGATGGTCCTAAGGCACCATCACTCCTCGGGGAGCTGCTTTCACAGCACCGCACCAGCCTTTGCCAGCCTCTCCCAGCCCTGCTCCGTGGCTCAAGCTGACCCTTGGGCCTGGGGTCTCCCTGTCCGGCAGATCTTTCCCAGCCCCACCAGAGCTTACTTGCCACAGACCTGATGGGGAGAGAGGGGTCGCCGGCGTCCCACCAGTCTTTCGGGGGGCTGATGTACATGCACCACAGCTCCCAGCTGTACCCGTGGGCGGAGTTCTCGTAGCGCTGCACTTCGAAGTTGTCCTGCTTGATGTTGTCGATGGAGGGGAGGATGACCCGCTTCCGGTTTTCCTGGATGCGGGACAGGACAGGCTCGGCCCTGCAAAAGCAGAGAAGGCACCATCAAACTCTGTCCCCTGGGGGCTCGCAGAAGGCTTGGAACTAATTAAACCCAGAGTCAGGCAAATCCCGACTCCCAGCTGTGCCTCCTCCAGCAAGGCTGCAGCCTGGCTTGAACAGGCTCGGGTTTCAAGGTGTTAGCTGGCTGGCTTAACCCAGAGCAGATGGTCAAACCACCGTGTGTCTGTGAGGCTGATCACAGGAAGGAATCACTTTCAGCATCCTAGAAGCTAAAGATGGCTCCTGGAAGCCGAGACATTAATCTTGCAGCTTGGACCAGAGCATAGACTTTGGAAAAGAGTCAAGTGGAAAAATCCCATTTCTTTGTGCTCTTTGGAAGAATAATGAGAACTTACAGCCGGCAACAATCTCTTTTCATTTGCAGCTATTGAATTACCTGTTGGCTCAGCTCATCTTTCTATTTAAAATGAGCAATAAAATATACCCTGGGCCGTTGACTGCCTCCGATACTTTTTACACACATGGTGGAGGTGGAAGCCAGAGGGAAATTATTCCCCTCAGCTTCTATAGCGTTCTCCCTCATGTTGTCACTGGAGAGAGTCTCTCTTTGTGTGTGTGTGTGGGGGGGGGGGGAGTTCTGCTCTTGGCAGTCAGCAGAAAGCAGAGCCACCAAGGAGCTTAGCGCCAATGTCACCTGTCCGGAGAAACCATGCCTCCTTCTTCTAAGTAAGGAAGCTCACTTTCTGCACTTTTAAAAAACATTTTTACTTCTTAATTTTTAAAATATGGTATTGCGTGTGTGTGGTGTTTTTTGTGTGTATGTAGTCATGTGTGGGAGAGCATATGTGTACAAGTATACATGGCTGTGCTCACATGCAGAAGCCAGAGGTCACTGTCAGGTGTCATTTTTGATCCTGATCCACCTTCTTCTTCTTGTTTTTTTTTAAAGATATTTTTGTTTATGTATATGTGTGTATTGTCTGCGTATGGGACTGCGTTCTCCAGGAGCTGGCCTTAGAGAAAGCTGGTTGTGAGCTGCCTGATGTTTGTGCTGGGAGCTGAACTCAGGTCCTCTGGGAGAGCAGCAAGTGCTTTTAACCATCAAGCCATCTTTCCAGTCTGGGCCCTCCATCTTATTTATTTATTTATTTATTTATTTATTTATTTATTTATTTATTTATTGAGACAGGATTTCTCATTCAACTCAGAGTTCATGGATCCCACTAGGCTGGATGACCAGTGAACTGCAGAGATCTTCCTATTTCTGCCTCCCCAGGGTGGGGATTATGGGTGCTCACCACTGTACCCCAGCCTTTTTTGTGGGTACTGGGAATCAGAACTCAGATTCTCATGCTTGCATCACAAGACCCCAACCGACCAAACATTTCCCCAGTCCCTCTTTTGCTCTTTACAATTGAAGAGCAAAATTAATATTTTAAGTGAGCCTTCAAAGTAATGGGTTTCATTGTGATATTTCCACACACGCGACGACAATACATTTTACTCTTTCTCTCTGTGTGTGGTGCGCGTGCACGTGTGTATGCAGATGTGCCTGCCTGTGCATCAAAGTGGAGACTAGAGGAGGACATCAGGTGTCCTGCTCTGTAATTTTCCACCTTAGTAACTCAGAACAGAGTCTGCCAGTGAGCCTAGAGCTAGCCTGGCAGCCAGTGAGCCTCAGCGAACCTCTTGTCTCCACCCATGACAACATAGGGGTGATAGGCACACACAGGGCTATCCCTGGCCTTTTTTTTCCCTTCAATAGCATCAGTGCTGGGGATCTGAATGCACACCCTCAAGCTTACACAGCAAGCACTCTCTCAGGGGACCCATCCCCCATCACCTTCAAACAGCGTTTCTACAGCCCAGGACCTTTCTCATTTCCTGATCCCCAACTCCACCCTGGAGTGTCCTGGGACCCTACTGTGTCTCTTCTACTCACCTAACAAATCTCGATCCCCCTAATGGGGAGTTTCCACATGTGAGTTGCTCTGCCAAAGAGATGTGGACATAAGTAAGAGTGTCAGGGCTGAGGGGAAACTTGGATAGCTGTCTCAAGGGTGGACTGAAGCTCTCCCCTGGCTCAGAGACTCTGTAAGTCTGACCGGTTGTCTAGAACTTTCATGACTACGCTGGTGAGGGGGCTCAGCAGGTAAAGACGCTTGCCACCAGGCCTAACAACCTGAGTTCCATCTCTGGGACCCAGATAGAAGGAGGAGAGAACCAGTTCCTGCAAGGTGTTGTTGGAACTCCACACATGCTCCCTGTCATGTGACTGTGAAGAGTTGAAATGCTGACGGCCCAGAGCCAAATTATCATGGGCTATGTGCTACTGGCTTGCTTCCCCTGGCTTGCTTAGCTACCTTCTTCTATGGCCTATAATCTACTTCTATCCTGGGCATCACCTGTCCAGGGATGGCCCTGCAGACATACCCGTAGGCCAATCTGATGGAGGCAACTCCTCAGCTGAAGTTCTTTCTCCCCAGGTGACTCTAGTTTGTGTCAAGTTGATAAAAATTAACCGGCAGAGAATGCATGTGCACACACATGTAAATGTTCATGTGTGCCAGGTAACGGCCTCAACTGTCATTCTTCCATCCCCATCTCTCCTGTTACTGAGGCCTCATAACCAGGCTAGACTAGCTCCTTTCCCAGCTTCCCCAGGGCAGTGTGCACGACCAACCTGGCTTTTTCACCTGGGTTCTAAGGTGCTAACTCAGCTGCTCGCACACCTTACTAACAGCTCTCTCTCTCTCCAGACCCGGGATGAAGGTCTCCCTAGATCCCATGACACGGAAGACATTCAAACGGAGCCACAGAAACACCCAGTTCAAATGCCACAGGGAGAATAGAGGCATCTTCAGTGTCCTGGGCCACCATGGAGGTTTTTTCACCCAGTAAATGCTGTCTCTAATTAGAAAACACACAAGGGTTTTAATTCAGAAAGGGACATGGGATCCTTTGGCTGAAGTGTAGAAAGGAAGTCGGCATGGCAAAAGCTGACATCAGAGCCTCGTTAGAATTAGACCACAGAGGAATTAGACTCTGCTAGCCCAAGTTAGATGATACCTTACAGGGAAGATGCCAAATATTGCCAGTTTGGAATGCCCATTGTGTTGACTGACGGGACTGTTTCAGTGTGACAATGGGAAATTCCGAGAGAGGAGCCATCTGAACCAGGCACGTCCCCAGCCTAGACCAGTGTCACAGATCCAGTAAGTGGCCAGGTGTGGTGGTGCACCCCTGTCATCCCAGTTCTCAGGAGATGGAGGCAGGAGTCTCACTGTAAATGCAAGGCTAGCCTGGGCTACGGATTGAATTCTAGGCCAGTGAGGGATTACATAGCCAAATGCACCAAAGAATGAATTCAGAGATCCGTTGCATTCCTGAGGGTGACTGAGAATGCACCACACCGAGGTAGAGAGGGGGGGCCATCCCAGCAGAGTGGGTGTCAGATGGGAGAAGTGGTTAGGAGGGAAAATGACAGAGTGGAGGTGACTGGTTGACAGGCAGGGGGTAGAGGCCAGTCTCTAGCCAAGAGAAGGGATGGGGAGATAGATTAATCGGCAAAGAAATTGCCATGCAAGCATGAGGACCCAAGTTCAATCCTCAGAACACGTGTAAAAAAGCCAGACATGGTGGCACACACTTTTAATCCCAGCCCAGGGAAGGCAGAGATAGGAGGATCCCTGAGTCTCACTGGACAGTCATTTAGCCTACGAGGTGAGATTTATGGCAGTGAGAAACCCTGCTTTGAAAACTAGGGTGGATGACACCTGGAGAATGACACCTGACGTTATCTCTGACCTCAACACGCATGCTCACGTACACCTGTACACGCATACATAGCTCCCTCTACCCCATACGTAACCCAGACACAGTTGGGTCCTTTGCCAGAGAAGTTAGTACTCTTAGCCACCAAGTCATTTCTCCAGTCCCTATCTGTTGCTACCGTTTTAGAGAAATGACTTAGTTTTGAGACAGGGACTCATGTGTCCCAGGCTGGCTTTGAATTTACTAACCATGACAATGATCATGATGCTTAATCCTAACTGTCACCTTGGCAGGATCTAGAACTAAAACAGATGTCTGGGAGGGCATGCCCGTGAAGTAGCTTCTAACTTGGGTTAACTGAAGTGGGGAGACCTACCCTCAGTATAGATGGCATAATCTTATGAGCTGGGGCCCTAGATTGAATAAAAAATGAGAAAGTGAGCTGAGCACCAGTGTCCATCTCTCTCTGCTCCCTGACTGTGGCTGCCTCTCACTCCTGCTGCTGTGGCTTCCCATGATGATGGGCCACACCCTCAAACAGGAGCTAAAGTTGCTTTCTTTCTTTTGTAAGTTGCTTTAGCCAGGTATGTTTGGTCACAGAGATGAGAAAAGAGACTCACAGACTGATGACAACAATAACAGTGTCTAGAAAGCCAGCCCATGATTCATTTTCTTGCTTTTGAACTTCATCCCAATGGCCTTCTCACCACGCATCCCTTCTCCTTTCTTCCAGTGGCTCCAGAAGAAACAGGTGAAATACCCCGCCTCCCACATTCAGCTCTTGCTACATAACATGTTTTGGCCCATGACCTACCAGCCAGCAGTGAATTCCACATGGGCATCGAAAAAGCCAGTGACCTGTCCAGTGGCCACCTTCCAGCCCTCGATGCGTGCTCGGATCAGGCCTTCTCTCTTTTGATTGCGTACCACCTTCACCAGCCCAGGGTAGCGTTTGTGGACATATTCTTCCAAGGGGGCCTTCAGCTCCTCTATAAACGACAAAAATGCAAGACATGCATGAATAAATCACCTTAGACCTGCATCCCAAACGCTGTGATAGGGCTGGGTAGATATTCAGTAGTTCAGAGTCCTAACACCTCAAGGAAACTGCCAGAGGTCCCACCACCCACACTGGCTGCTCAAAACCACCTGAAACTCCAGCTCCAGGGAACCCGATGCTCTTTTTTTGGCCTCCATAGACATCTGCATACATGTGTACATATTCACACGCAAATATACAAATATGCATAGCTTAAAAGCATTGAAAATAGATATTATAAAACATCAGGATATTTATACACCTTTAGAAAGTTTCTTGATTGCAAAAAGGGCTGGCATATGAAGAATTTTAACTCTCTGGCAGTTAGAAAGCTGGAATACATCTGCACATCCTCATCTAAGACAACTGTGTTGTGACTCATGTAACCAGTTAACACTGACTGTCAATTTGGCAGAATCTAGACTCATCTAGGAAGACATACATCTGGGCACATCTGTGAGGTAACCTCTTAGGTTGGCGGAAGCGGGAAGCCCCATACTAGACGTGGATAGCACCACATATGGGCTGGGATCCCGGACTGAATGAAAACAAGAAGGTGAGCTGAGTACCAGCCTTCATCCCTCTCTGCTTCCTGCCTGTAGGTGCAATGGGACCAGTTGCCTCACTCTCCCACGCCGTCCTCCCAAGGATGGACTGTGCACCCTCAAACCGTGAGCCACGATCAACCCTTCCTTCCTCATATCGCTTGTTATCAGGTATCTTGTCATTGCCGCTAGAAAAGTAACTAATACAGGGTGTAAAGGAAGAAAAGATGTTCCATGGAGAACTCAGTATCCTCTTCGGTAAGAAGCCAGTCTCTGCCTCCCTAGTGCTGAGATTAAAGGTGTGTGCCACCACCTTGTGCTTTCTGTTTGTTTGTTTGCTTGCTTGCTTGTTTAAGACAGAATCTCTCGCTGAACCTGGATCTTGCTGATTCAGCTAGACGTGGGGGATCCTCCTGCCTCTGCCCCTTCAGCGGCAGGCCAGAGGCATGCACCACTGTACACAGCTCTTTGATGTGGCTTTGCTTTATAGTGCTCTAACAGTTCCTTTCGCAGAAACTGTATAGATCTCGTGCACCTCCCTTGCACCTTAAGGATACCCAGCAGCTTTTGCCAATTTAAAGGCATGTGTTTTCACGCTGGCCTCTCTGTGTTGTGGGTTTTGTTCCTTAAAGGTACAGCCTTGTGGCTCCTGGAAGAAGAGAGGATGGGGTGTTCTGATGAACAGGGAGAAGTGAGGAAGAAAAGATAGAGCGTTATCGAAATTCCTGTCAGTCAAGGGCTGGGATGACAGGAAGAGAAGGTCTGCGCCTGGTCCCCTGACCCCAACCCCAAACTCATTTGTTTAAACGCTAACCCTTCCCCACTCCAGTACGGGCCACGGTGTGTATGTAGAAGTCGGAGAGCAACTTGCAGGAAGGAGTTCTCTCTTCCCAGCGTATGGGTCTGAGGAGGGAGCTCAAATGTCACACTGGCTGGCAAAGCTCTGCTATCCGTGAGCCATCTCTTAGCCTCTCACAATGATTCTTGCTTCCCTTCTTTTCCTCCACAGTTTAAAGGGATCTGAATGGGGGTTTCAGAACTGGGCAGATAGCCTGAGGAAGCCGCGTCAGAGATGTCAAAAAAAATGGCCACAGATGAAAGTGCTTCCACGAGCCACAGAAAGGAGCTATTTGAATTGGGAGAATTAAGGGAGACAGGGTAAAGATAGGCAGGGGGTAGGGGGTCGTGCACGCACTTATTCCACCCACATTGACACACAGAGAAATTTATCACTGCAGGGCAGGTGAACTCTTTCACCTGGGCAAAGAATGATAAGCTTACTAGAAAGCGGTTAATAAGGTGGCCTAGAGGAAACCCTGCCCGTGGCAATGGATTAAATACTATTCATTTGAAAATAGCTTCTGAGAAAGAAATGGGCCTGGGGAGATGGCTTGTGCTAAATCACTTGCTGCACAAGCATGAGGACTTGAGATTGGCTCCTCAGAACCTATTAGAAAGCCAGGCATGGTGGCATGAGCCTGTAATCCCAATAGTAGGTGGGGGAGGGTGGATACTAGAAGATTCCTTGATGGCCAGTCTAGCATCAGGTTTAGCGAGAGACCTTGTTTCAAGGTATTAAAGTGGAGAGAGATTAAGGAAGAAAACACCCAGTATCAACCCTTGACCTCAATACATGCCTACACAGGAGTGTATGTGTGCATATACATGCATATAACACACACACACACACACACACACACACACACACACACACACATAAAAAGGACCAGGGGTGCTGCTCAGTGGTAGAGCACTTCCACTCCCAACACTAGAAAAAGAATAAATTAAGAAAGACTAACACTTGATGTAAGTTTCTTTTTTCCTCAAGACAAACTCAAATAAGAAAACAAAAACCTATTTCTGCAGAGATAAATGTTTACCTTCCAGGACTAGAGGAAATCCAATACTAAATTGGCCAGGTGCCATTTGGGAATCCTTATGTGGCTGAGGGTTTTGATAAACAGTATTTGGGGGAGTTGGGGAGGGGGAGGAGGAAGCAGATGCCACCCATGATCAGAAGGGACGAGCAAAGGGGGGAAGCATCTGCTTCTTAGCAATAAAAGCAACAACTGCCATCCAGGCTTAGTGAAAACTGGAAATAAGAGGGTTCAAACTAACAGGGGAGGTTGTTATTACGGAATTCTATCCAGACTCCTAATGCTCCTCAGTGTTACGGAATACTCCCTTGGTATTCCCTTGTCTCAAGACCCTGTTCAGGAACAAGGGCTAACCCAGGAGACTCACTCCACCTACTTTCAAAAGCAATGCAAGAAGCCCTGGGCCACATGGACATGGGCTTGGAAGGTGGCCATTCGGCCAGGTACTGAATGAAGTTCATGGATCCACACTGCACACAACCTCACCTCTCCACCCTCACGGTCGTTAGGGCTGCAGGCTGAGAATAACCAAACCTCTGATCTCGCAACCTGTGGGTGCATAAAGAATTGGTCTGAGCTTGAGAGTGTTCTAGAGGGTGAATTTGCATGGCTGTCACTGGAAGGTCTAAGTAACAGCCTGAGAAGTTGTGTGCTCGTGCACCTGTGTTTGTGTGTGTGTGTGTTTGTCTGTGTCTATGTGAGTATGGGCACAGAACAAAACAAATCTTTAAAATATACAGACTATTTGTGTTTGGAAGTTTCTACTTAATTTTTAAAATATTTGCACTGTAATTGGCTGAAAGTAACCCAAACTGTAGAATGCAAAATTTCAGGTAAGCAGTGGATGACAACTGTCATGCCCAAATCAGGGTTCTATTACTGTTGCTGCCATCAGCCACCCTCCCTCCCCCCCAATCTGATTACTGACATCACTCCCTGCCGACAGCTGCTGAGATAAGGGACCTGCTGCTCCCTGGGAACGTGTGGGCTGTGGCAGCTGGGACTGAGCGAACAGCGCATATGGCGTGTTCCAATTAGAAAACAGAACAACGGGGGCTGCCTCCAAGCCAGGCATCCTCAGAGTCCGAGTCACCTGGGAGCCTGGGAAAGTGCAAGTTCCCTGGCTTGTCTTGAAGTTGGTGTAATAGAGCCAGCCTCAGTGGGGTTTGCTGAGGGGTCTTATGCCAACACAGGAAGTTTCAGAAGCACACATAACAAAAAGGTACCATTGGAAACGTCTGAAAAAATGTTTAGGTCAGTAGTCTTAAGCACACCCAAAGTGTCCTAGGAATGTTTGATCATGTCAATCATAAATCCCAAGTCCGCCAAAGCAGTGGTTCTCAACCTGGGGGTCGCAACCCTTCTGGGGTGGTAGAACGACCCTTTCTCAGGGGTCACTGAAGACCTTTGGAAATATCAGATATTTACATTGTGATTCTTAATACTAACAAATTACAGTTATGAAGTAGTTATGAAATAGCAATGAAAATCATTTTAAGCTGGTGTGTGTGGGCGTGGTCACCGCAGTGTATCAAAGAGTTGCAGCGGTAGGAAGGTTGAGAACCACTGTTCTAAATATGTCATTTTCCCCTGCCCCAGCCCCTGGTGACCACTGATATCATTTTCTGCCTCAGAGTTTGCCTCTTGTGTCTGCTAGCCTTGCTCACTCTTGAAGTATTTAAAAGACATTTTATCTCCCATTGTTGTGGAAGGGAAGAGAGGTGGTGTGTGTGTGTGTGTGTGTGTGTGTGTGTGTGTGTGCACGGGTGTGTCATGGCACACGTGTGGGGGAGGCCAGAAAGCAGCGGCATGGAGCTGGTTCTGTTCTTCTACCTGCATACGAGCTCCAGGGTTGCACTCAGGTCACTGGCTTGTGTAACAAGGACCTTCCCTTGCTTAGCTGTCTTGCCATCTCAGTCACTTTTAAAAAAGATAATTATTTTTTATCATCTTGAAATATGTGTGTGTGTGCGCCCGTGCATGCGTGTGTTCCAATTTGTGTTAGTTTCATTCTGTTGCAGTAAGAAATCACTCTGACCAAAAGCAACTTAGGGGAGAGAGAATTCATTTGACTTATACTTCCTGTTCCTAGGCTGTCACTGAGGCAAGCCAAGGCAGGAACTTCAGCAGAACCCTGAAACAGGACTGCTTGTAATTCCACGCAGCATCACCTCTGACCAGAGAACTCACTCTCAGCCAAGGAATTCGATAGGAATCACCAGGGATGCTCCTTGCTGCATCTCCAACAGGTTCATGCTTGTCTGGCTTTCTTATACAGCCTGGGACAACCTACCCAGGGAATGGTGCCACCCACAGTGGGCTGGGCTCTCCTATATCAATAGAAATCAAAAGAATGTTCCTTCCTGCAACATGCCGATTGCCAATCTGACCCGGACAGTCCCTTAATTAAGGCAGCTCTAGGCAATGTCAAGTTAACAGTTAAAGCTAAGTAAGACACTACCGATCAATTTCTCCATGGTTGATCCTTGCTCCTGGTCAGCTCTCTGCACTCTCCTGGGTCACCAAAAGCTACCACCTATCTGGAAGGATCTAATATAACACTTAGATAAGCTTCCTCCTCCCAATGGGACCTTCCAATAGGAAGTGTTCATTGTGATCCCTACTTAGATCTCAGTGTTCAGGTGGTAGAGGCAGAAGAATCAGGAGTGTGGGGTCATCCTCAGCTATGTGAATTTGGCCTCAAAACAAAATCCCTTCAGGCTGGGTGAGTGGATTGCAGCACTGCATACCTGCATCTTGTTAACTTTCCAGTATCAGCCTTTGATTGTACCCATGGTGAGGGCTCCCCGTTCGCCAGCACCAGGGTTTAATGACACTCAGCTCAGAAGACACAGTTTTATCACAGACACTCATCGGGATACTTTACATTTCCTGAGCATCATTTTTTTCCTGAGATATTTTCATATCTTATGTATGTGCAAATCAGTTACAAAAAAAACCCAGACTTAAAAATCCTAGATTCCCAGGTGTGCAAGGAAAGATCTTTATGCCTAAAATAACCAGCCCACTAACTATAAAAAATGCAGCCAAACCAGGACCAATGCCTAGCTAATCTTCACAGCCGCCTTGATTGGATTAAGATTTCCTGAGACACATCTTTGGGGTATGTCTGTAGAAATTTCCAGAGGTGAGATGATTAACAGATGGGGTGGGGGAGCCCATCTTTAATGGTAATGGCACCCTACCATGGTTGTGCATGAAGGAGGTAGGGGGCATGAGACTCAGGAGTCACCAGACCCTTCCCCGTTGGTGCTACAGAAGCAGTAAAAAACACTGGGAAAGGAGAGGACTAGCTGAGCTGCTGGGAGGAGAACCGTTGGATCGCCAGCAAGCCATGCAAGAGAACTCCGGGGATGGGCTTGTTGTGATGCAGCTACACCTGCGTCATCCCTGCCCTGTACGTAACCAGTCACCCAATAATAATAACACCTAGAAAGCCCAATTAATAACACCAAGAAAACTCATTCGTTTACCAGTTGGATTTCGGTAGAATCGTTATTTTGGTCTGCTATGTATTCTCTTTCTGGAGTGAATAGATGTATGTGTTGTGTCCGTCTAGGAAAGTCACACACAATGCAGGCTGCTTAAAACGGAAGAAGATGAGAAAAACAAGCCAGGTGAAGGCTGACGCACTATTTCCCGTAGCTTCCTGCTCCACCCGGATCAGAGTGAGCCACCCTGTGCCCTCTATCACTTGACAGCCTCCCTCCAGCTACCGTGTGGACCACCTCAGCTAAAAGCCCCTTAGCCACCATGTGTTCCCCTCTGTGATATACCAATAACAATGTTTCTAAATATTATCTTCAAAATGAGGGGTTGGGGGTAACGGAGACGGCTTGCTGGGTGGAGTGCTTACTGTGAAGGCCCGAAGAACTGATTTTGATCCCCAGAGCTCATGGGGATCAAAAAGTCAGGCATGAGGCTGGAGAGAGGGCTCGGCGCTTAAGAGCGTGCATTGTTCTTACAGAGGACTGGGGGTTGGTTCCCAGAATACACAAGGCAGCTCGCAAACTACTTGTAATCACAGCTCTGGGAGATACAGCACCTTTCTCTGGACTTCAAGTACACTCACATTCTCGTGTGCACACACACGCACAAGCACACGTGCACATGCACACACACAATTAAAAAGAATGGATTTTGGTATTTTTTTTTAAGGCCAGGTATGCATAGTATCGTGGCTTATAATTCTAGCTCTAGGGAGGTTGAGACTGGTGGATTGTGTGTTCCAAGCCAGTGAGAGACACTGTCTCAAAAACAATCAAAACAAGGCCAACAATGCCTGAAGAACAGCTAAAGTTGTCCTCTATGCCCCTGTATGCGTGATTACGCATCCTGACACACAAGTGCTCCTTCACACACATACACATCTATATACAAATAAATGAAAGAGGGGCTGGAGAGGTGGCTCAGAGGTTAAGAGCATTGCCTGCTCTTCCAAAGGTCCTGAGTTCAATTCCCAGCAACCACATGGTGGCTCACAACCATCTATAATGGGGTCTGGTGCCCTCTTTTGGCCTGCAGGCATACACACAGACAGAATATTGTATACATAATAAATAAATAAATAAATAAATAAATAAATAAATAAATAAATAAATAAGAAAGAATATTTAAAAGTTAGGATTTGTTTTTGTCTTTTAAAATAAATAAATTCAGATTTGTGGGGCTGAAGTTTATATACGTTGGGAGATTCCTTTTTATACAAGAAACAAAAGCTCTTATTTTTATACTTTTACAAAAGTATGGGCTGGAGAGATGGCTCCGTGGTTAAAAGTGAACACTGCTCTTGTAGAGGATCCAAGTTTATTTCCATGTCAGGATACTTAGAATCACCTGTACTCCAGTTCCAGGGGATCTGACCCCCCTTCTGGCCTCCACAGGCACCTATATTCACATACGCACATGTCCCATACACATAATTTAAAAATAAAATAAGATAATTTCTTTATAGAATACATAAACCTATAGGTGGCTGTGAAGTGTATCCCGAACAAGGAGGAGTCAAAACTGTAAGCCTGGTGAGAGGGGCTTTGGAAAGACAGAGTTTCTACCCTGACAACCATTGTTTTTTTTTTTAAACATCCCAAGCACTTGGCTTGGATGTATCGCTGATGAAATATTTATATTCCCAAATTTCTAATGAAGCTGAGTAAAAATGTCAGCTAATCAGGAAAGACTCCAGAATATACCATTCAATGAGATTAGACCCCCTTTCATAATCTAATGAGAATGTCTCACACACTTTAGCAAGCCATGATTCTTTCTTTAATGTACCCCAAGACTTTATTGAGGGCCATTGGTGACTATGACTTTACCTATTCCAACTCTTCCTGCCCTCTTGGCAGCTCTGTTTAAGTGAAAAGGTTCTGATCATCACTTTATAGATAAGGAAGTGGAGGTCCAGAGAGGGTGTTTGTCACCCCAGTGACATAAGATGGGAACTGAACCCCTGCCCATGCATAGTGGAATGTGTCTGTAACATCAGTATTTGACAAGAGAATTGTGAGTTCAAGGTCAGACTAGGCTACATAATGAGACAAAGTCTCAAAATAAAATCTAAAAAGGGACAAAGGATATAGTTCAGAAGTAGAAAGATACATAGAATCCCCCAGTGAGGGGCTGGGATGTAGTTCTGTGGTAGGGCACCTGCCTAGAATCCCCAGTGAGGGACTGGGGTATGGCTCAGTGGTAGATCCCTTGCTTAGAATCCCCCAGTGAGGAGCTGGGGTGTGGCTCAGTGGTAGAGCCCCTGCCTAGAATCCCCTAGTGAGAGGGGCTGGGGTGTGGCTCAGTGGTAGAGCACCTGCCTAGAATCCCCCAGTGAGGGGCTGGGGGGTGGCTCAGTGGTAGAGCACCTGCCTAGAATCCCCCAGTGAAGGGCTGGGGTGCGGCTCAGTGGTAGAGTACATGCCTAGAATCCCCCAGTGAGGGGCTGGGG
>NC_022010.1:26484412-26490840 GCF_000317375.1 Microtus ochrogaster | reverse complement strand
GGCTCAGTGGTAGAGTACATGCCTAGAATCCCCCAGTGAGGGGCTGGGGCCATGATTCAGCAGTGGTGTTCTTGCCTAGACTCTCCAGAGAGGGTCTGAGGTTGTGGCTCAGTGGTTGATCACCTGCCTAATTGCTCCAGTGATGACCTGGGGTTGTGGCCCAGTTATTGTGCTCTTGCTGATCATGTACAAGGCTCTTTTTCAAGGTCCAGTGGTGAAACAACAGCGATAGAAGTTATCTTCCTTGATGAGAGATGAATGTATAACAGGGAGGCTCATGAATCAGAATCATACCCTTACGAAAGAGCCACAAAAACTAGCTGATCCCTTTTTGCCGTGTAAAGACACAAATACAGACCAGGCCTTCACCAGACTCCTGATCTGCTGGTGCCTCCACCTGGGACTTCCTGGGTCTCCGAACCACAAAGACTAAATTCTACACTGCCATTAATTATCCAGTCTCCAGGATTTTGTCATAGCAGTGCAAAGGGGCTAAGAAAGAGCCAGTAACCTTTCCAAGCTTATGACATTTGTAAGTGATATATTTGCGCACATCTTACTCCTGTGAAGTTATGAGATTTGGCATCTCTCTGTTCATGGGAACCTTCTGACACCTGTCATAGATTTGTCTTGAGGACACACTCCTTTCAGAGGCTCTGCAGCATATTTGGAGAAATTACCAGTGTGTCCTGTCTTGCTCCCCACCTAGGGATATATGAAGAACAAATGTGACTGAGTGTAAAATACCCGGAAAAATACATGCCCTTTGTCCTAGTTATATTTCTGTTGCTATAATAAAACATGTGTCATCAAGAAACCTAGAGGAAGAAAGATTTACTTGAACTCACAATCCAGATTACAGTCTATCATTGCTTCAACTAGCCAGTCACATCATATACATAGTCAAGAGCAGATAGAAATGCATGCATATACATGCATGCATGCATGCTTGTTTGCCTACCTATGCCAAACTTTATTTCTCTACTCTTTCACAGTTCAAAAACCCCCTGCCTAGAGAATGGTGCCACCTACTGTGGGCTGGGTCTTCCCAAATCAATTAACAACCAAGACAATCCCCCACATGTATAATATAACATGCATAAAAGGAAATAAGTACAGGCAAATATTGGGTGATAAGGAAAGGCTGAATACATGTAGTGGGCTTGTGTATTGAGTCATGAAAGAAGATGTAAAACAAATTGTTTTTCTAGTTTTAACTCTGTCATGGATTTTTCATTTTTTGTTTGTTTCTTTTTCTTGGTGGACAGCCATAAAAATATAATCGATATTAGAAGTTTCAAATCCAATGTGAAGTTCCAAAGCTTCAGAATGGGAATTCCAACTATATGGAACTTTTGCTATTGTCATTGTTGTCTTTGAGATGTATAGACTTTGGGTCTGGTCAATTTAATTGTGTAATAGTTTTTTATTTGCAAGTTCTTTACAATAAAGTTTTAATAAACATAAGATATTTAAAAAACAAGACTACCCCCCTACAGATATATCCACAGCCCAGCCAGTGTGGACAATCCTTCACTAAGACTCTCCCACAAGTGATTCAAGTTGTAAAAGTTGACAACTAAAGCTAACCACCACAGCACTCCGTTTGGAACCTGAAATCCTGATGGTGAAGAGGGATAGGGGTCTGATGTAGGATCCCCTATGTATGCTATGGCTGTTCTATTGCCATTGGTTAATAAAGAAGCGGCTTTGGCCTATGGCATGGCAGAATATAGCTAGGTGGGAAAATTAAACTGAATGCAGGGAGAAAGAAGGCTGAGTGAGTCAGGTAGATGCCATGTAGCCAAGAAGTAAGATGTGAAGAAACAAACCACAAACCTCGTGGTAAAATATAAAATAATATAAATGGGTTAATTTAAGATGTAAGAACTAGCTAGGAATATGCCTGAGCTGTTGGCCCAACAACATTGTAATTAATAAAGTTTTGTAATTATTTGGGTCTGGGTGGCTGGGAAACAAAAGTGCAGCCTCTATCTGCAGGGGTCTCCATCACTCATAGGATGCTGGCCAGGAGTGCAGGTTCATGTTCTGGATTGGAAGTAGCTATTGACCCTTCTGGGTTGCCTTCTGCTGACAGCAGCCAATGCTTCCTGTACTAGTGGCACATAGGCTAATCAAGATGGCTCACGAGTTTGGGGGTATCGAGGAAACACTGTGGGGTTTAGATAACACCACTGTGTTAGTTACTCTTCTCAGAGCTATGACCAAGGCCTCACAAGAAGAGGGCTTTATTTTGGCCCACAGTTTAAAAGGATTTCTTCTGTGACGGTAGGGAGGGTATGGCAGGAGGAGCATGAGGCTGCCTGTTCACATTGTAGTGGATAAAGAAGCAGAGAAAGGGGAACAGTGGGGAGCAATGCGTTCAAGTTGGCAATGAAGAGGAACCTCACAATCACCAAACTGAATGAGTGGTGATGTCACAAAAGTCTTGTTTTTATTTTATTTATTATTATTATTTATTTATTTATTTATTTATTAAAGATTTCTGTCTCCTCCCCATCACCGCCTCCCTTTTCCCTCCCCCAATCAACTCCCCCTTCCACATCAGCCCGAAGAACAGTCAGGGTTCCCTGCCCTGTGGGGAGTCCAAGGACCTCCCACCTCCTCCCAGGCCTAGTAAGGTGAGCATCCAAACAGCCTAGGCTCCCACAAAGCCAGTATGTGCAGTAGGAACAAAACCCAGTGTTATTGTTCTTGACTTCTTAGCAGTCCTCATTGTCTGCTATGTTCAGGGAGTCTGGTTTTATCCCATGCTTTTTCAGACACAGTCCAGCTGGCCTTGGTGAGTTCCTGAAAGAACATCGCCATCCGGAGTGAGGTAAGCCAGACCCAAAAAGAGGAACATGGGATGTACTCACTCATAATTGGTTTCTAGCCATAAATAAAGGACATTGAGCCTATAATTTGTGATCCTAGAGAAGCTAAATAAGAAGGTGAACCCAAAGAAAAACATATAGTCATCCTCCTGGATATTAACTTTCATCAGGCGATGAAAGGAGACAGAGACAGAGACCCACATTGGAGCACTGGACTGAATCCCCAAGGTCCAAATCAGGAGCAGAAGGAGAGAGAGCACGAACAAGGAACTCAGGACCACGAGGGGTGCACCCACACTCTGAGACAAAAGTCTTGTGATAGTCCCATTGCTGAGACCTGGACGTGTCCATCTCTGAAATCAAAGAATCAAAGTAGATCCAGAGCAAGGACACACACAGGAATGACTCCTTGATATTGGACTGTAGAGACGGCTTAGCAGATAAAATGCTTGCTGTGTGCAAACTGGAAGACTGGAATTTAGATTCTCAGAACCCAAGTAAAAACCAGGTATGTATGGTAGCTACCTGTAATGCAGTACTTGGGAGGCAGAGACAAGGGATGTCTGAGGCAAGCTAGCTAGCCAGACTAGCTGGAGTTGGTGAGTCTGGGTTCAGTGAGAGACCCTGCCTCGGTAAATAAAGAGGAGAATGATCAAGGAAGGCACATAATATCAGCTCTTACTCCTCCACACATGTATGTATGAACATGTACACACAAGTGTGCCTATATACATATGAACACACGCACACACACATATATACCTGTATATACCTGCATGCATAACACAACACACACACACAGACACACACTTGTGGAATGTAATAACACAGAAGAAGGGTATCTCACATATTTTATTCTCTGAGCATCCCCCAGCTTTACCATCTTAAATAATGTACTTGTTGACTACGAAGAAAAGAGTTGGAATAAAAGGGAGTGGGGGAGAGGCAAGAGTCAGAAGCTTCAGAAAAGACTGGAGAAGGTTTAAAAGGAATGTTTTTTGTGGCATATGAAAGCATTTACAGGCAATGCTATATGGTGAGAGAAAAGGAAAGAAATAAGAAATCCAAAGGCACGGAAGAGGTAGAAGAGACACGAGGTCCAGAATACCAAAGGGCTGAACTCAATCCATTACTCCGAGTGGTGAATCCATGAAGAGGGACGCTGGCTAAAGGAAAACCTCTGTGGCTTTGAACTCCATTGTCAAAAAATTCCCACTTTCTGCTTCTTCCATTCAGAATTTCATCTTGGGTGCCAGTGAGATGGCTCAGTGCATAAAGGCACTTGCTCCCAAGATTAATAACCTGACACCCGTGTGAAGAAACTGACCCACCCAACTGTCCTCTGATTGCCACGCATGTTCTGCAGCATGCATGCCCACAAATAAATAAACATGTTTATTTTTTTTTAAAAAAACAGTAGATAAGTCCAAGTTACAAAAACTGACAAGGAAGCCTCATTCCGTCTACAAGTGGCTATCACAAATTAAGATGGCATTTGCTATTCTATCCACACAAAAACAGTCAAGGTCTGGAGACCTCTCAGTGAGTAAAGTGCCTGCCATACAGTCATGAGGACCTAAATTCAACCCCCAGAAGTCTTTTTTTTTTTTTAAAGAAAAAAATATCCAGAACAAACTTGTAATCCTAGTGCTTGGGAGGCCAAAACAGGCAGATCTACAAGGTTTACAAGAAGAGCAGCAAATACTACCCCTCAAAAAAGAAAGGAAGGAAGAAAAAGCAAGAAAAAAGAAAGGAAGGAAGGAAAAAAGAAAGAAAGAAAGAAAGAAGAAAAAAGTAGTTAGCCCCTGAGGAATGGTATCTGATCTGAGCCAGTCCTCTGTGTGGACACACACACACACACACACACACACACACACACACACACACGGAGGAGGGGGACACAAGCAGTCAAAAATCTGGTGTCTGCAGCCGACCCTAACAACATATGAACTTAAGCGATAAAATTTGTCTACAGGCTGGAGTGTGTTTTTCTTTCATTATGTTTCTTATTTACTGTGATATTGATTCTGAAGGCTCTGAAGCCAGCAAACCTCTCCCCTTGAAATAGCAGGAGTTGCCATCATTAAGGAGTGAAAGCAGAACAAATCAAAGACAGGAAAAGCTCCCGAGACCACAGGGAGGCGTCTCAGCACCAGGCTGCTTCTTCCTTGAGTTTTCTTTAAATGCACTTGACAGTCCAGGATGGAATAACTAAAGCAAGTCATGTGACCAGTTCCCCTTTTCTGGTGTTAGAGGGTCTGGGCTCTTAGTGAAAGTCCTATGCAAAATGCCCAGTGAGTTTTCAGGAAATGCCCATGCTGAAGTGGTGCACAGGTGTTCCATAAATGGCTGGTGTTCCATAAACGACTTGTAGAAATGGACACATCTCTTCTAAGGAAGGGAAACACAGAAAGATATGTAACAGAGATGGGGGTGGTGGGAGGGGTGGGCTCAACTCTGTTAGGATAATAATTACTCTCCAACAATGATTCTCAACCCTTCTCATTGCTGCGACCCTTTGATACAGTTCTTCATGTTGTGGGGACCCCCATCTGTCTTCATTGCTACTTTATAACTTTAACTTTGCTACTGTTATGAATCACAGTGTAAATAGTTGTATGTTCTGATGGTCTTTGGGAGTCATGACCCACAGGTTGAGAACCACTGCTCTACAAGTATCAGGACCAATTCTCCAGAATCTACATTTAAAAAAAAATGCTGGCCATGGTAATGTTTAATAGGAATCCTAGGCCAGGAAAGGTGGAGACTGGTGGATCTCGGAGTGCGCTGGAGATCCAGTCTAATCTCTTACCAAGGCACTAACAACTTAGAGACCTGTCTCAGAAACAAACAGCAACAGAAGTGAGCAGCAAAGGAACTGAAGCTCTCTGTAAGGGGTTCAGTGCACATCCCACCAGTATGACACCTGCCTAGAATCCCCCAGTGAGGGCCTGGGATGCAGCTCAGTGGTAGAGCCCCTGCCTAGAATCCCCCAGTGAGGGGCTGGGGTGTGGGTCAGTGGTAGAGCACCTGCCTAGAATCCCCCAGTGAGGGGCTGGGGGCGGGCTCAGTGGTAGAGCCCCTGCCTAGAATCCCCCAGTGAGGGGCTGGGGTGTGGGTCAGTGGTAGAGCCCCTGCCTAGGATCCCCCAGTGAGGGGCTGGGGTGTGGCTCAGTGGTAGAGCCCCTGCCTAGGATCCCCCAGTGAGGGGCTGGGGTCATTGCTCAGCAGTGGAGCACTGGCATAGAGTCTTCCAGTGATGGATTTCACAAAGCCCAGGGATTACTCTTCAGAAATTGAAAAACAAATAAATGAAAACCACAATAGAACTAAATAAAACACAACAGCCACAGAGCAGTTGAAGTCAGGATGAGATCTTCAGATCAAATTCGAGTGGATGGAAGTCCTGAATATAACGGCAGACATTACTAAGGTAGAGGCAGAAAGGACTTAGTGCATTTCATCTAAGTTTATATTTGCTTCAAAATTAAATAGTGTTTGTTACTGCTGCATTTGTCCAGTTTACCTTTAAAAAAAACATTTCTCTCTCTCTCTCTCTCTCTCTCTCTCTCTCTCTCTCTCTCTCTCTCT
>NC_022010.1:26435022-26484039 GCF_000317375.1 Microtus ochrogaster | reverse complement strand
CTCTCCTCTCTCTCTCTCTCTCTCTCTCTCTCTCTCTCTCTCTCTCTCTCTCTCTCTCATGGTCCTTTCCGCTTCCTTCATCACGTAGCCTAAAAGCACAAGTATGGAAATGCAAATGTGTCACCTAACCGTGGTGACACAGCCACTGAGCAAGAGCTGTCAAACTGCAGTGATCTGGCTGGGGGGCAACAACAAGAATCGTTTATGATTAGGGAAGCTCTTTCTAGGCAGGAGGAAAGGTAGGTGATGTTCACAGGATGAGTGCCTGGCCAAGCATGGAGCTGTGTGATAACAGGGCATCTCCCGCCTCTGTCAATCAGGGCCTCACCCACACAGGGAGAATGCTATCTCCCCCAAACATAAGACTTCTTCTATCACTGCAATTATAAACCCAGAAGAAAAGCGAACAATGCCAGGTGGATGCTTTCCCAAAATCCTTCCTAGAAGACCAGAGGGTAGAACCTTCCACTCAAAAAAAAAAAAAAAAGTTTTTTAACCCAAGCCACACTGCTTTCAACTTTTGAACACAACTGAACAAGAGAGGCCACCCACCACCAGGTGTGCTAGTTCTAAAGACAGTGTCAGTGACAAGTTATATAACCAACCCGATCTCAGAAACCCACAAGATGATGCCTGGTCGCAGATAGGGTGTTAGTGAGTTTTCTGGCAATAAAATGCATATCTTTTTTTTTATATACACATGGAAAGAAAAGCTCTATTTTGGTTCACAGTTTTAGTTTTTAGTCCATGATTCTGTCTAATCAACTTTATAAAATGTGTGATAATCACTAGATAAAGTAGGATACACCCATAAACTCCAGCACTGGGGAAACTGAGGCAGGAGACACATGAGCTCAAGGCCAGCCTGGGCTATATAGTAAGATTCTGTTTCAACAAAACAACAAAAACAATCAAGGTTGGAGAAGTAGCTCATCAATAGAACCCCTGCCTAGAATCCCCCAGTGAGGAGCTGGGGTGTGACTCAGTGGTAGAGCTCCTGCTTAGAATCCCCCAGTGAGGGGCTGGGGTGGGGCTCAGTGGTAGAGCCCCTGCCTAGAATCCCCCAGTGAGGGGCTGGGGTGGGGCTCAGTGGTAGAGCACCTGCCTAGAATCCCCCAGTGAGGGGCTGGGGTGGGGCTCAGTAGTAGAGCAGCTACATCGAATGCCCCAGTGAGGGGCTGGGGTGGGGCTCAGGGCAGAGTACTAGTCTAGACTCTTTCCTGTGAGAAGTTGAAGGCATAGTACAGCAAAATTTTAGATTTCATCCTCAGCACCATAGAAAGAATAAAAAATAAATTAAAATTACAATAAAACAGCATGAAAGCTGTCTGAAGTGCTGAGTTCACCAGCACAGAATTCTGTACAGCAATCGCTACTGTCTCCATGACTTCGCTCACCTTCACTGTACTTCGGTGCTTATTAATTGGTAATCTCCACCCTCACCCAACTCCTGGTTGTGCAAGTGTCATTTCAGGGGTCACAATGAGTAGAAAACGAGGCTCAACGGACATCTTAGACACCTGTGGCAAGCTGCCAACTCAGAAGATTAAAAAGTAAAGATGAGAGAGAGAAAGGCCATTTGTGGGAAAGGACTGTCTGGGAAAAAAAACTAAAAGCAAAATCAAACACACACACACACACACACACACACACACACACACACACACACACGGACAGTATTACCATCCAGCAGGGAATAAGAAAACATATCGCTTCCATTAAGTCAAGACAATATGTTATAGAAGGGAACTTTTGGGGAATTTAAAAAAAAAGACTACTGGGAACTAACGTTATGAGAGCAGAAAAAGTTTAAGACAGTGGTAGAGAGGGGAACAAAAAGAAAATGAACGAAAAAGCAAAGGAAGCAGAAGAAAAGGACTTTTCTAAGAAAAGATGGGGAAACTGGAGGGTTGAGCTAAGTTAGTACTTCTCAACCTTCCTAAGGCTGAGACCTTTTAACACAGTTCCCCATGTTGTGGTGACCCCCCAACCATACAAATTATTTTCATTGCTACTTCATAACTATAATTTTGCTACCATTATGAATAATAATGTAACTATCTGCTATGCAGTATACCTCATATGTGACCCCCTAAGGAGGTCATGACCCACAGGTTGAGAACCTAGGAGCTAAGACATCCAAGGCTGAAGCAAAGGGAGATTTGGAAGAACACATAAGGAGAGAGTATTCTGGTTTGCTATGGTTGCTATGATAAGACATTCTGACTAAAAAAAATCCTGAGGAGGAAGGAGCTTGCCTTATACTTCCAGGTCACAGTTCGCTGTTGAGGAATCCTGGGAGGGAATTCAAGAGATGAACCTGAAGTAACCTTGGAGGAACACTGTGCTGACTCACGCCACGCCTTGTGCATAGCTACTTTTCTTACATCGTCCGGGAGCACCTGCTACGGACTGTGCCTCTCCTCATGGGCTGAGCCCTTGTGCAGCAATTAACAGCCAAAACAGATGTTCCACAGACAGGGTCACAGGCCAGTCTGACCTGGGCTCTCTGTCCCTTGAGGTGCTCCAGTCAGAGGCTCATGGGCTGGGTTGAGTTGAGAATTCAAACTGACCAGAATAAGGTGTAATCACTCATATGTGGAACTGATAAGCAGGGGAAAGACACAAGTAGAGGGGGGACTCCCAGGGGTGTTGGGAGGGCCAAGGAGGAGAGGAGGAGATGAGAAGAGTCCTAGGGCAGTGACTGTCACCAAAGTGTATTATTTACATGTATGAAAATGGTCTGACGAGACCCATTCCTCCATACAGTTAATACATACTAATGAAAACACACAAGTGACCCATTTAGGTGTGCTGATGGACACCTGTGTCACAGTGCTCAGAAGGCAGAGACGGGAGGCCAGGTGTTCCAGGCCAGACTGAGTTTCAGAGTGAGATTCCTCAAAACCAAAACAATCAACCCAGATACAGTCAACATTCCCGTAATTCCAGCGCTTGAGAGACAGGAGGATCACTATGAGTATGAGGGTTTCCTGGAGTACAGGATAAAACCCTGTCTGAGGGGGAAAAAAGAAGTAGGGGCTGGAGAGCTGATTCAGTGGTTAAGGGCCCTTGCTGCTCTTTCAGAGGACCTAAGTTTGCAACACCCTCAACGGGCTGTTCATTACTGCCTATACCTTCAGTCCCAGGGCATCCAAAGCTTTTCTCGGGCCTAAGAGGGGTCCCTACAGTGTGGGCATACATGCCTGCACACACACATACAAACAAATAAAAATAAAATTGATTTTTTTTTAATCTGGAGACTGGTCTTTAAAAAATTAAAGTGCTTGCCACACACCCATGCAAAGCAGAGTTGGGCTCCCCAGAAGCTCAGTATGGTGGCCCTGGTGACTACCTGCAAGGTCCCTACAATGTGGACATACATGCATGCACACACACACACACACACAAATGAAAATAAAATTGTTATTTCTTTTAAATCTGGAGACTGGTTTTTAAAAAGTTAAAGTGTTTGCCACACACCCATGAAGAGCAGAGTTGGGCTCCCCAGAAGCTCAACATGGTGGCCCTGGTAGCCCACCTGCAATTTGACGCCGAAAGGCAGAGGCAGGTGATCCCTGAAGTAAACTAACTAAGGAGACGAGACATATTGACCAGCATAGCTTTGGGTTTGACAGAGAGACCCTGCCTCAGTGAATAAGGTGAGGGTAATGGAGGGAGATCCCTCACAGCAATCCTGAGCCTATGCATGCATGCGCACGCATGTGCATGCACACACACACACATTACATATGTGCTGCCTTAGAGTTTCTATGGATCTGATAAAACAATCTGTTCAAAAGAAACACAGCAATGAAAGGGCTTATTTCAGCTTACAGCTCTTGTGAAGGGACTCTGGAGGCAGGAACCTGGAAGCAGAGGCCTTGGAGGAGTGCTGCTTACTGGCTTGCTTCTCATGCTTGCTGAGCCTGCTTTCTTATACCATCCAGGACCAGCAGCCTGGGGGTGGCACCGCCCACAGTGGACTCTCCCCATCAAACACTAATTAGGAAACATCTTACAGAGGCATTTTTCCTTGGTAAGATACTTTCTTCCCAGATATGCCTAGGTTTGTGTCAAGCTAACAAAACTCAAGTAGTGTGTGTTAAGCATACATGAAAAATGGACAAAAAAAAAGTAACCTAAAGTTATACTGGGGCCAGTCTTCTGGATTAAACCTGAACTGTACCAGTTCATGTGTGTAACATTCAAACATCTAGGAAGAAAATGATTCTACAAGCTTCCAGAGAGGAAGAAGGGGGGGGGGCATGCAAAAGATCAGGGATTAAAATGTCTTTGATTCCTCTTTAAAACACACACACACACACACACACACACACACACACACACACACACGGCAGAAGTAAAAGGCCCTATCACACACTCAAATGTTTACAAAGTACCTTGAACTACATTATCTCCAGCTAGAGACACCCAAAGATTTAACTCTTTATAACACACACACACACACACACACACACACACACACACACACACACGGCAGAAGGAAAATACCAGAGCAAAGCCACCAAAATTCTTAAAGTGACATTTAACTCCACTGTGCCACTTATCAAACAGAAGACAGGGAGAATGCCATCTTTAGCCTGTATCTCAAATGATTTTCTCTGCCTCGAAGTCTTTTTCTCAGGAAGCTTCTAGAGGTGGTGCTTTACATGTATAAGCACGCTAATGGAGAAGAATAAAGGCATGGGGTGAAGCATTGGAGAGGAGGCAGGAAACTTCCAGAAGGACAGGGGAAGGAGCTCCAAATGACAGTGGTACAGAGATCAACTCTATGGCCAAGTATTTGGAACTTCCCGTAAACTTACTTAGGTGTCACTTCTTCTAGGTGTCTCCTCCAATTCTCTCTGTCTAGCACTGAGCACACCCCAGCCCCTCACTGGGGGCTTCTAGGCAGGTGCTCTACCACTGATTCACACCCCAGCCCCTCACGGAGGGATTCTAGGCAGGTGTTCTACTGCTTATCTGTATTCCAAAATCTTTTATGCTTTATAAAAATTTTAAGACTATGTTGCCTAGGCTGATTATCAGCTCAGTAATGTATTCAGGCCTTAACCTTGCGATCCTCCTTCCTCAGTTTCTCTTGTTCCTGGAGTCTTCCGTAGGCCTCTCCTAGGGCTTATTCCCTTGGTATGGCTAATGAATGTTTGATATGGAATCAGAATGGTGTGGAGGTATCAAGAGAACTATTTTAAGGAGGCATATGCTCTCACTAACAAATACTATGAGGTCAGGGAGCAGAAACTGGATCTGACGAGGAGAAAGCATTGACTAGTTTTGCCTGAGTGATTTAGTGTGATAGATCAAGCACAGGGATTGCACACAACTCAAACTTAACGTATCGCAGATATGGGGTAAGGGAGTCTGTCAATTTCTCAAAAAGATGAACAAAGCCATTGAAGGTTAATACACAGTCTCAGTCCGCATCCTGAATGAAGAATGACCTCACATAAAAATAAAACAGTCTGGGCTGGAGAGATAGGCCATCGGGTAAAGGCACCTTCCGGCAGGCCTGACAACCCGAGTTCCATCCCTGGGAGTCCCAGGATGGGAGGAGAGAACCAGTTTCATAGGTTTCCTCTGACTTCAAATACACATTAACATGTGTGCGTGCCACCTCTAAAAAAATTAAATATAATTAAAAATTTTAAATCAGGGTTGGAGAGATGGCTCAGCGGTAATGAGCACTGGCCACTCTTCCAGAGGACCTGAATTCAATTCCCAGGGCCCTCATGGTGGCTCATAACCATCTGTAACTACAGTTCTAGGGGATCTGATGCCCTCTTCTAGCCTCTGAGGCCTGAGGTACAAGCATGGTGCATAGACATGCATGCAGTGGAAACATCCATAGACATAAAGGAAATAAATCTTTTTAAAAAATTAAACACTTTAGCATGGGCTGCGTATCCCCGTCCTTATTTGCCCTACTGCCTGAGACCAGCTAACTTCATGATGGACCGCTCAGACCTCCTTACAATGATGTCTGTAGACACATTTATAATAAAAACAGAAGTGATTACACTTAACACCACAGGGAGGAAGTGCAACAAGCAGAATATTAACTGGTTTGCATGATCAGATCTCACCTACGTAAAGTCGTCACTTTAAAGGAAGAAAGTTTGAATGAATTCATCTCTGGTTAGTGTCTGTTTTTTCAGTTATATTTGCTTTTTGATATGTCTCCATTTCCTTACAAAGAATATTTATTACTTTAATATCAGAAAACAATTATTAGTCTGGAAGAAACAGAGAATGTTTTAATCAAATTTGGACAGACGCTAAATGAGATTAACACCATGAATCTTGAAGAACTAAACTTGAAGTGTAAAAAAAATGCTTCTAAGGTCAAGAGAACATTCTGTAATGGTGAAAACTAAAACTATGGTGGACATAGAAGGCCCATGGGTACAGACCTGCAGCTACCAAACAACAGCTAAAAACAGACACTATTCAGGAGCCATGACAAAGAAGCAGTCATTGTGGGACATTTGAAAATATCATTATCTCAGATTATTAACACACATTCAGCTCAGGGTTTATCTAAGCAAGCACACACACAACTGATGCTCAGCTGGAATTTAGCATTGTTATTATAGTGTGTGGAGTTATTAAATATACGGCATCTACATAACAGCAGATATGAAGAATGTCTCAGTAAAACAAACACAACAGAGAGGGCACTGAATTCTGTGAAAGGAAAAATGTGTTTGTAGAGTGGAGAAAATATGGAGACTAGACACCAGAAATGATAAGAAAGAAATGGTATTCATATAGTCAATTCTGGTCCCCTGGGTCAATGAGGTCAATAAAGGATAATAAACAGGACTTAACCTTATTGTCTGACTCAATCAAACACTTCTCTCCTTTCTTTATTTTCTAGTAATGATTATTTGTTAGTACAAAAATTTATTTTGTTTTTTTAATTATGTGCATGTCTGCATGTGGGTATGTGCACATGAGTGCAGGTGCACATAGAGGCCAGAAGAGGGCATCAGATCTCCTGGAACTGAGCTCAAGTCCTCTGGAAGAGCAGCAAGTGCTCTTTACCACTACGACATTATACCAGTCCCTCCACTAGCTTTATCTAGGCCTGAAACACCACCCTAAACAGCACCTTCAGAAACAGGCACAAGGACTGGTCATTTCATCCAGGGATTCTAAAATGTGATTCCCATGCCCTCACCCACAAAATTACCACCACGACTATGAGACATAAAGTTTCCTATACTGGTTATACTGGCATATGCCTGTCATCCCAAGACTTGGGAGGTAGAAGCAGGAGGATCAGTGGTTCAAGGTCATCCTCAGCTACATAGTTTGAGGAAAGCCTGGCTACATGAGACCTTGTCAAGGAAGGAAGGGAGAGAGGGAGGGAAGAAGGAAGAGGGAGGGAGGGAAGAAGGGAATGAGGGAAGAAAAAAGAGAGGGAGGGAAGGAAAGGGTAAAGGGAGAAAAACTATAGTACTAAAATCTAGTCAGTGATCAACTCCATATGCACTGAATGATGACCCAGAGGAAACAGATTACTGAGCCCAGGAGCACGGCTCACCAAGTCTTTGGGGGATCATCCAGCAGTTCTGAAGTGTCCCTGAGGGAAACTTCCTGCTTCTGGGCTGATCCAGACCCGGTCTCCTGGAGATCAGGCTTCAAAAAAGACCAAAGAGAGCTCATCTTCTTTCAAACCCTAGAGCACCTTGTGGGGTAATCTCTCTACTCAGTGCAAGAGGCTTAGGTACCCCTAATCCTATGAACACTTGGAAGATTAGCCTCCTGGGCCTTCGACAGGCTCACTCTGCACTTGTCACGTCTGTCCTTAGCTCAGAGGGATTTCTCCCTGTGGTGAGCACATTGTGAGCAGATACAAGAGCGTGATTATCAGTGACTATGTCTGCACACCTGGTCAATGTACTTTTGTATGATGTTGTCTCAGGACATCCTAGGAGTTTTGTAATCATACCAAAATTCCTGCTTGCCTTCTATTTTAATTGACACACTGTCTCTAGGTGCGCTGAATTCAAAAGGTCTTTTGACCTGACATGGCTCATTTTCGCCTGCCACCGTTTTAGGCTCAGTGACCCAATAGGGGAATATAAAACAAAATGTGTTCTTAACACACACACACACACACACACACACACACACACACACACACACACACAGAACCACACACACACAGTCACACAGAATCACACAGACATACATACAGACACACACACAGAGTCATACAGAACCACATACACACAGAGAGTCACACAGACACACAGACACACACACACACACACACACAGGGGAGGGGCTATTCAGGCCAGAGATAAATGCTAAGGTGGAGTGTCTTCAACCTTCACCTTTTCATTTCTGACCTGACCTCTCACTGAACTGGAAGCTCACCGATTCCGCTAGGCTAACTGGTCAGTAAGCTCCAGGCCCTCTCCTGCCTCCACCAGCCCTGGGATTATGGGTGCACACCACCAAGCCTCACATACAGCCAGAATCTAGGGATCAAACTCAGGTCTTCAACTTTTCACAGCAAACACTGAGCCATCTCACCAGTTCTAAGGACAATTTTGTTGTTGTTGTTGGGAAAGGTGGAGTCGGAAGAATTTAGACCTTCCTCTTTGTGTTGTTTTGGTGACATGAAAGGGAAATTAATAGATCCAAGCTGAGGGACTCACTCTTGTTTGGTTGGTTTTCTTTTGTTCTTTAGGTAAGGTCTCACTATGTAGCCCAGGCTGAGAAAAACTTGCCAGTTAGCCCAGCTTAGTCTAAAACACATAATCCTCCTCCCTCAGCCTCCCAAGTGCTAGGATTAGAGGTATCATGGGCAATCATGATCAACTCCAGTAACGTTATTTATCCATTTATTTAATTTTTCATGTGTGTGTGTGCACGCTTGTTGTATGTGCACAAATGCACTTGCACACATATGTGGATGTGTGTGGAGGCCATAGGACAACCTCGGGTATCATTCCTCAGGAGCTGGACACTGTTTTTTGAGACAGGGTCTCTTACTGCCTTAGCGCTCACTGATTGGGTGAGGCTGGGTGGACATTGAGCCCCAGAGACCTTCCTGTCACTGCCTCCGCAATGCTAGCACCATAAGCACGTGTCAACATGCCATACGTGGCTTTTTAAAAACACAGACTCTGAGAAATCAAAATAAGGTCTTCACGCTTGTGGGGAAGGCACTCTACCTACTAATATTTCTCCCCAGTGGACATCCACCTAGTAATTTTATAAGAACCTGTTCTAGCTCCATGTTGTTGTTGCTGCTATGATAAAACACCTTAAAGACCAAAAAGCAATTTAGAAGAAGAAAGTTTATTTAGCTTCCTATTCAAGATTAGAGGACTAGTCACATCCTACCCGCAGTCAAGAGAGGAAGCAGATGGACCTTGTTCGATTGTTTTCATTTGACCTTTTTTCCTGGCTTATATAGTTCAGGATCCTTTTCTTAGGGAATGGTGCCACCCACAATGGGCTGGTCCCTCCTAATTAACTAACAATCAAGACAATCCCCCATAGATATACCCATGCACCAACCTGTTCTAGATAACAGACTCTCTTCTCAGGTAATTCTAGGTTGTATCAAGCAGACAGTTAAAACCAGCAAGCATAGATCCACTGAGGGCCCAAACAGTCATGTACTCATATTTGCCAAGACTCTCCCTTCCTCCCATATGCTCCAGGGAGCAAGAGACATGGACACCAGCATGGTTCCCTTGGGAACCGAAGTGGCATTTCTTTCCTGCTGGCACGGAGTCCTGCAGGCAGACTGTCCTCCCCCGTACCTTCGTCGCTGTTGTCATCCACCAGGATGATCTCTTTCAGCAGGTGTGTGGGTGTGTGATTGACAGCACTGTGGACTGACCGCAGGATCACAGACAGGGCCTCATTCACGAAGATGAAGATGATGGATATCTGGGGCAACTCCTTGGAGTATTTGAGCTCCTTGCACCTGGGGAAGGGAGAACAGGAAGGCTGTCAGAGAAAGCAGGCCAGCACTCGAGAGGCTGGAGAGATGGCTCAGAGGTTAAAGGCACTGCTCTTGCTGAGGACCAAGGTTCTGGTTCCCAGAACCAGATGGAGCTACTCCCAAGAGCCTGCAACTCCAGTTCAAGGGGGGATCGGATGCCATCTCTTAGCTTCCATGGACACCTGCGTTCATGTGGCTCACATACAGGCCCTCAGGAATACAAATGCATACATATGAAATGAAACTTTTTAAAAAAATTAATAGAAAACGAATACACACAAGATGTGGCTGAACACAGAAGATTTTAGCCAGTTTCTCACCAGGTTTCGACAACACAAGAAACCATCACTCTCCCTTAGCGCCCTCTCTCTCTCTCTCTCTCTCTCTCTCTCTCTCTCTCTCTCTCTCTCTGTCTGTCTGTCTGTCTGTTTCTCTCTTCAACAAGGCCTCTGGTATCCCAGGCTGGTCTCAGACTCACCATGGAGCCGAGGATAACATTGTATTACTGGTCTTCCTCCTGTCTTCACTCCCTGGTGCTATGATGACAGCTGTGTACCACCAGACCCAGATTATATGTTGTGGGGGTGCAGCTAGGGCTTGGTGTACAGTAAGAGCACTTTACCAACTGTGCTATGTGTCTGGCCTTCCTTTAGTCTTCTAAGAATTGTGAAATAAACCCAAGCAATAAAGAGTTAAAAGATCCAGCCTACAACATCTAAATTTATCACCCCAAAGGAAAAAGAAAATACCTATATTGGGAATACATTCACCTATACCCACCTGCACCGCATCCATGCTTCTGTGCTGTTATAGCTGGAATCTGAAATGTCCCCACAGACTAATGTCTTGAGAGGTTTATTTTTAAAAAAAAACAAACCCACAGTTTGGGGGTAGATGGCTTAATTGGTAAAGTCCTTGCCATGCAGACATGAGGACCTGACTCCAATCTCCAGAACCCACATAAAGAAAAAAACGTTTGGTGTGGTGGTCCAGGCTTATAATCCCAGTGCTGGGAAGCAGAGGAAGAAAGTTCCCTGGGGTTCACCGACTATTCAAACTACCTACTTGGTGAGCTCCAGCTAGTAAGAAACTGTGTTTGAAAAACAAACTAACGGACTAACTAAGGGCTGGGAAGGTGCTCGCTTGCAGTACAAGCCTGAGGACCAGAATCCATGTAAATGCCTGCTGGGTGTGGCAGTGCACCTGTAATTCCAGGCACAAATGGCAAAGACAGAGAATCCCCAGAGTAAGTGGGCAAGAGAGACTAGCTGAATCGGAAAGCTCTGGGATTGATTGAGAGACCCTGCCAAAGTGAATAAGGTAGAAGAGAGAGGAAGGATGATTCCTGACAGCAGGCCTCCACACGTATGCACATACATGTGCAACCATACACACATGAACCCACACACATCCGAACAATGTACACACACACACACACACACACACACACACACACAAGTATACCCTATACACACCGGAGAGATGCCTCAATAGCACTGGCTGCTCCTACAGAAGAGCCAGGTTCGATTACCAGCACCCCCATGTGAATTTAGAACTGTCTGTAGCTCTATTTCTATAGAATCTGAACTCTCTCTGGTCTTCATGAGCTTCAGGCACGCATGTGGTGCACAGACATCCATGCAGACAAAAACATGTACTCACATAATGAAACTTTAAAATTAAATAGGAAATAAAATAAACAAGGCAGACAACACCCTAGAAATAATAGCTGAGGTTGTTCTCTGGCCTCTGCTTGCACACATGAATGCAAACATGCGCACACACACATGTGTGTGCACACACACACGTACATGCACACAAGGAGTACAAAGATCCAATTCATCCTGCCTCTGGGAGATAGCACGGGGCATAGAAGGAAGAGTGAAGGACTTGAACAAAGGAAATAAGATGAAGGGATGGAGTGGGAGGGACACGCCGGAGAGGGAGGGCGAGCTACGTCTGTTTCTTTATGCTGAACAGCTTGGGCTGTGTCAGGCCGCATGAATCACACTGGCAATTTTCAGAAGAAAATAAAGTTTTCTTACGATATACATCCCTGCCTCCTGAGGAGAATGTTCAGGGATTCATGGATCACACGGTCTTATTTTTGCTATGGCTCCATAAATCCAGTGCTGAGGGACGCAGGAGGGATACAAATGACCATTCATTGATAGGCTCATGAGCTGTTGGCGGAAGCCATCTCATTGACTGGGTGGTGACCCAAGGAATGAGAGCCTCTCAGGACTTCTTCTTGCATGCTCAGCCTGGGAGTCTGGCAGCTGCTCCATCTCAGCCCATTACTCTCCATCCTGAAGATGAGAGCCCATGGAGCTCACGCCTAGCTGCTCCGCATACTTACTTCGTTGGTCTTGTTTGACTTCATTTTTAATTTTTATATTAATTTTGATACAGGGTCTCCTGCCACTCGGGGTGGACAGAGTTGACCTTGAATGTTCGACCTTCCCGCCTCTACCTCTCAAGCGCTTAGGATTCGAGGTGTGCACCGCCACAGCTATTTTGTGTAGTGCTGAGAATGGTACCCAGGGCTGTGGGCATGCTGGGCAAGCATTCTACCAACCGAGCCACGTCCCCAGTGCGGGTCTGTTATTTTAACAGCCTTCAGTCCTTGCAGGCAAGAAGGAAACACAGAGCACTCTCTGTATTGAGCCGTCTCTACCCATGAGCAGTGGAGTCTGGTTGTTCTCCAGTATGGAGTTCATTGATATCAACTTGATTGGATCTGGGATCAACTAAGAGACATTCTGTGGGCAGACGCTTCTCCAGAGCAGGCTTCCCCTTCTACAGCAGCCCAGATATAGAGAGCTCCAATGGGAAAGCATCACTGTTTGCCTTCCTTCATGCCTTGCTAGCAAGTGCATCTATGCCGGGCCACTGTGGCAGCAGCCACCCTTCCCTGACATCAGCTTCTTCAGCCTTCTAATGTGGCTCTCTAGGAATCCCCTAGGCCTTCACCATTCAGACTACAGAGACATCGAGTCTCATGGTCTGAGCAGTTACCATTTCCTAGGTAGGGAGACCCAGACAGTATAAGAGAGGCGAAAGACCAACAGAGAGCAAGTAAGCAAGCAAAGATCATGTATTTATTCTCTCACTGCTCTTGACTGCGGGTGTGATGCCTTAAGTCCCTACAGCAATGGGCTGTAACCCTTTCCTCCCCCGAGTTGCTTTTGGCCAGGGTGTTTTATCTCAGCAACAGAAAGAGAACTAGAGGTGATGCTAAATCTAAGACACTAGCATGGGGAATGGAAAACACTCCACACAAATAGCAAACAGCCCAGAAGCCATCCTGGAGTGTGCCAGGCGTAATGTGTACCAACACGGTCTCAGATCTCTTCTCCAAAACAATGTATCTCCTTTCCATAACTAGTCAGTTATCAATAAACAGTCCTTTACGTAAACAGAGATGGTTGGTAGGGAAGGGATCTGCATTAGTTATCTCTCTATGACTGTGGTAAAACGTCATGACCAAGGCAACTAGGAAAACAAAGAGTTTACTTTAGGCTTATGATTCTAGAGGGTTAGAGTCCATGTTGGCACATCAGAGGTAGCAGGCAGAGGAGGTTGGAGCAGAGAGCTGAGAGAGCTCACATCTGGGACCACAAAACAGCAAGTGGAGAGAGCTGGAAATAGCATGAGCCTTTGAAACCTCAAAACTTACCCTCAGTGACATCCTGCTTCCAGAAAGGCCACTCCTCTTGAGCCTCCCCTAATAGCCACCAACTGGGCATCAAATGTTCACATGCTGGAGACTTAAGGGGGACATCTTATTCAAATCATCACAGAGTCTTCAGTAGGGGGGGGGTCAATTTTTTCTTTTTTTTCTTTTTATTAAGATTTTTCTCTGTTCCCCTCCCTGCCTCTCCCCTCCCCTTCAACCCTCTCCCAAGGTCCCCATGCTCTCAATTTACTCAGGAGGTCTTCTCTTTTTGTATTTCCCATGTAGATTAGATCTATGTAAGACTCTCTTAGGGTCCTCATTGTTGTCTAGATTCTCCGGGATTGTGATTTGTAGGCTGATTTTCTTTGCTTTATGTTTAAAAACCACCTATGAGTGAGTACATGTGTGTGTCGGGGGGGGGGTCAATTTTAATCCATGCCCAAGACCTAACGGAGGATCCAGAGAAAGTAAAAACTAAGTTTCTCTTCTCCAAAAAATGAGGGACTCCTGGGTGGAATAGATTACCAGTGAGGCTGGGGAAGGAAACTAAAGGAAAGATAAAGGGCACAGAAGGAAGCCAAGAGAAGATGTGGAAGAATATAACGAAATGCTGTCCTCTGGAGATGGCCATGGCACTCACGAACTCACGGAAGCTGTGGCTCCCTGTACAAGATCAAGGTGGGAAACATCCCAGCATCAACTGGGAAGGAGCTCCCAAGTTCCCGCCCCTCCCTGAGGACCTACAGGCTTGCTGGGGGGAGAGACATTCTCTTTGGTAGTGTAGACACTGGTAGGTTTCTTAAGCCCCTATAATAACCCCTCACCATGCACAAGGAACAGGACCAATTAAATTCAGCAGATCACAAAAAAAGCTAAACAACCAAACAAGACATGAAAATAGGAGATGGATTTGTGGGGGTGGGAAGAGGCAGGGATGAGTGGGATTGGGAGTGAAATGAGAAAAGACAATGGGGTCAGTCAATAAAGGACATTATAAACGTCTACGGAATTATCGGACAACAGTAGCAATGGAAGAACTTGGTGACAGGCTCCTGGAACAGTGCACATTCATTGCCCCTGTCCATTCTGGCTGTGACCCTAGGATGTGACCATCAATTCTGTTAACCATCACCATCTCCTTCCTCTCTTCCCAAGGAAGCCACCGGACTTGGTTCACCTGATAACAAAAATGCCCAGAGTCACATCACCGATGGTGACCTAGACATAGACTCTCCTTTGAGAGACCACCAGGGCAAACCCCAGGAGAAATGGAAGAAAATGGAGTCCTCTAGTGAATTTTGAGCTTCTTGTTGCAAGATGGAAGAAGTTCTAGAGACAAGTGGTGGCCTTGCTTCAAAACATGAGGATGTGCACTTAAACAAGGCAAGATGGTAACTTAACCAGAAGGGAAAAAAAAAAACTAATTCAAGGTGGATATGGTGGCACAAAACTGCAACCCCAGTACTTTGGAGGCAGAGGCAGGAGGATTGCTATAAGTTCAAAGCCAGGCTGGGCTGCATAGTAAATTCAAGTTCATTCAGGGCTACATAATGAGACCCTGTCTTAAAAAGCAGAAAGGGGGTGGAGTCCATCTCTCTTCCCCAACCTCTTTGTCTTTCCATTCCTCTGTTTCTGCGTCTTCCCCTTCTCCCTCCCTCCCTCCCTCCCTCCTTCCCTCCCTCCCTTCTTCCCTCCTCTTTCTATCTCCCTACTGCTCCATCTTTCTCCCTCCCTCCGCTTTAATTCTGTCTGATCTCTTGGTCTCTCCTTTCTCTCTGCATCTGTATCTCCATTGTTCATCTCTCTCTACCTTCCTCCCTGTTTTTCTCCATCTCTTTATCCCTCCCCCATTATTTCTCATTTTTCTACATCCCTCTATGTCTTTTTCTCCAACTCCATCTTTCCATTTTCACCGTTCTTGCCATCTGTCTCTCAGTCTATCTTATCTCTCTCTTTCCACCACCATTTCTCCATCTCTCTCATTTTGCTACTTCCTTTTCTTCCTTCTCTCTCTCTCAACACACACACACACACACACACACACACACACACACACACAACACATACACATTGCCTCTCTGTGTGTCATATACACATATACCCCATCCTCTTTCTCTCTCTTTCTACACACACACAAACACGCTCTTGCTCACCTTCCTCTGAGGAGCCATGACAAGCACACTGCTCTCTACTTTGGGAGAGAGATTTGCAACTGATTGGAGTGTCCTACCTCATGAAACATTGTCACTGGAACCCCTCCTTCCCCTCAGAGCCTTGGAGCCTCTGACCCACCCTGAGGAATACTCAGAACCACCTTACTAGGGATACTGTTACTAGAATGCCATTCTCTCCACGCTCCCCTGGCCTTCGCCAGTCCCCTCTGCCATGCCGGGAAATGCTGCAGTCAGCTCCTCTCAGCCTCAACCACCACAGGCTCCCTCCCTAACAGTTTTCTCTCCTCCATCCCATGAGACCCTCTTAGACCTCCAATTCCGGGAATGCTCTGGTTTTTCCCTCCATCTTGTAGCCCTTGGTGTGTCGGTCAGTGACTCTTTTCACTGCTGTGCTAAATTATCTACCAAAAGCAACCTCAGGCAAAGGAGGTTTATTTTAATCACACTTCGCTGGCATACTCTCTCAGGATGGGGAAGGCATAGCAGGAGGAGCAGACGGCAGCTGATCAGTTGCATCCACAGCTAGAAAGCAGAGAGAGATGATCGCTTGTGCTCAGCTCTCATTCCAGAGGGATATTTCCCTCTGAAGCAACCTCCCTAGAACCTCCCTCTCAGTCAGCTCAGAAGAGGGGAAGGTGTGGCATCAGAAGTGCTTCAGTAGTGTGACAATTAGTTTTAATTGTCAACTCAATACAACCTGGGATCATCTGGAAGGAGAGTCTCAAGGAAGGATTGTCCAGATAGGGCTGAACTGCGGGCATGTCTGTGGGAGATTGCCTCGAAGGCATTACTTGACTTGGGAAGACGCAGCCCACTGTGGGCAGAAACATTCCCTAGGGTGGGTCCTGAACAGTCTACAATTAGAGAGTGAGCTGAGTGGAAGGGATGCATGAATTAATTTTTCTTTGTGTTCTTGGCTGTGGATATGATGCAACTAGGTGCTACAGATTCCTGCCTAGACTTCCTCCCAGTGATGCGCAGTGACCTAGAATTGGGAGCTGAAATATGAATTTCTTCTGCCTTAAGTTTTTTGTTTGTTTGTTTGTTTGTTTTTGCTTTCTAGGTTTCTTTTTATCATAGGGATGAAATGAAACTAGAATGAAGGCTCTGTCTTAATATGTGGCTTCGTCCCTTGATGGATTCATGACACTGTGGTGTTATGGGGAGGTGGTGAAAGGGGAGAAGTCAGTCACTGAGTTTCCCGGGAGCTAGACTTTATCTCAGCTCCGTCTTGCATCCTCTTTCTGCTCCCTGCCTGCTGTGCTGTGAACTGCTGTGCTCTGTCCACCGTGCAAGCTCTAGCTGATGACTGATACAATCAGGAGCCAACACTGCCCCCTCCCCTCTTCGGTTCTTTCTGTTACATGTTGGTCACAGTGCAGAGAAGGAACTGAACACAGCACCTAGGTTGAGCCCCAACCCTTCTCTCCAACCCCATGTCTCCTCCCTGCCCAGTCCTATGCATAAGTACTACATCCAGGAATGCTGCCTCTCTGTGCACACAAACTTCACTTTGCCTAAAATACTCTATCATTCAATCCACCTACTCCTCTACCCTTAAGCCCTGACACCGAGCAGTGTTCCTAGCCCTCTATCCTGATTCCCAATGCCTCTCCTTTGCTGTTTTCTATCCCTTCCCACAGTGCTCTTCTCACTCTCTCGGGGGCAATCATCCATCTTCTTCCTTTTTGTTTTCCCAGAACTTCATGCGAAACGCAGAAGAAAAACTCTCCCCCGACCCCTTCTGTATTTACCCCAGCTGCTATTCGCTCGATCAAAGGTATCACCCATTTTCCACCACAGTTACGATGTGGGTGACAGCTCTTCCAGGCTTAAAAGACGTCTCCGGCACAACCGTGCTCCTGTCTCTCTTGATTTACTAATCAGGGCTCAAATGCTCCACGCTGCTTGGGTCAAGTACATCCCTCAGCCTGGCAGGCGCTCTAGTTACGCTTATCCCTCCTCATCAAGCCTTTCCTGTATCTTAGAACATTGTCATTTTTAGCAACAGCAGACTTTGCAAAATGAGTCGTGGGGTGGAATAACACAGATCCGCACTGTCCCTCTCTTGGTGCTCTCATTATTGGGGGGTGGGGAAGAATGCACACTTTGCAGGGTGGTTTAATTTCCTCTGGAGCTCCACGGCTCCTATCAGAGGAGCCACATACCTCATTAGCTAGGCCTCCTGACAAACTGCCTACTCTAGCACGAGAGCTCCCTGGGTCGGCCCTATCCATCCTGGTGATGCCCTTCTCAGCAACGGAAGTTCAGTTCACTCCATCATATGAGTGCTTATCTTAGGGTCCAGGGACCCCCCAGAGAAACTCCAGAAATTAAAGCATAAGGTTGCGGGAGTATGCAGTTAGTCTTAGCATCCTGGGGAGGGAATCGGTACCTTTAGATAGCTCAGTTCTGGAGAATGCTGGGAAGGGTTGAACCAGGGCCAAAGAACACCTCTGTTGGTGTGCAACACCATGCTAAGATCACACAAAGCCCCGAGTCTTCCCTGCCAGCCTGGGTCTTACAAACATTTATTCTGGAATATTCCCCCAAGGTATTTTTATTCTTGGATGGCTCATTTCCTGGTTCCATGGCTACCTAGGAAGTATTTTTCTCTGAGTCATAAAGAGCTGCTTTTCTAAAGACAGGACAAGCATCTTTAGTCCCCAAATCCAAGAGACCCAACTCACCTTAACCATATTAAGGTACAGTGGGAGGTTCTGGTATAGGTAAGAAACTTCCACGCCTCTATGGGCAGAATTCCTTCCTTCCTTCTTCCTCCCTTCCTTCCTTCTTCCTCCCTCCCTCCCTTCCTTCTTTCCTTCCTTCCTCCCCCTCTCTCTTTTTCTTTCACTTCCTTCTTTCCTTCCGTCCCCCTCTCTCTTTTCCTTCATTCCTTTCTTCCTTTCTTCCTTTCTTCCTTTCTCCCTCCCTCCCTCCCTCCCTCCCTTCCTTCCCTCTTCCTTTCTTTTAATGAAAGGGTGTGGATTTACCTTTATTCTGGGTTCTGACCATAGTTGACATTCTCTTACGAAAGAGAAAGGAGAACACACACAGGCGTGCAGTGGGCGTGGGAGAATAGCCACTCTAGACCCTCAGTTTAGTAGGTGATTCCACCTGGGTCTGATAGAGCTGATTTTTATCGTACCAAAGTAAAAAAGAAAGACAAGAAAACCCCTAGAGTTTTATTAAGCAGTGGTCCACGAATAGAATCTGCAAAAATAATTAAGAGTAAATTGATGCAGACAGTTTTAGGTCAGAGCTAAGAAAACCTCCACACACACAAGGCAAGAGAGACGCCCCCAACATTCCTAGGAGGCAGCTAACCTGGTACCTTTTGAAACCCAGTGGAAGGAGAGGGGTTGGCCCCACTGCTGCAGGAGGGCTGGAGGGACATTAAGAAATGGTGCAATCTGGGAAGAATAAATAGCCTGCTTTAAGGCCCAGCCAGCCTAGTACTTAGCCAGTCGGGTTCCTTCCAGAAATGAAGGGCCTTGCCATGAAACTCTCTCTTTTCAGCGGAAGAAAATCTGCCCCTTCTCCGACACTCTCATGCAATCCAAACTGTTCTAAAGGTTTTGTTGTTTTATTGTTTGATTTGGTTTTAGTTTTATTTGTCTAGCAAACTCTGGGTTCCACAGCCATCACTACATCAAGGGGGCATGATGGTGCATGCTGGCAATCAGCACACTAGAGGCAGAGGAGGGAGGATCGGAGTTCAAAGTTGTCCTCATTTACATTGTGGGTTCTGAGAGAGTAAACAGAACCAAGAGACAGACGTGTCTCAGATAATCTATGTCAAGGACTGACAACAAACCAAAGGAGAGAATTTATCTATCAAGGGTTCTGGGATTCTAGTCTCTATTGGATAAAATCATGAGCATCTACCCTCTGAACACACCAGGAGATTAATTTTACATTTAAAAAGCTAAGTTTAGAACTCCAAATATAAGAGAAAATATGAGTATCTACAGATTCTGGATGTCAAAGAATTCCCAAGTTGAAACATAGTAGGATAATAATAGCGCAGATCCATGCGCCTCAAAGAAAATGAAGATACAGCAAATTGCAAATGAAAAATAATTTACAGCAATAGCTGGAGAGAAAACCGCCTTACATCATTTAAAAATGAAAATTCAAGAAGCATAATTAAGACCGGAGACATGGCTGAGCGGTTAACAGCACCCGAGTAAAGTAAAGCAATCGCACCAAGTAAAGTTCCCAGCTCCTGTATCAGGCAGCTCACAAACACCACAACTTCGGTTCCAGGGATCGAATGCCTTCTTCTGCCCTTATGGGCACTGCCATCACAGGCATGTACACACACAGATAAATGTTTTTGAAAAAGAATTATTAGCTAAACAGACTAAACAAACAAATGAGCAAGCAGAAGATATAACTAAAAACCAACCTCACAGAAGCCGGTCGAACCTCCATGGTTGTAAGACGTCCGCTGTAAAGCAAATACTATTTTGTCTCCAAGTGGAAATTATGTCATTTGCATCATTTCCGTATTGTTTTCTGTTCTTGCTCTGTGTCTTTCTCTGTGTGTGTGTCTGTCTGTGTGTTTGCGTGCGCACATGCGTATGCATGTATGTATTGTGGTGTACACATGTGTGTATGGAGATGCACACTCATGGGAGCCAGAGGGAAATGTCAGATGTCCTACTTTGTCACCCCTCACCTTCCTGAGGCATGGTCTCTCACTGAACCGGGGGGCTAGACTCATGGCCAGCAAGCTCCAGATATCCTCCTGTCTTCTCCCCACCCCCACATCGCGCACACTAGAGTTAAAAGTTTGTGTGCTCACACCTGGCATTTTAGATGGATGCTGGGGATCTGAATTCAGGTGCTCACGCTTGCACAGCAAAGGCTCTTACCAACTGAGCCATGTCCCAAGCCTCTGTTCTTACTTTGTGATAATGAGCCATATATCACAGCAAATATGACTGGGGCAGATGGATTGATGGATGAGAAAGGCTCAATGCAAAATTACAGGGAACTGACATGCTCGACTGAGCTCTCAGATGTTCGCATGACATGACGTAAGTGTCATGAAGAGACACGCCCTGTCACCACCTATCAGCCTCTGTGACCACAGTTAGAAACAGAAGTCTGAGTAAACACCAACCTGACAAGCCCATGCTTGTCAGTGGAGTCGGGGGAGAGGGGCTGAAGACCTGGCCCAACAGTACAGACATAGGCTGATTTTGCAGAGTTAGGTTGCAGCATCCAAGTCTGGCAGGTTACAACCACCCTTTACTCCAGTTCTAGAGAATCTGATGCCCTATTCTGGACACACACACACACACACACACACACACACACACACACACACACGTTAATTTCTCCTTGTTTTTCTGTCTACAAGAATTCTTCCCCTTCCCCCCAAGATGCACTCACAATACAATCTTTATTCTGCTTAATGATCCAGGACTTGCTGTCTTCCTTCATAAAATGCAGCAGGTTACACCAAAGACAGACTTGATGTTAGCTGAGAAGACTCAGCTCCTCATGTCTTGGGATGGAAAGGGAGGTAGAGAAGCTGTAATATGTAATAAACACACAGAGCAGGGTCCCTGCTGGCAATACTAAATGTCACATTTCAGCCCTAACAATTCCTGTCTTTAAAAAACTCTTTCTGGATCACATTTAAGTGCTTGCATGTGCATATGTGTGTATGGACATGCACGTGTGTATGCACACGTGTGCATGCGCACATGTATGTGTGCGCACACATGTTTGTGCATGTATGTGTGTACTCGTGTGTATGCACATGCATGCTCATGTATGTGTATGTGTGTATGCATGTGTACATGTATATACATAAAATGTGTATGTGTGCACACACGTATGTGCTTGTATGTGTGTGCGCACACGCATGTGTGGCGTGTGTGTGTGTGTGTGCGTTTGTATATATCCACCACTCCAGCACTGGGATTATAAGCATGCACCCTCACAACTGGCTTTTTCTCGACTGGGCTCTGGGGATGGAACACAGGTCCTATGATTGTAAATTGAGCATTCTCTCAACCAAGCTTCATCCTGGCCTGAGAATGGATCTTAAACATCCTCCTAAGGCCCATGGGCTGATCGCCAGACAAGAGATTGTAGCCAAGGCTGTGCATGCCAGGGCAACCCAGACACGTAAGTGAGTCAAGACCCACAGCTAGGATAATAGGCTCAACCACCAAACCACCCCTAGTGGCTTAGACCTGTCAGGCAGGTACCATCTCCTGAAGTTTCCAGGACCTTCTAAAATAGCACCACACCAACTGGAGAGCAAACATTCAAAACAGAAGCCAGAAGCCTATGAGACATTTCTGATTCAAACCACTACATGAGGACCATCAATCAAAAATGGAAAGCTCTAAAACTTTTGAGATAAAATAAACCCCTTCTCTTTATAAGTCAATTTGCCTTGGGTATTTTCTTACAGTGACAGAAAATTGATTAATACACTATTCTGGTGGCCTGTGCCTGCAATGGGTTACAGAGCATTTAGCTTGGGGATGTCAAAGATTTAACGAGGGATCTGTAATTGTAGGAAAACTAAATCCGCTCCAGGGTACCTGTTATGCCTGGTTGAAGATGCCACATCAGATCATTGGGGAAGTATCTCCTCTTCCCAGGGATGGTGACTTTATTTATTTCTAAATGGTTTTCATCCCACTGGCTAAAAAAAAAAAATCCCAGGAAATGGCACAGAGCAGCTATGCCTCAAATCTGATCACAGATGGGAGAGGACTCCCTGTTCCTTCATTCTGAACAGATCAAAGGACAGGCATGTCTGCATCATCCACAGACATTAGCTTTGCCATGACATTTGAAAAGCTAGCATCTGTCATGGACCTACAAGGTGCTGAGGATGCAGAATTAACACCACCACTCTCTGTGTGTAGCTGGGTGCACGAGCACCCCAGCACCCTGGATAATAGCACCTTGCCTCCCACCTTGTTTGAGACAATGTCGACCTCTCTCTCTCTCTAAAAAAAAATTATTTTTTAAATTTATGTTCATCCGTGTGTATGTGAGTAAAGGCAGGCATGTGGGCATCCCTGGAGGACAGAAGAGGATCTTGCACCACCTGGAGTCAGGGTTACCAGTGTTAGTGTGCTGCTATACGTGGAAGTGGGTAAGCAAACACAGGTCCTCTGCAATAGCAAGAAGCGCTCTTGAATGCTGTGCCATCTCTTCAGGTAAACGTCTCCTGCACATCGTCATACATGGCAGATTAGCTGGACCACAAGCTTTGGAGGATTCTCCTGCCTCCATCTCCCTTCTCAGTCAGGAGATCTGGGATCACAGACAATGCACCACCATGTCCAACTTTATGTGGGTTCTGGGAATTTGAACTCAGGTCTTCACCCTTGGGTAGCAAGGCCTTTGCTCAGTGAGCCATCTCTCTGGCTCCAGAACTTACTTTTTTTTCTTTACTGTCTCCTCCTGGAAAAGCTTAGGGTTCCATAAAAGAAAAGAAGCGTGTAAGTCACGAACACGACAATGAAAGATAAATGCAGTGCAAGAGGTTTGTTCAAGAGGCTCTGGGAGCTAATTTCTGTTTGGGAGAGATGGATGGGGACCCAGGAAAGTTTGACACCAGAGATAAAATGTAATCTGGACTGTAAAGCACCAGTGGTAACTTCCAGGGGGGAGATGGCTCGCAAATAGAGAGCTGGGAGAAGGGGGGCTGTCTCCACAGACAAGGAGCTTTGTGCAAAAGCAGGGCAGAAAAAGTACAGAATCTCAACATGAAATGGGGGTTCCAGAGACTGCATGCTACAAGGAAAGGCAATATCACCCCAGGCAGGCACGATGGCTCGGTAGGTAAAGGCGCTCGCCACCAAGTCTGATAGCTTGAGCTCAATCCCTGGAACCCACGTATTGGAAGGGGAGAACTGAGTCCCCTACCTTGTCCTTTGACCTCCATGCATGCTCTATGACACATGCAGACCCACAAATATATACCACACACACACACACACACACACACAGAGAGAGAGAGAGAGAGAGAGAGAGAGAGAGAGAGAGAGAGAGAATAAACTAACCAGTGGAAACAGACACTCCCTGCCTTGTGGTTTCACTTGGAACGGTCCCCTACAGGTTTAGGTTTTGAACATTTGGTTCACAAATGAGGGTTCTATTTTAAGAGGCAGGGTAATCCAGGGGAGTCAGAACTGAACTATAGGAGGTAGGAGGTAGGTTAGCATGGGCTGGAGCCCCAGAATCACATCCATACTGGCCACTTCCTCTTTACTCCCTGGTCTAGCACAATAGAAATGGTCTCTGTCACACACTTGCTTCAACCTTCCCTGCCAAGATGGACTGAAACCTTGACCAAACTCCCTCTTTGGACTCTGCGATCACCTGCATGTACATGCATACATGTGTGCATGCACACACACACACTCACACACGAAAAACTTAAAAATAATTTAAAAGGCTCTTAACCACTAAGTCATCTCTTTAGCCTCAATAAGTAGTTTCAAAAAGAGTCCCCACCAAATCTTCAGTCCCAATGCATAGGCCCCACTGTCTCAACTCCTCCACGCTCGGGAGACTTTTTACCCAGTCTACCAGCAGGTAAGAGTGCAGGCAGGAAGCATGGCGATACTCCCAGGGTGGCTGTGCTGGCACCTCAGCCTCCTGTCTTCCATCCTAAGGCATTTGACTCCTATCAGATGTGTGGTTCAAAAATCTGCTGTCACAAGTGATAGCCAAAGGACTCCATCAAAAAGCATTTTAGCTATGTGACTACAAAAAAAATCCTTAAAATGTTCTATTTTGCCACCTCACCTAAACGTGCTGGCATAAGAAGGTTGCCATTTCCCTGAAGGCTACGCCGCATTTTGAATTCATACAATCACAACTACTTTGGGGTGGGGAGGCTGTGGATAAGGCTCTGGGATTGAAGTGTTTGCTGCATAAGAATACGGACCTGAGTTCAGATCCCCAGCACCCATGTAAAAAGCAAGGCATAGCGGGACATGCCTGTAAACCCAGCACTGGAAACAGAGACAGGGAAATCCCAGGTGACTGGGGGCAGGGGCTGGGCTCACTAGCCAGTCAGCCCAGCTTAGCATGTAAGCCTCAGATTCACTGAAAAAAAACATGGTCTCAGAAAATGAGATGCAAAGCAATTGAAGATACTCCATGCTGATCTCTGGCCTCCGCATGTGCTCACGTATGTGCCCTATGTCCCTCACACCCAGAGATCTTGTGGGCTTGTGGGAGAAGAGCTGCAGGGCCCCAGCATAGATAACTGGTAAGAAAACAGTAAGCTTCTGAAATGGAGGGTTGCACCAGACACTTCACCTGAGTTACTTAGAATAAGGGAGAACTAAATCACATACCACCACCAAGACCCAAAACATCAGGAAATAAGAGCAGACCAGAAAATCCGGTTGAAGCCTGGGTTTGAATCTCGGGTCTGTCACTTTTGAGCTGCTGAAAAGTTATTTAACTATAGTGAGGGAAGACAAACAAAGAAGTCAGAAAATGGAGGAAAACTCAAGCTGAGAAGGTAGATCAGAGCAACCCTTGTGACTCACGAAACAACAGACAAACAAAAAATCTCAAGTAGTGGCCTGACTCTTCACCAGCAGTTCCTTCAGCATTCAGAATGGAAGCCGGCTTTGACTCTCCCAGGAAACACATTTATAAAGATGTCCAGAGACTGGGGAAATGGCTCGGTCATAAAGAGATTCCCTTGCAAGCATGAGGTTACGAGTTCGATCCCAGAGCCTATGTGCGAAGCCGGGTGCGGTTGTACCTATAGCCCCAGCAATGTGGAGGTAAAGACAGACAGCTCCCTAAGGCTCACTTTTCACCCAGCCTAGCCTAACTCTAGGCCAGTGAGAAGGGGTTCAGCAGCTGAAAGGACTCACTTAGAAGACTGGAATTTAGTTCCCAAGTGGCTTCCCACTACCTGTGAACTCCAGTTCTAGGGGACCTAGCGCCCTCTCCTGCCTCCCTGAGCTCCTGAATACATATTTGGTACTCACATGCAGACACACAAACATACACATAAAAAACAAAGAGCAACTGAGGCAAGATGCCTGATATAGACCTCTGGCCTCCTCTCCTACACATGAATACATGTGAATACACCAACACACAATACATGCAACATGTACACACACCAACACACAATACATGCAACATGAACACACACACACACACACAATGGCAACCTTAGCTCCACCAGGAAAGTCATCCAATATGGCAGCCATCCTTGGCTACTGGTCTCTTTAATGTAACCAGGAAGTATTTGGAAAACATTTTTCTGCTCTACGGGCAAGGGCTTTGACTCGTTGCCACTGTATTTGTCTACCTGTGCCTCAGTCAACTTGGGACGCATTCACGCTCCCAGAACACTAGTTCCTAAACAAATTAACATGTTAGACATTATCCTGGTTAGCCTTAATAGTCAACCTCACACAGCCTAGACTCTTCTGGGAAGAGAGTCTTACCTGAGGGACTGCCCAGATCAGACTGGCCTTTGGGAATACCTGTAGGGGATTGTCTTGAAAATTGTCTTGATTATTAATTGATGTTGGAGGGCCCAGCCTACTGTGGGCAGCATCATTCCCTAGGCAAGCAGTCCTGGGCTATATAAAAAAGTTAGTTGCCCATGAGTCTGAGAGCCAGCCAGCAAGGAGGGTTCCTCTCATGGTTTCTGCTTTGTGCTTCTCCATCAAGTGACGACCCTGACTTCCCTCAGTGATGGATTGTGACATGGAAGTATAAACTGAATAACCTTTCCCCCCAAGTTGCTATTGGTCAGAATGTTTTGTCATAACAACAGGAAGAAAATTAAGATAGACAGGGAAGGAAAGTTGGAAAGCAACTAGTTCAGGATCCTATCTCTAGAGTTGGGAGAAAGAGTCAACATGTGACCAACACTCATCCAATGACAACTGTGTGCAGCCTTTAAGACCTAAGCTGTCCCTTTAATGCTCACAAACTGGCCATGAGTGTTAGTGAAAAAGGCTGCGTGAAGCACTTCCTATACAAATAAACATACATAGATGTTTTCCTGAGATGGCTTTCTAAGAGGAATGGTAGTGAATTCACCTCTTTGCCATAAAGAGTCTGGAGTCTTGCTGGGCCCTGCCGCCATGCCTGTCTGCGTGCTTCCTCAGGCCTGCACACACGGTCCAAGGGAACAAAATATGATCAGTGAATTTCTTTGTTAATCTCGATATTTGCAGGAAGCAAATGAACCACCGAGCTTTGCAAATCAGCAGCTTTAGTCTTTCGAATTCCTTAGACTGCTGTTGAGGAGAGCTCTGTGTTCTGGGGAGATGTGTACGGAGCGGGCGCACACGTTCTAATGGCTGTCAAGTACATTTGTTGTAATGTGGTCGGAGGGTGGGGAGGATGGAGCCATCAAATCGCTTGAGCATGCCCACATGCGCTCACGGGCATAATCTAAGTTTGTACACTGAAGCTCTCACCCAGACATGTGTAAGCACAAAAGCAATAACAATCTTCTGCCTGAGAAAAGTCTGAGTGTGTGCACGGGTATGTGTGTTTGTGTGTGCATGTGCGTGCATGAGTGTGTGTGTGTATGTGTGTGTGTGTGTGTGCGTGTGTGCACGTGCGCCGTTACAGAGGCCAGAGGACAGTGTCAGGTGTCCTGCTCAATCCCTCTCCATCGTATTCCCCTGAGACAGGGCCTCTCACTGAACCTGGAGACAGGCTGGCAGCCAGCAACCCCAAACATCTTCCTTTAAAAAAAAAATGTGGATTCTCAGATTCAAATTCAGGTCCTTAGCTTTAATAACAGGCAGTGTTGCTCATGGAACCATCTGCCCTGCTCCTTGAGTCCGATTCTGGAAGGCATGAATGGCACTTGATGCCAGCCATAGTTCAAGCCCATAAACAAATGACCAAGTTACATTCCTACACTCCGCTCGTTCTTTCTCTCCTCTGTCTTTCTCTTTCTTTCCCTTCTCCGTTCTCTTATTCTTCCTCCCTGCCTCTCCTCTCTTTCCTTCTTGTCTCTCTGTCTCTGCGTGTCTCTGTCTGGAAGCTCAGTGGGATCTGGGGCTCATAGTCATTCCATTCCACTGAGAGGTCCAGTCAGACCCACAAGCTTCTGCAAACAGACCGGAAGCCCCTGCACTGGGGTAGCCTGTCTTACTCTCCCTCTCTTCAGTCTCTTGGTGTGTCTACTGCACAGCAGCTTCATTGAAGAAGGGTTCTTAAAACTGGGGGATGAGCACAAAAGAGCAGAGGAGACAAAGAGGAGAGAGTCTAGCCCAGACTGTCAGCTTAAAAAAGGAGAGTCGATGCTCTCCGATGGCTCACTCCCCAAAGAAGCCACGAGGATCAAGCATACAACCTCTCAAATCTCAATTAGAATTCAAGATCATGTACCATGTGGTAGAGGTAGGGGTGTGTGTGTGTGTGTGTGTGTGTGTGTGTGTGTGTGTGTGTGTGTGTGTGAGAGAGAGAGAGAGAGAGAGAGAGAGAGAGAGAGAGAGATACAGACAGACAGACAGATTTGTATATGTGTGCATTCATTCACACATGCATGTGTGTATGTGTGTGTGTGTGCACGCACACAAACTCCTTGATCTGTGGGGGCACTCAGGTACCATTGCATTCTTACTTTGGACCTTGCTTCAGACCAGGTCTCTTAGTGCTCACCATTATGGATGCCAGGCTACCTGGTCCCAAGCTGCTGGGCACTATCCTTTCTCTGCCTCCCGATGTGGGTGCGGGGGCCTCTGCCCATGTGAAAACACACCATGGTAGACATGAGAAAGGCCAGAAAACACCTTTCAGGAATTGGCTCTCATCATCTCCCATTGGGAGGCATGGTCTCTCTTGGTTTTGTTGTGTGTTGTGTTCCAGGTTACCTAGCCTGGAAGACTCCATAGGATTCTTCTGACTCTGCACACTCCCCCCACTTCACTGTAGGATGGTTGAGATGGTAAATATGCACCATATATTCAGCTTTTTGTGAGTTCTGGAGAGGAAACTCTATTCATAATGCTTGCCCCTTACATTTAATTGATTTCTGAGACAGGGTTTCATGTAGCCCAGGCTGGCCTAAAACCTACCCTCCAGTTTCAACCTTCTCACTATTAGGAATTCAGGCTTATGCATTTTAATTTTTTGCTTTTCCATTTTGTTTGTGTGTGTGTGTGTGAGGTGCATGAATATACACATATTTTTGCATGTGTGTGGCACTCATGTACATGCATGTAGAAGTTCAAAGTTGATGTCAAGAATCAACCTTCATTGCTCTTCCACTTTACTCATTGAGACAGGGACTATCAGTCAAATCCAGAGCCCCCCAATATGGCTAATCTTGTTAGCCAGCTTGCTCTGAGGATCTCTTGTGCTCCCATTCCAAGGCTGGGATTATAAGCAGCTGACACACTTGCCCAGCATGGAGAGGATTCCAAGAATCTGAACTCTGGTTCTCACGCCTGCTTAGCAAGCGAGCACGTTTAGCACTGAGTCATCTCCCCTGCCTGCATTTTCATTTTAACTTATGATATATTCAGCTTACCGTGGCTCATTGAAATGTGACCCCAGAAGTCAAGAAGCACTTGGACACGGCTAAAGCCACAACTGATCTTTCAGTTAAACGTGAATAATTCACCTGGCCTCGGGACATAGGAACTTCCTTTTTTAAAAAATCCTGACAAGCTGAAGCTAAATAAATAATTCACCCATGATGAAGAGAAAGAGTGTAGCTACCTGACTGTTGTCATTAATGAAGCCACTAGCTCAATGGTATGCAAAGCCAAATGTCAAAGGGTGGAAGCAGGAAACTGTATTGGATGAAATTGTCATTTCGGGACACGTACCAGCAATTTCATACAATGTGGCCGAATACAATGGAAGCCACACAGCGCTGACATTAACCTACTGAACACAATCTGATACCATAGTTGTATATAAAGACCTCTTGTGATCTCCAGTGTTTGAACTGAACTGGTCCAGTGGGGTGCGGTGGCACATGCCTGTTACCCAACATTTGGGAGGTGGAGGCAAGAAACTCAAGAGCCCAAAGTCACCCTTGGCCACTTAGAAATTTTGAGGCTGGCCTGGACATTGAGAGAACCTGCCTCAAACTTTCTTTTTAAGAAAAAGGAAAAAAAGAGGGAAAGAAAGAAGTTGTTCGGTCAATAGAGTGCTTGCCTGTTGTTCAGTACCACATACACTGAGTCTAAGCTTTTGATCCCATCACTCAGGAGGCAGAAGTTGAAGGATCAAGAGTTCAAGGTTGTCCTTGGGAGCTGGAATCCCAGAACTCACATTAAAAAGCTGTACGATGGCACATGCTTGTAAACCCAGTCTTGGGGAGGTGGAGACAGATGCATATCCAGGACTCACTGCCTAGCTACCTTAGCCTACTTGGTCCATTCCAGGACAATGAGAGATTCTGCTTCAAAACAAAAAACTGCTGAACAGCATGCTGAGGAATGACAAAGGCACCCAAGCTTGTCCTGTGGCTCCCAGATGCGCACACATACATGATCCCTACGTGGAGGAATGAACTTAACTCTTGCAAGTTGTCCTCTACTGCCACAAGTGTGTAATAACATGTGTGTGCCAAATCCTACACACATACACACACACACACACACACACACAGAGAGAGAGAGAGAGAGAGAGAGAGAGAGAGAGAGAGAACAAAAAAATGTTTGTTTTTAAAGCAATAATGATAAATTGCTGGTCCATAAATTCAACACATTACACAGGTATAAAACAAAACAAACAAACAAAAACAGCTCCCCCTAAACTACAGCACTGTGATAAAATATAGATTCCTTAAAACCTCAAATGTAAGTAGAAAAATAATCACAGACTACCAGTAATTGTTCATTCCCCTACTCCCTCCTGTCACCTTTCACAGAGAAAGGACAGATGGGGAAACCCTGTATGGGACAAAGAAGGAATCTAGCAAGAAGCCAGGATGGATCATGAATGAATGAATGAATGAATGAATGAATAGAAAGTCTAGCTCAGGTGTGACAATGTGAAAAAAATGGAGTTCCCTGGTATGTCAAGTGCCTGCAGCAATGATGGCCTGCAAGTGAGCGAGCATTAGAGGCACTGGACTGAGAGAGGACCAGATGACAGAAAAGGCAGCCTTTGGACACACAGTAGGAATGGAAAAACAAATAAAGGGGAACCTGAGTGAATCCTAAATAGCCACACAGACCCAACATCAAGTATCAGTACTCTTCTTCCTCCACAAACACACAAATACACCCACTAACAAAATCACACTAGGGCCTGTGGTCAACAGGTTATCTTTGAATCATGTAAATGACCTAAATCCACCAAAGCAATAGAGGGGACTAGTGAGACAGCCAGATTAAAGGTGCTTGGCAGCAAGACTGATGACCTGAGTTCAATCCTCAGCTGTTCCTATGTGCAGAGTGGGGCTACGTACGTCATGGATCAGCCAGGGCTGATGTAAAACTTCTTCAGAGTCAGTGGTATAAACGAGACGGTACAAGTAAAAATCTCCCATGCTCGTGAAACCACTTGAGAGCTACAGACAGCCTGGTGCCAGTCTTAACTGTCTCTTGACACAACCTAGAGTTCCTTTGGAAGAGAGTCTTACTGAGGAGTTACCTAAATCAAGCTGGCATATCTGTGGAGGACTGTCTGCATTATTAATTGATATAGAAAGACCAGCCCATTGTAGGTGGCATCATTCCCTAGGCAAGTGGTCCTGATACTCTATAAGAAAGGAGAAAGCCAGCTGAGGTGAGGCAAGCAAGGATGCCTGCTCTCATTCTTCGTTCCCTGCTGTTGACAAGAAAAGGGTGATGCTTTACATTAACTTAAACTTCCCACAATAACTGTAATTGTGAGCTGAAAGAAACCATTTCTTTCCTAATTAGGGTATTTCATCACAGCAACAGAAATGAGGCTAGAACAAGCTATTTTGTTTAACCAGGGGTCAAGCCTGCAGCAAAAGCGCTACCCCTGCAAACATATCACATTATGTTATCATCACGGCATCCACCACTGAAGAAATCTCCAAGGCATAATAACTTTAGGACATCTCCTCGACACGATTTTGAATTTATGTATTCAGCTGAATTACTTACACTCTCGGTAATGAGACGATGCTCGGAAGAGGACGGGTTCAGTCTCATAGTCTTCTTTGCTTTCCTGATTCGCCGGGTAAGACTATTTTTATGCAGATGAGGTTAGGATGACATTAAACATTTTCTCCTGATTTTCCAAGAACAAATATGTTCTCTCCATATGCCCTGATCTTTTATTTTCCCCCCTGTGTTCATCTTCAAAGCCCCGTTGGCTGATCAGGTTTTTTATTTCTCTAAATTAACTAAAAGAACATGCCATCTGCAGTGTAAAGTGCCTGCTTCTCCATGTGCGTCACACTAATGGTGTTCACATGAATTTAGTCCATCTCTCCTGTTCTTGCAGGAGCCCACCTTATTGTCCAGTCTGACTCCGATGCAGATCTCATCTTTTCCACAGCACTCCATGGTTTTCTGTCGCTGTCACATTGAGGAATCTCCACGGTACTTGCAGATCATAAAGACTGGAGATCTCTATACATAAAATGTCTGTCATGCTGGCAGACACTGGGGCCTATTGATTATTCTCTAGGTAGAGAAAGGTATTGACCCAGTTGGCTTTCATTGTCATTTTGACACAGCCTCCAGTCATCTGAAAGGAACGTCTAGATTGAGGAATTGCCTAGATCAGATTGGCCTGTGGCCTTGTCTGTGGGATTTGTCTTGGTGACTGACTACTACAGGAGGACTCAGCCCACTGTGGGTAGCACCATTCCCTAGCCATGTAGTCCTGAGCTGCATTAAAAAAGAAAAAAAAATCTAGCTAAGTCTGAGCCTTATCAGACAGCCAGCAAGCAGTGTTCCTCCGTGGTTTCTGCCCCTCAGATCCCTTCTTCAAGTTCCTGTCAGGACTTCCTCCCATGACGACCTATGACTTGAAAGTGCAAGGCAAGTAAATTCCTCCTTTCCCTGAGCTGCCTTTGACCATGGTGTTTGCCACAGCAATAGAAAGGAAACTAGGAGATACATGGTTGAGGGAGAGTACTTCACCTAGCTCTTCACCGAGCAGATCATTACTCTTTTAGGTAGGTGCAGGGAGGTAAACACATGATGGCTAATTTAGGATCAAGTCCCCCCCTCCACAGAGCTTAACACTACAACGAGACACTAAGAACCCCCACCCACCCCCCGAATCACCAGTTATGGGCTCCACTGTTGAACTCCCCAGGAACCCATCAGGAGAAAACTTTAGGATTGAATACCCTCTCACAGTGGCAAATCCATCTTTTGAGTACGTTTCCTGAGCAGGACCTGAACAACACATCTCCTGGTACCACACAGGGCACCAATAACAGAACAAACGAAAAATTCTACCAAAGCACAAGAATGAGTTTTCTGAAGTTATTTATGGGAGCATGGTTGAAGAGTTACTTACAAAAGCACACATAATTCACAGGTGCCTTTGTGACCGTAAAACCCACTCAAGAAGGGGTGATGACTCGCAAAAGCTGCAGCCCTGGAGCTCCTTGCAAGCAGGGTGGATGACGGGAGATTCTCCTCTCCTCAGCCGTCTTCAATGGATACAAAGTTATAAGTTTCAGAAACTTCCTGAGACTAGCAAATTGTTAACTTCCTGAATCTTGATGAGTCTCCCTCCAGGACATAAGGTAAAAATTGCTACACAACAGCCTGCAATGTTGCCATCAAGTACTAAAGGTCTTTTGGTATTAAGATGCCAGCTAGTTGACATAAAGGAGATCAACACAAAAAAATTAAAGCAGTGGAATATACACACACAGGAAGGGAGAGAGGGATGGAGGGAGAGGGATCAGACAGAAACAGACACACAAAGAGAGAGAGATACACAGATGCACACACATACACACAAACACACACACACACACACACACACACAGAGACAGAGGGACAGACAGTCTGAGACATAGAAATAAAGAGATTCTGCAAAGGGCTCATACTTTCTTCCCTACCTGGCATTACCAGTGTGAGTAGAAGATTCCATGTTGCAGGCTTGGAAGGTTATCAATACCAGTGTGATTAGAAGGTTCCATTCCGCAGCTGGGGGAGGTGAGGGTAGGCATGGCATCTTAGAGAGAATGCATGATGGGGAAGGCAGCATTCACAAGCTGTGAGCATAGTCTCACACAGCACACAGGTGGGCATGGGTCAGGGCTCCACTGTACCTATGTTACCTAAGTCAGGCTTCTGAACCTCTCCAAGCCCCCCTGGCCTCATTTATAAAACAGAGATGGGAACAGCTACTTCAGAGAGTGGTTAAATTAAAATGAGATCAATAAAACATGCAGCACAGTGACAAAAACATAAAAGGCAGTCAATAAAAGGGAATAATTATCGTGCTCAGTGAATCAGACAGGCTCCTGAGCCTGGACCTATTTATTATTTCAACCAGCGAGTATTTATTGGACAGCTTCCTCTGGGTGAGCGTCTTTGAAAGAGAAAGTCGCACCTAGGATGCTTCACTTTCTGTAAGTCACTTTGAAACCATGTGAAAACCAGGGATTGGGCATAGATCAATGGTGGAGTACCTTCATAGAGTTTTCTAGAATCCCCCCAGGGAGGGGCTGGGGGTGTGACTCAGTGGTAGAGCACCTGCCTAGAATCCCCCAATACTCAAATAGAAAAAGAGAGAGAGAGAGAGAGAGAGAGAGAGAGAGAGAGAGAGAGAGAGAGAGCGCAAAGGGAAACTAACCAAGGTATACCAATCATCAGAGATATGATTCAGATAGAAAGGGTCTAGTCATGTGACCAATGATCATGCATGTTCTTTGTTCTTTCATGGGAGGAAAATCTGGAAAGTCTCATCCCATTGAAACATAGCATCGCAATCCACATAGGCCCAGAGAAGGCACCGAAAATACCTGGTCAATAGAGGTTGTCAGCTCAACAAGCTCTAGAATCACCATAGAAACAAGCCATTGGACATGCCTATGAGTGAGTGTCTAGATGGGATTAACTGAAGTGGGAATACTCACTCTTAGTGTCTAGGGCACCATTCCATGAGTTGGGATCCCTGGCTGAATAGAAAGGAGACAGTGAGCTGAGCACCAGCATCCATCTCTCTCTGTCTCCCGACTATGGACGCTCTGTGATCAGGCCTCCCACATTCCTGTGTCTTAGCCTTCCCTGCCATGACATGCTGTCTCTTTAAACTACAAGCCAGCATAAACCCTTCTTCCTTGAATTGTATTTGTCAGGTGTTTGTCACACTAAGTAGACAAGCCACTTTTGCCAGTATGACTGCATCCCCCCCATGCTTGATCCAGACCTGACCTGCATTCACCCAAGCTCAGCATGATGGCATTCCACAGATGCCTCACATATGCGTGCATAGAAGAGACATTGCTGTGATATGATTGGCTAGAACCAGGGTCGGTGAGAGGAATAAAAAGACAAGGACCCTTTCTTGGTGAAGCAAAAAAAAAAAAAAAAAAAAAAAAATGCCAAAGGACCCTGACATGTGGATTTATTAAACAGGAGGCCAGAGGAGAAACTGGCAATAACAACAGCAGGAGTTGCTCACCAATAACACACACTGTCTGAGCAGGGAGATGTAGTATTAAAGCCTGCACAGGGGTTGCAGTAATAGCTCTAATAAGCAGACAGACTTCGCTTCACCAAGGTGGTCTCTCTCCCAGATTATGGGATAACTGAACACCCAGATAACGAACACAGCATCACCTGAATGGTACATCACGACAAGGCATAGGATCCAGGAGTTAGAAAGCTTTGGCTAGATGCTGGGGCCATCAACCTCACTCATACACACTGGCAAACAGTAAACGAAGCTGGACAGATGTACATCATGTGGTCATCTCAAGGAAATTGTAACCATGGAAATCTGTGGTCAAGCAGAGGTACCATCTTCTCTACGAAATATGAACCATGGGAGGATCCTTACTCCCAATTAGGAAATCACTTCCACTGTACATCCCCAAGCTTGAACCATCACACGAGGGGATGATGGCTCAGTGCTGCGGCGCCTGCTTTTTTACATGGGAAACCCGCATTTCGATCCGCAGTACCACAAATGCAAATTCACCGTTCGAGAAACTGCTACATACACCTCCCATCCATATCCAGTTAGCTGCTGCCTTTTGCTGATTTTGTGGAAGTCTCTTTCTCTTCCTCCTCCTCCATATCTTTTAGCTTTGGGGATGGAACCCAGAGCTGTGCACATGCCGTACAACTCTAAGATTAAGTCACACTCCTGGCCCCTCACTGGGGGATTCTAGGCAGGTGCCCTATTGCTGAGTCACACTCCAAACCCTGTTTTCCTTTTATTTTGAGACAATGTTTTACTGTTTTCCCCATATGTCCCAGGACTCACTTTGTAAGTCTGGCAGTCCTTGAGCTTTCTACCAGTCTGTTTCAGCTCCTAAGTGGCTGGGATGGACTGGCCTGCAGCACCAGGCCGAGCTGACTACCCACCAAAGTGTCAAAAATACACACTGGAGAGAAGACGACCTCTTCAATGAGCGTCACTGTGCATGTGCAGAAGAATGAAGTTAGAGCCCCCTCTCTTACGGCATACAAAAAATATTCATGAAAATCGATCAACGGCCTCATTGTAAAACACACATCTACTGAAAGAAAATGTAGGAGAGGGATGGGAAGATGGTTCAGTAGTCAAGAGCACTTGCTGTTCTTGCAGAGGACCAAGACATGGAAGCAGCGGAGCTATCCATTAGCATGAGTAGATAAAGACAATGTAATATATCTACATGGTGGAGTATGCATCCAGAGAGAAAATCAAATTCCCTTAATGGTTACGGCAGGCATGGAAGTGGAAAATAGCATGTCAAGAGAAATAAGCCAGATTCAGGAAGGCAAATACTACATGTTCTCAATTATACATGGGTGTGGCCTCATCAAATAGGGAGGGCGAAAGTACTAAATAAAGAGGCTGGGGAAAGGTGCTAAGGCTTATGACCTGAGTTAGTTCAATCTCCAGGACCTATATGAGGATTGTGAAGAGAACCAGCACCCACAAGTCATCCTCTGGCTTTCACACACGTGCCATGATGCAAATGTGTGCACACAGTCAGCAAACAAATGAATGAAATAACCAAACGAAAGCCTCAGTCAAGTGGGCTAAAGAGGTTGTTGGGTTGCTGCATACGTCTGAAGACCTGAGTTCAAATCCACAGATATCATATAAAGCTGGGTTTAAGAGTATAGTTCAGAGATGGTGCACACACCTAGAATCCCCCCGGGTGGGGCTAGGAGTGTGGTTCAGGATTAGATTACAGTACCTGTCAGTGATCCCAGCGTACCTAAGGCAAGATGGGAGCTAAGATGGGAATTCCCAGAAGCTCCGAGGCCAGGTAATCGGGAGAAAAGAGAGAGACTCCACCTCAAGCAAGGTGGAGACTGAGGATCAAGACTTGAGGTTGTCCTTTGATCATGCACATGCACACTAGCATGTGCGTGCACACACACACACATACCTGTGTGTGCACACATATCCATTGATTAAATCCCCAGCAATAGACAGACACACACACACACACACACGCACTCATAGACCTGTGTGTGTGCACACATATCCATGGGCTAAATCCTGAGCAATAAAGAGACAGACAGACAGACAGACACACACACACACACACACACACACACACACTTGTGTGTGCACACATATCCATGGGCTAAATCCTGAGCAATAAAGAGACAGACAGACAGACACACACAGAGAGAGAGAGAGAGAGCTTTAAAGAATGCCACTACACGTGCTGGCAATGCAGCTCCTTGGCAGAACACTTGCCCACATGTGTGAGGCCCTGGGTTCCAGTCCCACCTCCACACAATACAGAATTACTGGTTTGCTGCAGCACAATGGCCAGAAGCAGTGGCTTGTTACACATCTCATGGAGAGCCAGCAAACAGGAGTCTGGGGAATGCCATCGAGACATGCACAACGTTTAATGAGTCTGAAATCCCAACTACCCTGATTTGATCATCACGTATACATGCATCTAATTACCACCTCACACTCCATAAACACACAACGATTATTGTGTTGAATACAGAATTAAATAAGTAAGATACAATGGAAAAAATAAAGGTCATTTCTGCAGGGCTCTTCTGCTCCCAGGACCCCTCGGTCTCTTATCTTCGTCTTTCTGGACCTGGCCCAAAGCACTTTAAACAGCCCACATACTTGCCTTCCCACCATCTTTGATGTCCTACAGACCTAGCTATGGTTTGCTCCTCTGTGACAACCAGAGGACATCAGTCATGCAACCATTTTTAATAATTTATTTTAAAACAAAAAAATGGAACAGGAAAATAAGAGATATGGGCCAAAAGAATACACGTACAACCTGGAAAATAACCACTTGTATGAAAAAAAAAAAAGCAATGCATTCTTCCCCCACAAGGAGGGAAAGGGGACTGCTTGCAGAATTACTCTGAAAAGGCCACTTTGTAAATAAATAAATAAATACAGACATTTGGAACAAAAGCTCCCAAACCTGTGTCATATTCTACAATAAATTCTGTGTGAATGGAGGGTGAAACGTAAGACAATCAGAGACAACCGAGCCGGAATGGAATATTTATAAGCCTTGGGAGGGATGCTATCTTCCTCAGCTTTAAAGCACTCGGGAAATGAAAAAATGCAAAGATTGACAGTTCCAGATTCAGACGAATTTAAAGTGCCTGTCCAAGCCATAGGAAGAGATCTGTAGAATTCAAATAAAGAGGAAAAAAAGAAAACAAGTTCCGGAAGGAGATTGGACAAGCAAGGGGTTAATTTTGCAACTACCCTTGATATCGTTCATATGTATTTGGAAAATGGTTTTCTCAAGAGCAGTTAGAATGAAGACAACTGGAGTTCTGCTTAAAACTCTAATAAAATCCATCTACTTTAATCCGCTCCCCAAACACGATCCTTGGGAGAGTTCTGAGGGGATTTAACACAGCACACCACCACTGGGAGACCACTTCCTTAGAAAAGAGAAGATGTTAGAATCCCAGGCAGTTCTGTCTCCTGCGCCCCAGGACTCATTTTTGGAGAAGCTTATTCCAGGAAGAGCCCCTTGCCACTCTTTGATAGGGGGACTAATTTGCAGACAACACAGGTTAATTTGGTCACTTTTTGTGTGGCACTCAGAACTTGCAAAGGGTGACTTTATCTTGTATAGCCTGGGGCAATTCTCCGAATCACCCCAAATTCCACTTTCAGATTTATCTCACAAAGAGTTTCCAAAAATAAACAAGAGAACACGGGATAGCACTATTCAATAAATTTTTAAACCTCCCTCACTGTATCTAATTGCCTTGCACATAATATTCATCTTTACTTTTAATTGCAGTAATTAATTTATGTGTGTGTGTGTGTGTGTGTGTGTGTGTGTGTAAGTCAGGGGACAGCTTGCAGGGGCTGGTTTTCTCCTTCCATTAGGTGGCTTGCAGGAATGAAACTCAAGTCACTGGACTTTACTACATGTGCCATCTTGCCAGCCCACATATTGTATTGATACATATTGCACTTCTATTATAGTTTCATGGAATTCTGAAGACATATTTTGACTTAGTAGAACTTTAATTTTATTAAAACAGAGCACAGACTATTTCATATCACTTCTGTATTCCCTGTTTTTCCGAACAACAATGACTCAGGTGCCATTTCTTGTTTTTGATTGTTTGCTATTACTTTATTTAACAAACAAACCTCTGTGTGTGCACACGTGTGTGCAAAAATGTGCATGCACAGATGGAGGGCAGAGATCCATGTTGAGTGTCTTTTGTGAGTTCCCACCTTACTATTGAAGACAGGGTCTCTCCCTGGATCCAGAATTCAGCAAATGTCTCAACTGGTTAGTCAGCAAAATCCGGAGGGCTCTCTGTTCCCACTCCCTCGACGGTACGGTGACAGATGCGTGCCTCCATTCCCAGATCTGGGTGCGTGCTGGGGATCTGAATTCAGGTCTTTGTGTTTACGCACTGAGCCATCTCCCCAGCCCTGGCTTTACTTTGTTTCTCTGGTATGCAGGGTCTTACATCAATCTGACACAAACTAGAGCTACTTAGAAAGAGGAAACCTTTAATTGAGAAAAGGTCCCCACCAGATTGGCCGATAGCCACGTCTGTGGTGCACGCTCTGGATTGATGATGATGTGGGAGGGCCCAGCTCATTGTGGGTGGTGTCACCCCTGGTCTGGTTCTGCTATAAGAAAATAGGCTGAGCAAGCCATGCAAGCAAGCCAGTAAGCAGCATTCCTCCATGGTTTCTTCTGTAATTGTTGGCTGTTAAGTGTCTCAATAAGACGCAATAACAGATATAGACATAGAATAATAAGAAAGCCTACCGTAACTCCCACCTTGGATTCCCTCAGTGACAGATGATGATCTGGGCTTGTAAGTTCCACTCTTCACCCATGTGACTTTCTGTCAGAGTGTTTCTTGACAACAACAAACATGAAACGAGAACACCCAGCAACAAGTCTGTTACCTCCTCCACACGCACCTGACCTCACTCCCTTTCCTTCTATTTCAAACCCAAAGAGTTTACTTTCTGCTGCCCAGTGGAATCTGACTTCGTGTTGGCTTGTTGGTCTGCAAGTAACCACAACCACAGGGAACTCGTGTGCACAGCAGCCAACTCCTGTCCACAAGACAGCATTTTACAACACTTCTCCCAATCCTCCGGCTCTTACATTCCTTACCCCCTTCCGCCACGTTCCCTAGGCCTTGGATGATGGGAGATACAGGTGGGCAAAACTACATTTTACCCCCTCTCCATTTTTCCCAACTTCTTTTATCGCTACTTATCCAAATGATTTCCCCGGTGCTATTTTCCAACCCTTCGCAGACTTGCCTATTTTTGCTCAATTTTAAACTTATGGGATTTATTTTGATTATGGTTATTTCTGTAGCAGAAATGTTCTCATTTCATAAACAAAGCAGCCTGTGATCCCTGGGAGTCAATTATAGTTTTAAAGCCTTGAGTCTCTTCGCTTCCTCCAAATGCCATTTGTTATTATTGTTAAGGCTTCTCCCCCCTCGCCCCATTGTTGCTGTTTGTTTATTTGTTGATAATGGACTCTTTGAAAGGATGTCTGGGGCGTTTATCTTTCTAGTCTCAGACTAAGTGTGCTAGGACTGGGGAGATGATTTAGTCAGTGCCGTGCTTTTCGTGCAAGCTTGAGGACCTGAGTCTGGTCCTAAGGACCCACACAGGAACTCAGGTGCAGTGGACACACCTGTAATGGGACGCTGAGGAAGTGGAGACAGTCAAGAGGCTTCCTGGGGCTTGCTAGCTAGCCAGCCTATAGAGGTGAGCCGTGGTCCCAGGAACAGATCCTGCCTCAAATAAAAAAGCGGAAAACGCCTGAGGAACCAGACTTGAGACTGACCTGCATCATCCACAAATACACACACACACACACACACACACACACACACACGCAGTACACACATCGCAAACAAAAAATGAACAACGCCGTATAAAGATGAAGTATAACAACAGACTGAGTCACCCTTGCTATCATCCATTGGCCTCTTCCTTCAGTCATCTTGGTTTCTGCCAAGTGGATTCTGTAACTTTAACAACAGAGAAGTGTGAGAGCCTGGAGAGATCACAAGGCTGGAAAGTGTCTACATTGAGTATATTCTTTTTTTGTCTGTTAGTTTGTTGGTTTGTTTTTTGAGACCGGGTTTCTCTGTGTAACCCTGGAAGTGGCTCTGTAGACCAGACTGGCCTTGAACTCACAGAGATCTGCCTGCCTCTGCCTCCTGAGTGCTGGGATTATAGGTGTGCGTCACCACCACCCAGCTATTGAGTATATTCTGATGTAGGCTACCTCTATAAAATAGAGTTTGGAGGTCAAACGACAGGAACAGGTTCTGGCTATGCAGATGTGAAGGCAGGTGTCCTGGATAGCTTTAATTGTCACCTTGACAGAGCCTAGAGCCCTAGGAGAGGAAAGCCTCAATTGAGAGATCACCCAGATCAGACTGGCTTGTGGGGGGAGGCAGTCTGTGGGAGGCTTGTTTTAATTAGTCACTGATATAGGTAGGAGAGCCCAGCCCACTGTGGGCAGCACCATTCCTAGACAGGTGGTCTTGGCTTGTATCTAAAAGAGTATGAACATGCCAATAATCAAGCATGTGATGTTCCTCATGGTTTCTGTTTTGAGCTTTTCCCTTGGATGTCTACCCTGACTTCCTTAGATGATAAATTGTGACTTGAAAGTGTAAAATGAAATAAACCATTTCTTCCCAGCTGATTTTGGTCAGAATGGTTGATCATAGCAACAGAAAAGAAACTAGAACAACAGAAAATAGGGACCTGACTACAATCCTCCCATTCCTACCCACACCCAGTCAAAAGAAAAACCTGTCTTCGCCTGTCCAGGTACTGGGTGGTAGTACATGGCTTTTCTTCCAGAAATCATATGACCATCCTGTCTTCCTTTGGAAGTAGAGACAATACTTGGCATGGTAGCTATGACAACAGCTTGAGCAAAAACACAGTGATCGATGATAGATAGCTAGGTCTGTGGTAGTAGTAATGAAGTTAGCACTTCCTAACAGAAGTAGGGAGTGGAGGCTTTTGAGACCATCATCAGGGATCCTGGCCATTGTTCTTCCTGGCTCACCACCAGCTGCGAGGGATCTTAAGAGATGCTAGACTATCTCGGAAGTGGAAGATGAAGGTGTATCTCCATGGTACAGCATCTATTGAGGTTGCCATCTGTTATGAGATGGGCTTTGGTGGAACAGCTGCTCTGGGGTCATTCATGGCCCTGTAAGTTGCCTGTCACCTGTGCTCTGAAATTACACCCAAAAAACTCATCAGTTGACCAAGTTGGAGTTCAGTGGAATCATTAGGCTGGTGTCATAGACCTACATAGGATGGGGAGACATTGTTCAGATCAGGTCTCTCCTGGAAAGTGATTGCAACAGTGGGTCTCTGGTGATCTGATCAGGTTGTATTCTTCTGCTCTAACAGTCTGGTGAGTGGTAGTTTTAACTATCAACTTGACAATGTAGAATCAATCACCTTAGGAGATAATCTATTGAGGGACTGCTTATATCAGGTTGGGATGTGTGTGAGCGTCTTGATTGTTAATTGAGGTGGGAGGCCCCACCCTGAATATGAGGGGCAGTACTTTTTGGGCTGGACTCTGGGTGTATAAAAGTAGCTGAGAACCACCATCAAGCAAATAAGCTAGCTAGAATGAATTTTTTGTTGTTGTTCTTGACTAGGAATGTGACATGACTAGTTGCTTGAGTCCCTGTCTTCTGAAATGATGCACTGTGCCTTGGAATTATAAGCCAAAAAAACCTTCTTCCTTAAATTGCTTTTTGCAAGGGTATTTATCACAGCCATAGAAATAAAACTAAAGCGAACTTAAATGCGTCTCACGTGAAAAGTTAGATCTCGGTTTCTCTATCTATCTGCTAACTACCATTTATCCATCCTCTTTCCATCTTCCAAAGTCCTGTATGTGTTTGCTGGGTGATGCCACCAATCGTCTTAGGGTTTCTATCATTGTGAAGAGACACCACGATGATGGCAACACTTATAAAGGAAAACATTTAATTGTGGTGACTCGCTTACAGATTCAGAGGTTCAGTCCATTATCGTCATGGCAGGGAGACTGGTAAGACACAGGCAGAAGTGACGCTGGAGTTGTAGCTGAGAGTCCTACATTTTGCAGGCAACAGGAAGTCGACTGAGACACTGGGTTGTATCCCAGCCACAGGAAACCTCAAATGACTCCACCTCCACAATGATTCCCTTCCTTCAACAAGGCCATTCCCACTCCAATAAAAACCGTACCTCCTAATAGTGACACTCCCTACAGGGGCCAATTACATTCAAATTGCCACACCAATGATCTTACTTAGTTTTCCCTTTCTATGCTCTGAGCCTCTTTCCCATCGTTTTAGCAGCTTCAGGAGGAACCAGAAGTGAATGTGGGTTCACTCCACCAAGCTACACCACTCGGGGATGCTGAGACAATCTACTGCAAGAGAATCACATCCTAAGTTTGCTTGCTGTCCTCCTGGTCTGGTCCATTCCTACCCTAGTCTCCTCTTTAGATGTTTCATCCCACGTATCCTTCAAGCTTTCCTTAGCTTGGGGATAGTACCTCAAGCAAGAGGTGCTCAGACCCTCCCTTCACACCCTGTGCGTACAGTTGCCATGGCTACTGTAGGCTACTGGTCTCCAGGAATGACACACGTGTTGCTCCCTTGAATTCTCCCTGCAAGAGACTGGTGTTAGACGGGATGGATTAATGTTCCATCACTGGGGGGAGAGGCTCACAAGGCCCCCACTCCTCCCTGAGAATCTATTGATAGTTAATGGTTGCTGGGGAAGGGAGGCCTTTTCTTTGGTAGTGTTGCCATTGGAGGCTACCCACGCTCCTGTAAATAACATCAAGTAATCTCGCTGTGCACCGAGCACTGATGGTCTAACATTAGTGCCTGGGATAGTTAATCTCTACTGCCATCTTGATGGGATTCAAAATGACTATAGAAAACAATTCTCATGACATGTCTGCAAAGGATTTTCTAGATAGAGTTAAGTGTGGTGGAAAGACATAGCCTGAATGCGGGTGGGGCCATCTCATGAACTGGGTTTCCACACTGAATAAAAAATGAGAAAGTGAGGTGAGCATCAATATACATCTCTCTCTCTCTCTCTCTCTCTCTCTCTCTCTCTCTCTCTCTCTCTCTCTCTCTCTTTCCTTCTATTCAATGTGACCAGGGGCCTCACACTCCTGCCACCATGCTTTCCCCATGATGATGATCTGCACCCTTGAACTGTGAGCCAAAATGAATTCTTTCTCCCCTAAACGTCTTCTTCTTAGACATTTTGCCACAGCAACAAGAAAAGTCTTCATGTCTTGAGAGAACAGACATTTGTCAAGCTCCCCCAAAATCGTCATACCACAGGATCTCATACCACATAGGTCACCTTGCACTGGAAGGACAGCCTTGCTTGCCTGTTTCCCTCCCCAGACAAGAAGTCAGTCACCTAGGACTATGCCCCTTGCAGGATTGCACCTCCATAGTGAAGCCAGTTACCGAATGCATCATAGATACTCATCGACATCTGTTCAGATGAGCCATTTCTAATACACCGCATGTTGGAGGCCTTTCCGGGCTCATCAGAGAGGGAAACACGGGGCCATGTTTATTTGCCAACATGGAAATAAGAAAGGCTAATCAGAAAGCACCAGGAAGTGAAAACCGCCAGATGTTTTCTGAGAACACAAGTCCAGGAAGACAAAATAGCATGCAAAGGGGGTGATGTATATTTTTTTCCCAGTGATTCAAAATGAATGTGCGCTTATTAGGCAGAGAGAGAGAGAGAGAGATTTAACGGGTTTCTCGGCTAATGCTGTAATTTTAAATCCATTTAAGATAATTTTCTTTATCTTGAATTTATTTTTCTCAGTAACCAGGATACTTAACTGATTTGCACAAAACCCTTTTGAAAAAAAAGAAATAATCTACCGCAAGCGAGGGCACATTCTAAATGGGAATAAAAAGGAGACATTGAAAATCTAAAGAAAATGGAGATTTGAGAAACCAGAGTGAGCTCTTACATAGTAAATAGGAACTTTTGAAGCTCTAGTTCGATGGGGGAGGGTGTCAAGCCCACCCTTAGTGGAGGAGCTATTGGAATTTGGTGGCTGCTAAGGGTGGGAGAGTCACCATCCTTTGGGTATATGAACTTGTAGGTTATCTGTGCCCCAGTGCCTGTCTCTACACCCACATGCTTTTGGGGCTGGAGAGATAATTGCTGTGAAAGCATGAGGATCCAAATTTGATCCCCAGGACCCATGAAAGTGCCAAGGCTGGCAGCATGCTCTTACAACCCCTGTGAAGACAGAGGCAAGAGGAGTCTAGGGCTCACTGGCCAGTCAGCTAACCCAGCTGAATCAGAAGCTTCTGATTCAATAAGAGACCCTGTCTCAAAAACTAAGGTGGAGAGAGGTAGGAGAAAATAGTTGCCATCTACCTCTGTCTTCCACATCTTCATGCACATGTTTGCCCGTACACCCCCTACACACATATGTGTACATATAAGAATACAAACATTTACACGTGTGCTTGTGTTATGATATCAAATCAAAAAGACAAAACTGATACATTGCTCATAATCTATAGAAAACAGACCCAATGATAATATTTTAGTGTTATCATGTATTAGTATGTGATAGTATATAATATTATCAATATGCTAGGCATAGTGACTCATGTCTGTAAACCCATCATCTGGTGTGGGGGGATGAGGCAGGAGGATTGATTATGAGTTTGAGACTGACTTGGGCTACATAGTAAGTTTTAGTTAGCTTGAGCTACATGCAGCAAGACAGTGTCTTGAAAACCAACAAATACAAAATATAAAGTTCAGTAGATAGAGGATAGACAGGTAGATGACAGATATAGGTAGACAGACAGACAGATGATGGATAGAGAAAGGATAATAGACATCAAAACATCAACAATTACCACGCTTAGGTAAGGATACCATGGTGGTATTTTAAATTTAAGAATTTTTATATTGAGTATCTTTCTATATTTTTTATTACTTTTATAACAGTGGTACTCTTTCTTTTTTGAGATGGAATCATGTAGCCCAGGCTGGTTTCAAACTAGCTACTTAGCCCAGGCTGGCCTCTTACCTCAGTCCTGAGTTCCTGATACCCCTGGCTCCACTTGTCCAGTGCTGGATTCAGGGGTTGTGCCACCACTCCTGAAGTGTCTGTGATGGAACCCAGGGCTTCATTCCAGAACTCATAGGAGGCAAGTACGATATCATTTGAGCCACATCACCAGCCCTTAACTTTTTATTTAGCCAGTGTTTCCTAAGCAACAAGAGCCCTTGATTGATTATAGAAGAGAGAGTTCAAAATAGAAGATCCCTCTGTGGTTACAAATAGATGGGAACGTATCACAGATCAAGACAAAGCTAGCCAGCCCCTTGCCAGGGCTCAGCTGGAACTTACTTAGTTGGACGATAATCTGGAATAGACCGATCCAGGGAGATCTTTTCGCTGAGGTAGGAATTGTAGCCGTACTTCTCATGAGGTCCTTTGGCTTTTTCTTCTTCCGAGGGGGAAAGAGTGGCAGGAAGGCCTCCTTTGCCCCGCCCACCATACCCTTCGATGAGTCCCAGTGATTTGGATAACCCTACAAAGAAGGAGGAGAAAGAGTTACTCTAAAACACCTCCTCTAGATATATCATGTGACCTCCAATAGAGCTTCAATTAAGATTTTAACATATCTTAGCACATAAGAAATTATGACCTCAGTTTACACAGTCTGTATATATGCTTGGAGGGTATGTATCCAGAGGTAGGGTCTGCTGTAACCCAGGCTGACTTTGAGCTCACTATGTAACTGAGGATGACCTTGAACTCCCAATCTTCTGCCTCCACACCTCCTGTGTCCTGGCATTACAGGGCTGTACCTCAAGTATCCAGTTCATGTGGTAGTGGGGATATTTCTACGAAGAGAGAGGCCCAGGCTATGCCAAGCTCTGGGGTTCACATCTGAATATTTACTGGGAGCTTCTTTTGGAAACAGAGGCCACTGAGAGTTGGAGAAATAAAAACCAAGAGGAAGCCAAGAAATGGAATGAATGTGGGACCTTATCCGTGTCCATCTCCCCTTTCTCTTTGGGACAGTCACAGCCAGATTAGGTCTGCAGGGAAGAGAAGGTTCCAGGAACCTAACACATTTAATAAATATCAGGGAACCACCAGGCAGCAGGTGGATGGGTTCAGTGTGGGGGGGGGGGAGGGAGAATTGCTGCAGTTGAACCAGGAAAAAAAACAGGTTAATTTCACCATGAGCTAAAAGCACAAGCTAGGTCTTGACGTGACTCTTTGCCTAATGGCTTTATTTAACTTCCATCTCAGTGGCAAAGGGAAACATAAAGTGCTTGAGAACAAATTGCAAAGAAGAGAAAAAATGCCAGGAAGTATGATAACCAACAATACACAAGGAAGGAGCCCTCCATGGCAACAGTCTCTGAGCAGCTGCAGCCCCCAGGATGACGGTAGGTCCCTGTCCATTGTCGTAGAATCTTATAAAGACCTTGAGGAGTAAGTATAGATGGCAGAGCTCTGAGAGGTTAAATTACTTAGCTAGGAAAATGTGTGCTTATGGCTCTCATTGGTTGTAAATATACGAGCCACTTATACACACACATGCACACACTCTGGAGCCCCGGGAATTGAATCAGGACCTCTGACACACAACTTTTTTTTTTTTTATCACTGAATCACATACTCAGTTTCTGGAGGATTCTAGGCAGGCACTATACTGCTGGTTTAGGTCTCTAGTCCTTCACCAGCTGATTCCACACAACCTCTTGCCCACTGAGCCACATCCCCAGCCCTTCATTTCCACGACAGACAGCACGAATATGATCACTTTAGTTTTAAAAGTAGGCAGCTACTGATCTCAAGTGGACCCAAACTTCACAGGAAGACATCCTCGGGCAAGTCAAAGCCAACGATTCTTCTTGGGCTGTGTAAGATTCAGCATCACAAAACACCAGGGTGAACTGTCTATTCCAGGCACCGCTGCAAATGGGATGAAATGTCAAAATCAAAGCAGCATGGCTCAGCCCAGGGCAGTGCTGTGCGGCCTGTGAATGGTTCCTATGGTTCTCATACGTGGGCTCTCAGCTCTGAGCCCCCATCCCAGCAGACACCTCATCAACTGAGATCTTCCCTTCTTACCTACGTCCCCCTCATCAGTCTCACACTCCACTTTGATGCAGAAAAAAAAGACCCAGATATCATCTTCGCCATGCTCAAACAGCTGCCTTAGTCAAACTCAAGCACTTAGGTTTGAGTTTAAGATCCTATGGTGCCAACGCAAGGCAGTGCACGCAAGGCAGTGCACACAAGGCAGTGCACGCAAGGCAGTGCACAGAAGGCAGTGCACACAAGGCATTGCACACAAGGCAGTGCACAGAAGGCAGTGCACAGAAGGCAGTGCACGCAAGGCAGTGCACGCAAGGCAGTGAACACAAGTGCACGTAAGGCAGTGCACAGAAGGCAGTGCACACAAGGCAGTGCACACAAGGCAGTGCACACAAGGCAGTGCCCGCAAGGCAGTGCA
>NC_022010.1:26432308-26434912 GCF_000317375.1 Microtus ochrogaster | reverse complement strand
GCACACAAGTGCACGTAAGGCAGTGCACAGAAGGCAGTGCACAGAAGGCAGTGCACAGAAGGCAGTGCACGCAAGGCAGTGCACACAAGGCAGTGTACACAAGGCAGTGCATGCAAGGCAGTGCACACGAGGCAGTGCACACGAGGCAGTGCACGCAAGGCAGTGCACGCAAGGCAGTGCCCACAAGGCAGTGCCCACAAGGCAGTGCACGCAAGACAGTGCACATGTGCCATCCCATCACTCAGGACATGGAGACAGGAGGAGCATGACTTCAGTTTCCTGGCTCAGAAAAATAAATAAATAAAATAAGTCACTAGGGACAGAGCAATACTAGAGGAATGGAAAATGGAAAAGAACTGAGCAATTCTTCAACAAGCCAAACACAGTGATCATAAGACCAAGGGGCTTACTCCTAGGTGTACATCAAAGCAAAATAAATATGTATATTCACACAAAACTCAAACCAATGGCTCATAGCTGGTTACTCAAGTGTAAGCGAATTGTAATGTTGGCATACAGTGGAGTACTAGGCAAAAAAAGAATAAAGTGTCCATGCGTGGTGGTTTATATTATTACCTATAGTAGATAAATAGGGAGACAGAGATACCTGTTTAGATGATGGACACATCTATATATGACTTATAGATAGATGATAGATATGAAAGATACATGATCAACAGGAGATTAGATAGCTATGTAGATATATAGATAGATTGATGATAGATGATAGAGATGTTCTATACATACACATGTGCATACACAGATATGTGTATGTAAATATGTGTATATATAGATAATTATATATTCATACACACACACATATATATGTATGCACATATATATAGGAAGGCAGGCTCGTTGGGTGCAGCAGAGCCACATGGTCTCCTGAGAGCTGGGATCGCAGGACACTTCCAATAGCTGAATACTGCAGATCTATAAAACACCCTCACAAAGCCATAAACACACAGCTTGTGAAAAACAGCCATTCTGTTCCTAACAAGACAAAATGTAAGGGTGCACATAAAAACTTTCCAGTGAAACAAAGAAACACTCAATAAAATGATTTTAAATTGTGTAAAATGCAGAGCCACGCTTGTAAGAAAGGGAAACTCCTGAATGAGTTAAAAAGAAAATGGAGACAGTCTGTCGAGAAAGGAAAGATGAGTTATTCATTGACTAAAGGTTGATATATGGGGTGGGGGGACTCCAAGTTCCCTGGAGAAATAAAACTGAAACAGAGGTATCTGTAAAAATCAGGATTTCATTAGAGTGTACTTAGAAAGGAAGCATGGATTGCTGCTATTATTATTATTATTATTGCTATTATCATTATCATTATTACTATAGTAAAAGAACTGGGCAGGCATCTGGCTCAATTATAGAATACTTGTCTATAATCCGTCAGTTCAGGGCTGGTGGTATATCTTAGTGGTAGAACACCTGCCTAGAATCCCCCAGTGAGGGGCTGGCGTGTGGCTCAGTGGTAGAGCATCTGCCTAGAATCCCCCAGAGAGGCTGGGGGCATGGCCAATTGGTAAAGTATCAGCTCCAAATTCCTCAGTGAGGGGCTGGGCATGTAGCTTAATGGTAGAGCACCTAGAATTCCTCAGTGAAGGAATGGGGGCACAACTCACTGACTAGACAGGCTAGCCAAACTGGTATACTTTAGGCCCCAGTAAGAGACCCTGTCTCTAAAATCAAGGTTCATAGCACCTCAATAATGATGATCAAGGCTGACCTCTGCCATTCACATACAACCGCATGCACATGAACATGCACACAGACATATACATGCAAAATAACAGAAATAAAATTAAGAATACATATCCATTCAATTAAGGACATGCGGGGAATTTGGTTCCTAATGCAATGCCCTTCCCCACTGGGGCATGATTTCTTCCCAGGATGAAACACTCCCACTTAGCAAACTCACACACACACACACACACACACACACACAAGCAACACCTTGCCACCCAGCACAATGTGAAAGCTATGAATTATATATTTCGTGGTCCATGTGTTCCTATTTTCCCCCCAATTTCATCTGCCAGAGAGATGCAACAAGGCAGCACAAATTTCCACAGGATTTTAATGTGTTTACTTAGCATGCTCCCAGAAACCACTGGCAAAGACAAATAAGAGTTCAAGTCCAAGGATGAAGGCCACGTTAGTCTTGGGCCCAGGATGCTGTCACTGGAATCTGTTGAGATGACCCCATTGTATTAGTCACTTCCTCGCTGCTGCAAGGAAGGAACCTAACCAATGCAACTCAAGGAAAGAAGGGTTTATTCTGACTTAGAGGCTGAGAGTACACTCTGCCAAGAAGTGAAGGCATGGTGGCCAGAGTGTGAGGCAGCTGGACACATGGCATCCCCAGGAAACAGAGGTTGGCCCACTTTCTCCATTCTATTCAGTCCGGGACTTCATCCAATTGGATTGTAGTATCCACATTTAAGGAGGGTCTTACTTCCTCAATTAACCCAATCTAGAAACCTCATCACAGACACGTCCAGAAGTGTGTCTCCTAGGTGATTCCAGATAAGGTCAAGTTGACCTGACAGTCAATATCAGTCAATACACACACACACACACACACACACA
>NC_022010.1:26406965-26432208 GCF_000317375.1 Microtus ochrogaster | reverse complement strand
AGAGAGAGAGAGAGAGAGAGAGAGAGAGAGAGAGAGAGAGAGAGAGATGCTTCTTTTTCAAAGGGCCCCCTGGTCTTTGGCATAAAGCACTTAGAGCACAAGGACCTGAGTTTGCGCCTTAGAATCCCCATATATAAGGCCAGCACAGCAGAACACAGCCATAGCCCCAGCATTGAGGAGATGAATCCCTGGGGCTCACTGGCAAGTCAGCCTGGACTTTTTGACCAGTTTCAAACTAATGAGACCTTGTCTCTATAAAAACATCTGATTTCGATCTCTCTTTTTCCACACACATTTGCACACACACACTCACATTAAGTAACCCTGAAGAAGTCATCTAAAAGAAGAGTAAATATAATAATGAATCTATATTCATGAAGAAGAGAACAGCCACTAATGAGTGACACAGAGAAATCAAGCTTGAAAAAGGCCACCTGGGTATTGCAGAAAGGACTTTAGAGGCACTAAAGACAGCCCTGCTAGGGAGGGAAGTATCCCCAGGGTAATAAAGAAAAGGAGGAGGAAGCAACGCTGCCTCTCAGTGAGGATGCCTGGGTGGAAGATGTAATGATCTTGTATTAACAAGAGCTTTTTATTCCCACAATAACTAACCAGAATAGATAATATTGCAGGGGACCTATTTATAACAGCAGCAATATTGCATCAGCTCCAGCAATAACCAATAAGACTACAAGGACATTTTACTAAGGGGAATAAAAAGCAACCTACATAATCTGGCAATGAAGATGTCTCCTAATTGGAAGACGGAGCAGTAGGAGCATACAATACTATACAATACAACCCTCCCTGGGAAGGGTGATGGGATTTGAATTCAGAGCCTTGCACATGTTAGCTGGGAAATCACACTCATACTGTGCTGTACTCCACGTCCAATTTCTTCTAATATTTTAAAATTAAATTTATTTATTTGTGTGTGTGTGTGAGAGAGAGTGTGAGTGTGGCATGTGTAGGTGTAGAAGCCATAGGACAACTTGTGACAGTTTGTTTCTCTCCTTCTATTATACGGGTCTTAGGGATTGAACTCAGTTGTTCAAATTGGTGGCAAGTGCCTTTACTCTCTGAGCTCTCTCTCCAGCATCCCCTTAATTGTTAAGTATGTGTATCTGTGTAGGTATGCACATAAAAGTGCAGGTACCGGTGAAGAACCGCAGAGGGTATCAGATGCCTGGAACTGGAATTATAGACAATTGCAAGCCACCCAACATGAGTACTGGAACCCAAACTCAGGACCTATAAAAGAGTAGTTCATGTTCTTAACTAGCAAGCCAGTTCTCCAGTCTCTGCTGGTTTTTGTTAGTGCTGTTACTTAAGTCGAGAAGACAATAAAGGGTAGTGAGATTAACTTAGAATAAGGTAACGGTAATAAGAATTGTATTTTTTCAAAAGAGAGAAATAGAGCTGTGGAGATGAGTCTATGGGCTAGAATGCTTGCTGTGCAAGTCAGAGGACCTGAGTTCGGATCCTTGCCCCCAGGTAAACAGCCAGACATAAGTGCACATAAGCCTGCAACCCAGCCCTGCGGTGAGCTGGGATGGGAGGATTGCTAGGGTTAAATGCTTGGCTTCAGATGGTTCTAGAAACTCTAGGGAGTGGGGCTTGGCTTGAGGATGTCATTTCAGACATGCCTTTGAAGACCGTAACTAAGCTGAAGACCTCTTTTGATCTGCTTCCTGTTGGAAAGGAAGTGAACACTCTCTCTGCCACACGCTCCCACTACCATGGCGCTCTGTTTGTGCTCCTGTGATCACGGCCTATAACCTCCTGAAATTGGGAGCCTCCCCCCAAAAAAATCTTCCCTGTTCTAGGTTACTTTGCAGATGCTTTGACCACAGTCATGCAAATACATTTAATACAAGTTTGATCAGTGAGAAGAAATTTAAATGCTTGCTGGGAGGTGAGACTTGAAAATCATTCCTTTTAAACTTCCTGTTACATTTCTTGATTTAGTTTGCATGAGTGTTATACACATCAAGGCGTGGAGCACATATGGGAGATGGAGGGTAACCTCCAGTGGTCAGTTCTCTTCATCCCCCATGGGGATCCTAGAGATGGAACTCAAGCAACTGCTTTTCCTGCTGGGCCACCCCACCAGCCCAAGGGATTTCTTTTTCTTAGATATTTACCAAACAGGAAACAGTAAAAATGAGATTAAAATCTTTAAACTTTTGAAATATTAGGAGAAAAGAAAAATGAAAAAAATCTGGGCAGTGGTGGCTCACATCTTTAGTCCTAGTACTAGGGAGGGAGAAACAGAATGATCTCTGAGTCTGAGGCCAGCCTGGTTTACAGAGCAAGTTCCAGGATGGCCAGGTCTACACACAGAAAGCAAAGCAAAGCAAACAAAAGAAAGAAGGGAAGGAGGGAGGGAGGGAAGATACTCCCTTTTATTAAGATCAGGGACTATCTTTTTTTTTGTTGTTGTTTTTTCGAGACAGGGTGTCTCTGTAGCTTTGGAGCCTCTCCCGGAACTAGCTCTTGTAGACCAGGCTGGCCTTGAACTCACAGAGATGTGCCTGCCTCTGCCTCCCAAGTGCTGGGATTAAAGGTGTTTCCCAGTTGACTATCTTACTTTTTAAGGAAATGTCCCACATCTTCTAGAGCTGGTCTTGTACTCACCACATCATAAAGATGATGGTAACCTTCGGTCTACTGTGTCCATTTCTGGAGTCCTGCGATCTCAGGCATGCTCCACCACACTAGGTTAACGTGGTGCCGGGGTGGGACCTAGGCCCCGCGCATACTAGATAAGCATGCTATCTACTGAGCAGCCTCTCCAGCACTCCGGGACTACTTTCACATAGGTGATGGATTGGGCCCGTCTATCCTACAGGGTCCAGAAACCCTGTGAGGTCCAAAGGCTTTACAATTTCTCAGCAGAAAATAAATCCTCCCAGTCCACACTGGCCATAGATTCCAAACGAGCTACAGCAGCTCTAGCGTGGCGGCAAACACAAACAGCCCAGAGTGTAAATCATCGCCTCCCTCCACACACTCGAGGACATTGTTTTCTTGGGGACTGCAGTTGAAACTTCTGTGTTTACAATAGCCAGCATTACTCTTCCAGAAATAGGAAAGAGACTTAGAACAAACACACATTCCAGACTAGAGACTACACAGCTGGTGTGATCCGGGGCCCTGGCTGCTCACAAAGTAACTCAGCCAGAACAGTTCATGTACACACACACACACACACACACACACACACACACACACGTGCACACATATACAAAAACAATTAAAACGTTTGTATGCACTCAGCTCATAAATGCACAGACACATTTATACACACTCCCATATGCACAAACACATGCATGAGTTCCTATACAAAAATATATTCACACACTCATCTATAGAAACACACATGTACATATGTATACTTCCACATGCCCTTATAAATGTGCATTTATACACACACACACACACACACACACACCACATTAACATGCTTAGTCAGTAAGCCAAGCATGTCAAGTTCCAGTGTTCAGTTGAATTCCACAGGTTAAAGGGGTTTCTTTAGGAGAGACTCCGCTACCCCTTCAGTCCCAGCGCCGGGACAGATTCTACCTACACTGAAGCATTTGGAACGTGATAGACCATGGAAAACACAGCTGTGTGCATAATAGCAAGAACTCCACATTTATTCCTGGCCAATTTCCACTATTTTATGAGGAGAAGCCTTTTATTTTCAGAAGCCAGAATAATAATTGCAGTAAAGGCAGGGGAACTCGGTTGGTAGAGTGTTTTCCTGGCACGTCCAAAGCCTGCAGTTCCATCCCCTGCACCGCATGGACCAGGCATGGTGCTGCCTGCCTGTACTCCTGGCACTCAGTAAGTAGAGGTAGGAGGACCAGGAGTTCAAGGTCGTCCTTGGCTACGGGGCAGGTCTGAAGGTATCCTGGAATACGTGAGACTTTGCCTCCAAAACACACACACACACACACAAATGGATTAAGGAAATGGGGCTTATGGCCCTCTCTATCAAGCATAAGGAACAGCTCTGATAATTAAGATGGAGACACAGAAAAGCAAGTCGGGAAATATTGGTGCCAGAGAGTTTAGCAACAATCTGGATACCAACAACAGTGATAATTAATTCAATTGACAAGAGTCTATTATACACACAGCAGCAAATGGCACTTTAATACACGGGCTGAACATACACAAGAGTGTCATAGTATAATCTGCTTGCTCCACACGCACGCGTGTATGGCAAAATATTTTAAATTCTCTACCCAAGTCAAATAGCCATTCATTCATTTTGGGGTTGGGGATCGAACCCAGGGCCTCTACCACTACCCCAGCAATCCAAAAGTATACTTTTCTGTTGGTGTCTTTTGTCTTGGTTTTTTTTTTTTTTTTGGCTTGGTTTTGTTGGTTGTCTTCTTTGTTTTGTGTTCTTTTGGTTGTTGTTGTTTTTAGACATGAACTCTCTGTAGCCCCTTCTGGCCAGAATTCACTATGTTGCCTAGGCAGGCTCCAACTCACAGCAATCACCCTGCCTCAGCTGCAATGTGGTGGCATTAAGAGCATGTGTCATACAATGTGTCAAAAAGGATCAGATGTCTTTTGTAGATGTCTTGCCTTGTTTTTGCTCTGTGTGTGTGTGTGTGTGTGTGTGTGTGTGTGTGTGTGTGTGTGTATCTACCTCAGTGCCTGAGCAGACCAGAAGAAGATATCGGATACTCCAGAGCTAGAGTCAAAATTGATTCTGAGTTGTTCAATGAGGGTGCTGGGAACCGAACCCAGGTCCTCTAGAAAAGCAACAAGCTCTCTTAACTGCCGAGCCATCTCTCCAACCCCAACAAGTCTCTTGACTTATTTCCTCTTCTCCACTTGTGCTCCACTAGGAGAAGCTCAGGGCATCTCATCTCTTGCTCAAGTTACCACCCTCGGCTCTCAAAGAACGAGTCTTTCAGCATGCAGACATGATTTTTACTTGAGTAACACTCATGTGGCCTATGGAAGACAGCCAGAAAGAGTCCGTATACTGGAAGTGGCAATTAGCAGACCCCCAGTGCTGTGTCTAACTCACCTCTCCACTTCATTCTTTGTTTAAACTATCCCAAGCCCTCCTGAGGATTACAAACTTCCAATGACTCCACCCAACACTGAGGCCTACTGGGAACTGAATCTAAGGATTCATATGCATGCCAGGCAAACACCCTACCAAGAAGCCATACCCCAACCCCTTCACTGGAGGGTTCCAGCCAACTCCTCCATCATGGACTCATGCCCAGCCTTTGTTTTACTTTCTTAGACAGACTCTTACTAAGTTGTCCCAGCCCGGCTTTGAATTTACTACGTATCTCAGACAGATCTGGAATTTGTAATCCTCCTGTCTCAGCCTCCCTAGAAGTGGGATTCGTAGACCTGCAGCAGAAGGCCTAGCTTGTCACCGTTTTTGAACACCCACCAATCTAGAGACTATCAAAATGTGCTCTACGGTGCAATGAAAAATCTCAACAGAATTCTCAGTCTCAATCAAATGGTGTGGCGGATAGCATATTTATTAGCCTTTGATTGTCATGCACATAGGAGAAGGGCCCTTACAGAGAGGAATCATCCTTTGGTGTCTTGCACACAGCCCAGTGCACAGCAAGCATATATATTATGCACACGAATGTGCTGCTGAACTAGCAAAGCAAGTCTGTGAAGAAGTGAATGAGTGCTCTGTGTGTTGGGCTGGTGAAACACACCACCATGCTCGAGGTCAGCAGTTCTCAACCTGTGGGTCCCAACCCCTTTGGGAGTTGCCTATTTGATATCCCGCACATCAGATAGTTACATCACAACTTGTGACAGTAGCAAAATTATGGTTATGAAGTAGCAACAAAAATAACATTATGGTTGGGGGTCACCGCAGCATGAGTAACTGTATTAAAGGGTGGCAGCCTTCGGAAGGTTGAGAATCTAGGTTGACACAAATATGTCCTGGTGACACAGCAGAACTCAGCCGGCATCACTTCATGAACTCAGTCAGATCATTGATCTCCCCCCAGTTCATATATTAGCACAGTGATCTTGACATTTGTTGGCAGCTGCATTATGATGGTGATTCTGACATTTCCATCCTGCATCCTCCCAGCTTGCTAGCTGCGATGTCCGAAGGTTATCCTAGCCTTAATAGAACGAATGGAGTCATAAAAATTCAAATACAGGCTGCAGTGATAGCTCAGTTGGTAAAATGTTTGCTCTGCAAGCAGGAGAACCTGAGTTTAATTCCTGGAATCAACACTTAAGAAAGAGTTGGGTGTCGTGGTACATGCTGGCAATTCCAGCACTAGACAGTGGCAGACAGATCTTTGAGGCTCATTGACCGGCCAACCTCATTGAACAGGCAAGACCCAAAAAAAGTAAACAGCACCAAGGTACAACATTTGAGGTCAACCTTTGGTCTCTGTGTGCAAACACAAGTACATACACATGTGTGTGCATCTGCACATACATAAACATGTACATACAAATACACATGCAAACGAAAAGAATTCAACTGGGGCCTGGAGAAATGGCTCAGCAGTTAAGAGAGCTTGTTGTTCTTGTAGAGGACCCAGGTTTGATTCCCAGCACTCGCATCACGTGGCCTACAACCAGCTGGAACTCCAGCATCAGGGGAACCCAATGCCATCTTCTGGCCTCTACGGACGGACACACACACACACACACACACACACACACACACACACACACACTTAACAATTAAAACAAACCTCTTTAATTAAAAAAGCCAATTGTACCAAGCACTGTTTTGGTGAAAGAAAACTAGGCAAAATGTCCTTTATGTGCAAAGAAAGACAACAGCACATCTGTGGTATAATATAGACTCTTGAGTTGGGAGGAAGGGCTGACCAGCCAACAGGGCATCTCATTTGGTGGAGCACTTCCAGACAGGTGGCCATATCTACCGCACTGCACTCTGCCAAGGATAAAGCACTCGTTCTTTGTGCAATAGATTCTGTACTGTAGCTCCAAAGGGCTACCCTTAAAATAACACCCCTTGTTTTCATCTATGTGGTGGTCTTCTACAACTTTAAAATTTGAACTTTCTTTTCTATTTTCAATCTAAGCCATTACTGTGATATGGCTTCTCATCTTTGCTCTGGTCCCAGGCTAAACTTCATCCTGATATTCATATGTTACCAAGTGCCCCGTGATGGTAGAGCCAGCTTGGGCTACAATAACAATATTATTGGCTTAAGGTATTCGTTAGTACCTCATGGTTCCAGAGGCTTGCCTCAGTTTGCTTCTCTGTGGTTGTGATAAAACAGTAACAAGACCAAGTTGCTGAGGGAAGGGATTTGTTTGGCTTCAACACTCCAATCACTGTCTGTTATTGAGCGAGGGAAGGACAGGAAAGCAAGCAAAAGCAGAGGTAGGAACCATGGGGCAATGCTGCTTACTGTCTTACTCTCTGTGGCTTGCTCGGCTTGTACCCAGGATCACCTGTGTGATGGCATTGCCCATAGTGGGCTCCCATGCCAATCATTAATCAAGAAAAGGCCTCACAGGACAGTTCAATGCAGACAATTCTGCAATTAAGATCACCTCTTCCCGGGTATGTCTAAGTTTGTATCAAATTGGCAAAAAAGCAACCAGCATAACATCTGAAGCTGCTGGCAGATTTTGGTCTTGTTTTATTTTCTATGGTTCTGACTATTTTTGAAATAGGGTTGCTCTATACCGCTTGGACTGACCCAAAGCTCCTCAGTATGTAGCCCAGGCTGGATTCAATCTCATGATCCTCATGCCTCAGCTTGCTAATTCTGGGATACAGGTGTGTGCCACTGTGCCTTGGTTAAATTGGGCTATTGTGACAGCTAATGTCAAGTTGACAGGATCTAGAATCATCTCTAAGAACATTGGAGTTTCTACATTGGGTCCAGTGAGGTAGGGAGACCCATCCCGAACAAGGGCAGCACCACTCCATGGCTGGGATCCCGGACCGAATAAAAAGGAAAAAAAATTAGCAGAACAGCAGTATTCATCTCTCGTCTGTTTCCTGACTGTGGGTGCATTGTGACCAGCAGCCTCGTGGTCCTGCCACCATGCTATCCCTACTATGATGGACTGCAGCCTCAAACTATGAACCCAGGGCCTCGTGCATCCTATCACGCATCTACCACTAAGTCACTTGCCTCTCTCCCTCTCTGTTTTTTTAGTTCCGCCGTCAATACCTTCTAAATTCCCAAGGGGCTAGCCTTCAAATACCATCTGCCCTGCTGTGATTTCATAAGATGTAAAATATTCTGTTAAGACTCAGAAAGTAAACAAAACTCACAAGTGTTGCATGACACCATCCCTGTGGAGATATGAATTAACTGTCTACTCACCCAAGATAAGGAATCAACAGCAGTGCATATATCATTGAAGTCCAACTTAATGAATCAATGAGTTTTATTAGGGCATCCTTCAGGAATATGGGTGAGGGGTTTCTTACAGGAACAGCAATGACTCAAAGATAGCTGCATCACCAACGCCCACCCCAGCATGGATGACAGTTTATAAAACTGGACCTAAAGCACCTCCTAGTCTGCAGGAGAGTGCCTTCTTCAGGCAGCTTATCTGTTCTGTATTATTTTCTAGACCAGTGGTTCTCAACCTATGGGTTGCAACCACTTTGGGGGTTGAAAGACCCTTCCAGACATCAGAAAACACAGATATTTACATTACGATTCATAATAGTAGCCAGGCAGTGGTGGTGCACACCTTTAATCCCAGTTCTCGGGAGGCAGAGGCAGGAGGATCTCTTTGAGTTCAAGGCCAGTCTGGTCTACAAGAGCTAGTTCCAGGACAGGCTCAAAGCTACGGGGAAACCTGTCTCAAAAAAACAAAACAAAACAACAACAACAAACAACATAATAGTAGCAAAGTTACAGTTACAAATTAGCAACAAAAATAATTTTGTGTGGTTGGGGGTCAGCACAACATGAGGAACTGTATTAAAAAGTGGCAGCATTAGGCAGACTGAGAACCTCTGTTCTAGGCAGTTCACGTGGTCTCTATTTCTTCCATGCAGGTTAGCTTATCTAAGAGCGTCCTTGCTTCTCATATACATCCTTACTGCTCATATATGGACTCTGGGGTGGGGGAGTTTCATGTTTCATGCACATTCTGGAGCTACTTTGTTTTCTTTGCTTCCCAAGCTTAAACATCCTTATTGTTTCCCCTCCCTGCCAACACAATGTATCTCAGTGAAGGAACTCCAGGAAGGAAGGTTTTAATCTCAGAGGAAACTGCTAACACAACAGTAACAGAGGAAGTCCCCCAAACTTACAGTATTCACAGTGCCCTTCCCTGTTGTGGGATAACTGTACACTATGTGAAGATGTACTGTGGTGATTGGTGTAATAAAGAGCTGAATGGCCAATAGCTAAGCAAGAAGAGATTAGGCGGGACTTCCGGGGACAGAGAGGACTCTGGGAAGAATAGAGGCAGAGTTATCAATCAGACTAGGAGAAGCAGGATGGGCAATACAGAGAAAGGTGATGCCATGTGGCAGAACATAGATCAATATAAATGGGTTAATTTAAGTTATTTATTAGAGCTAGTTGGGGAAAACCCTAAGCTAAAGCCAAGCTTTCATAATTAATAACAAGTCTCCACGTCATTATTTGTGAGCTGGGGAAAAAATCCAACCACACTTCCTCAAGACTATTAAAACAGTAGCAATCGTTGGGGAGAGAGGGCTCTCTGACCACTGAGCTGCGTCCAGCTTGCTCAGGGAATTTCAGGGATAAGGCTCTCATGGGCTGTCACTCATGCTCAGGGAGGGGTTCGGAATGATGCAGCTGCCTTTGAGTCACCATATCCACATTCCTATAACCCACCCCCAAAACTCACGGTTCAGTGAGCTCTGGTTGCATTAGCTATTTCTTTGATTCATTGTCAATGCCCATCTGAGATGAATAGATGCTTATTCACGTCTCAAAAAACAGTCACACAATGCTGTCCCACTGATAGCCAGGACTTCACCGCAGAATCTGAGGGGGGACAAATTCAGTTGCTAACACATGGCCACGCACTGTTGGATTGTGGCCTAGAAGACAGCATAATGAATAATAGGTTCCCTGGTTGTGCATCCCCTGCAGCTCGGAACACTAGAAGTACATTTTTGTCCATTAGCTGAGCTGTTCACGCAGCCTTTTCCGTTCCAGGAGTGATGAATCACTGTGATGTGCTCCAAGTACCTTTGGAACAAACCGTCCATAAATTCCCAAACTGCTGTTTTATTCAAAATGGCATGTCTTACATGTATTATGAACTTTGTACTTCCTGGAATCTTGCGACAAAGATTATTTCATTTTATCCTCATTCAGTGGGTGAGAACATTGAGAGTCCATGAGGATATGAAATATGCTGAAGTCACTCAAGCTACTTAGCCGGGATCTTGAACTTGGGTTTCTGTATTCGCTCATCAAGTGCATCTTAAGAAAATGCACTTTTGAGACGGTAAAGATGGATTAAGAACACTGGCTGTTCTTCTAGCAGACCTGGGTTCAATTCCAAGCACCCACATGGTGACTCACAACCATCTGTAACTCCAGTCCCAGCAGATCTGACATGCAATTCTGGTTTCTGAGATACCAGGCATGCATATGGTATGCAGAAATGCATGCTGTCAAAACAGACATACACATAAAAATTTTAATTGAATGTACTCTTGCGGGGTAGGATGGAACATGCCTTTAATCCCAGTACTCAGGAGGCAGACGTAGACAGATCTTTGTGAGTTCAAGGCTAGCCTACATAGTGAGTTCCAGGTCAGCCAGGGATATGTAGCAAGATACTATCTCAGGGAAACCAAAGAGATGAAAGGAAGGTAGGAAGGAAGGAAGGAAGGAAGGAAGGAAGGAAGGAAGGAAGGAAGGAAGGAAGGAAAAAGGGAAGGAAGGAAGGAAAAAGGGAAGGGAGAAAGGAAGGGAGGGAAGAAGGGAGGAAGGGAAGGAGGGAGGGAGGGAAGGAGGGAGGGGAGGGAACGAGGGAGGAAATACACTGTGAAAATGTTGGTAGAAATAATCTTGCATGCTGCTGGTATGAACAGAGCAAAGGAACTGTAGAAATCAAAACCCAAATAACACTACCACATAACCCAGCTATACCACTCCTGAGTGTACGCTTGACAGAAGTTAAGTCAGTACACCACAGAGAGATTTATACACTCCTGTTTACTGCAGTACTGCTTACCAGAACCAAGACAGGGAACCAGACAACATGCCCACCAATGGATGGATAGATAAAGATGCATGGGGTGTACCCACACAGATAAGTTTCATTCAGAAACAAAATTTGGTCCTTGGCAGGGAAATAAAAGGAACTGCAGATCGTTATGGTAAGTGAAATACACTTTTCAGCTTTATCTTGACTGTGATGCGGAGGACCGAAAGGGTCTGAGTTTCACTCTCATTGCCAAGCAAACGCTGGCACAAACATGCCCCCTCCCGCCTCACCCTGTGTGTGAAAGTGATTAACATATGCCTCTGGCTTACTCCGGCTGCCAACCTGCCAAGTGTGTGGGTGAAATGAATATTTCTAATGAAGAGAGGAAGAGGTTGGCAGTCATCGGGCCTTGCTTGGGAGCAGATGGATGAAGAACATGGATCATACAGGCTAATTGTATCACACAGGTTAATTGTATCACTTAGCCTCATGTTGGTTAGAGAAGCGTACAAGGGAGAAAAAGAACTGAGCCAGGGTAGGAAGACACAGCTGTGAAGACAGTTCTCTACCTGGACGTGAGAGATCTGCAGGTGTCCATGCGTGTGCAATCACACAGATATGCCAGATGGGCTCAACACCACCCAGTCCCACGAGCTCCGGAGTAGACTCCCTTGCAGGAACACACTAGCTTTAATTCTGGGGAGAGAGGTTAGGTAGGGATGCCTGTGTGCGAGCAACACTAGTTTTCATCAGTAGATTATTAGCATATATGTAAATCCACATATGAGTGACAGTCATTTCTAATCTGAAAATTCCAAGTGCTCTGAGATATGAGACCTTTTGAATGCCAAGAAGATGCTCCAAAAAAATCCAATTTTGTTTTGTTGTTGCGGGTTTTGCATTTTGAAATGAGGGTTGTGGTAGTTCAAATGATACTGTCTCCTATCAGCTCAAATACTGAAATACTTAAGTTTCCAGCTGATGGTGATGCTTAGGAAATGCGGCCTTGCTGGAGGAAGTCTGTCGCTGGGGGTGGGCTTAAACCATTCCCGATGCACTTTCTGTTTCCAGTTTGTGTTCTCAGCTTTCAGCTCTAGCCACCACATCTGCCACCTGTTGCCATGCTGTCCCTTCCCCCCTGTTATGAACCTCAACTCCTAGAATGACAAGCCCAAATAAACCTTTTTCTTTCTTCCCTATAAGTTGCCTTGGTCATGGCAACCGAAAGTATGTAATATAAGCATGCTAAGAGCCCAGGATTGAAGGAAGTCGGGATCATGAGGGGTTGGTCCACGAACTGAGACAATCTGCCTGATCTAATGGGAGCTCACTAAATCCAGCTGGACCGGGACTGAACAAGTGTGTGATCAAATCGGACTCTCTGAACGTGGCTGCCAATGGTGGCAGACTGAGAAGCCATCGATAAAGGCATTGGGACCTGTTTCTACTGCATGTACTGGCCTTTTGGGACCCTAGTCTATTTGGATGCACACCTTCCTAGGCCTGGATGGAGGGGGGAGGGCCTTGGACTCCTTAAGGAGGGGGGGGAGGAGGGAGAGTAGGGGAGCAGGAGGGGAATGGGAGGAGGGGAGGAAGTGTAAATTTTTGAATGAAAAAAAAAAAGAGCCCAGGATTGCCATCAGTTCCTATGTAGCTGTCACACAGCTATTTGCTCTGAAGTGAAGCGTTCCCTCTTGAGCAGAGATCAAGACTCAAAGCTTCTGGACTCAGGAACTTGAGAAAGTTACAAGATTCACAAGGTCTCTCCCCAGAGTTATACACACAGTAACAATTTCTGGGGTGGGGGGGAAAGAGACTGGCGGGGCTGCTTGCAAGTTGCCCAGGGAACTCTAGGGAAGCCAGACTCTTTAGCCTTGCTTGGCTGGGCTCTATGGGGGACACAGCTACCTTTGAGTCACACGAGCTAGTGTGAGTAACCTCTCTCTCACGCTTCTGTCAGTGACCCTCACCTATGCGGCTAAGTAACCTCAATAGACTGTTCACCAACCAGATGTGGGTGAAATCTTTTCTTTAGGCTGTTATTCTTTCTTTGTGTGGAGCAAATATGTATTCGCGTCTCCCCAGAAAAGGTCGCCCAATGGCAGTAGTGAGTGACCCTGATCCGTCTCCCACCTTCCAAGACAGGGATCCCCGCTGTGTGCCACCATTGCCTCCCTAATGCCTTTTTCTCTGTGAGTTTTCAGATTAGGGGTAATGAACTGATAACGTGGATACAAATATTTGTAAATCTGAAAAACCATGAAAACGGAAACACATCTGGTCCCAGGCAAAAAAACAAGGGGCATGAAAATTGTAGTACGGAGAGTATTTTTGACCCAGCGAGGAAGAGGGAGGGCAAGGGAAGGGAGGCAGCCAAGGACAGAGCTTCTGTTGCCTTCTTCCCTAAGCCATTTGTGTCACACATAACCAAGGCCATTCCTCACTGACTTACAGAACTGGAAACAATAAAACACCCACTCTAAAAGAAGCATTCATAAGCACCACTTGAAGAAGTGCTGGGTAAAATAATAATAAAAACATTATAGTGTGGGAGGGAGAAGGGGAGGGAGGAAGGGAGGGAGGGAGGAAGAGAGGGAGGGGGGAAGAAAAAGAGGGAAACGGGAAGGAGTGAGGCAGGGAAGGGGAAGCAGAGCGGAAGGGAATGGAGAGGTGAGGTGAGGAGAGCAGAGGAGAGATGGTTAAAAAAGCAAAGGCAGGGCCAGTGAGATGAGCTAATGGATCAAGGCGCTTGCTGACCAGCCTGAAGAACTAAGTTCAACGTCTGAGACCCACGTGGCAGACAGAGACCTGACTCCCACAAGAGGTCTTTGGCTTCTATGCCCACTGTCCACAGCCCATTACATACAACAAATAAATAAAATACAATTTCCAAAACATTTTTTTTTAAAGATGAGAAAGCAGGTTATGTCCATAGCTTTCCCCAGGAATCTTCCACAGACGACAGAAGTGGGGGAAACCGTTTCTATTCTAGCAGTGTTCCGGGGAAACAAATACCAGGAAAGAAGGTCAGAGCTCAGCAAGGTCGGGAGTGGTCTAATATCAGCATCAGCAGCACAGAGGAGTCAGGAGGTCCAGAAACCCAGATCCCAGGCTGAACCCTCTGCCCTGTTCCACTCTGCCCAGACAACAGCTGCAGACAGAACTCTCCTCGAAGTGCAGGCTTCCAATGGAGACCAAAATCAAAAAGATGGAAGCGTCCTTAGAACCCTTCCTTCTTCTGGCCTATGTCTCCCCTGTGAAAACAGGCGATAGACTCAGGATTCAAGGGCTCATTCGTCAGTCGATGAAAAGTGTGGAATCGTACGAGTGCATGTCTGAAATCAGCAGATTTCTCTGAAAGCTGTCTCTTCTGTGACTCCCTCTGACCCAGACAGATGGGAAATCATGAGGTCTCAACCCTGGATTCACACCTCCCAACATTGTGTCATGACAGACAAACAACAAGTTCCTCTTTGAATTAATCCCGACATCTTCACATTACATGGATTGTACATCCTTCCAAATTCCCCTCCTCTCTCCTCTCTCGCCCCTCCCACTCCCATTACTTCCTCGTCCTCTCCAGACAGCCTCAGATCTTTCAAGTTGTCATTTTATGATATCGCCATAAGATCTAGGAACCACAAATGAAAGAAGAAATAGCACATGTGTCTTTCCGAGACTGACTTAATTAACTTAATGATCACCACCACTTACATCCATTTTCTATGAATGACATAACTTTGTTTTTTATGGATTTAAAAAAGTCCATTGTGGGATGCTGGAGAGATGCTCAGTGAGTAAAAAGGACTTGCTGTATAAGCATGAGGGTCTGGTTCCAGATACCCAGCCAGCACCCATGTGAAAAGCCAAGAGTAGTCATATTCAACTCTAACACAAAATATGGCAAGCTCCAGGTTCATTGAGAGACCTGTAATAAGGGAGAGAAATGGAAAACCCCCAACACCTCTTCTTGCATCCACTCTCATGCACATAGATGTTTGCATCCTCACGTACATGTGTACACACATTCACACATTTTAAAATATTACAACATAGGAAAAAGTCCATTGCATGCCTACTACATACATTATATTTTCCTTATCCACTCCTTCATTTTTGCACACCTAGGCTGGTTGCACAATTTGGATGTAGTGACATTGCAACTGACATTGATGTGTTTTTATGTGATGCACCGACTTGGGGTCATTCTGGTAAATACCTAGGAGTGGGTACGGTCGGGTCATATGGTTGTCCTAATTTTAGTTTTTCCAGAAATGGCTGTACTGATTTCCATAGTGACTGGATCAGTTTGCATTTCCAACATTGGATGAACTGGTTGACCTGGGAGCACAGAACCAAACTCAGGTCCAATGCAAAAGCAGCTGGTGTTCTTAACTGTCAAGCCATGTCTCCGAGAATCCCAGGCTGGCACAGATTCAGCGAGTCTATAGCCCTAGTACAACTTCTGAGTAGCCTGGCTCCAGGTTCAGAGCCAGGGAAAGAAACACACCCTAAGAATGGAATCCAACCTTTGAGAGGCTGGACCAGGTGGGTGTGGCTTTAGGTACCGAAAAGCGATGGTCCTGCCCACTCATCCCTCTTCCTGTGCTTCATATATGGATGTCGGACCTCATTCCTATTTCCTTGTTGTGATCCATGAGTTTTCCTTTTAATAAAGAAAAACCCTATTTGGAGCTAGTGTGTATTTGATTCGTGTTTCCCCCATCTGATGTGTTCTGCTTCATCTGAAAACAGAACCAAAAGAACACACTAAGCCCCTAGCTTCAGAGTGTACCAAAGATATTTTCCCTGGTCCCAAAACTAGAGTCCAAAAAGGTAAAAAGAACCTAATAAGGAAACACAGTTTGGCCCCAGCATCAGAGTCATCTCTGCCCCGACACAAAACCAGCCAATCCCTGAGCAGGGAGAAAGGGCCAACCACGGAGCCTCTAGAGGCTTGAAATTCTCCTCAAGCAATTACTGGTAATTGGGAATTCTCCTTAGGCCTGAAAAATCCCTTTAATCATAGGGGCAGCCAATCCCAAGCCTGGAAGTCTGGAATTCCCCTCACCCCACTCAGAGGCAGCCAGTCACAAGCCTGGAAGTCTGGACTTCCCCCTTATGCCATAGAGGCAGCCAATCACAAGCCCAGGGACTTGGAATGCCCCAAGTCTCTTCCCCTATATAAACCCCCACTTTTTGCTGCTGGGGGGTCGGGGTGTCTCTCCTACACTGTTCTATTGCAGCTGTCATTGTCACTGCTACTGCTGCTGCTTCCGACAGACAAAGGAACCCAAGTTAACTTGCGATAAAGACTCTTTGCTTTTGTATCTGATACGGTCTTGTGGTGATGTTTTAGGGAGCTGGACTTTGGGCATAACAGTCTGCATCCCCTGTTGTTATAATGACTGCCATTCTGACTGTGGTAAGATGGACGCTTGGTGTGTGCTTAATTTGCATTTCTGTGACTTCTGTAAAGTTGAGCTTTTCCCCCTTATCTGCATTGGCCATATATGTTTGATCTTTTGAGAACTGTCTGTTTACTTCATTAGTCCACTTATTGATTGTGCTGACTGGTTCCTTATTATTGAGTTGAAATAAACAAGCCTTTTTCGTGTTTTTGATTTTTGAGGCATGGTCTCCAAATGTGTGTGTGTGGTGTGTGTGTGTGTGTGTGTGTGTGTGTGTGTGTGTGTGTGTGTGTGTGTTTGTGTTTGGGTGGGCACCTGCACTCAAGGAGACCAGAAGAGGGCATCTAATTCCTTTGTGCTGGAGTTACAGATGGTTATGAGATAACCAGTGTGAGTGGGTGCTGGTCCTCTGCAAGAGCAAGTTCTGAGCTGCCTCTCTAGCCCCACCCCAGTGTTCTTTGCATGACAGGTAAGCATTCTATCAAGCACTGAAGCACATCCCTAGCCTGTTACAAAATTCCTTATTTGGGTTCCCAGACAAGGCAATATAAGCACAAGCCTAAGATTTATCCACCAGATTTACGAATGGCGAAATCCAATTTCTCGGAGAATTGATAAATTTAAGAGGAGCCACAATAATGCCCTAGCGAAACACAAAATGAGCAAGCACACAAACACCCAGGCTCTTAGATTGCTGAATGTGCCACTCTGGTGCTGGAGCTGGCAATGCGTCTGTCTTCCACAGTGCTGCAGGATGGGAACCAGCCTTCTCCGTGGAGTGCCTTCATGTGTTCTCTAAACACAGGCCATGCTGGCTTCTACATTCGGCTCCATACTCACTGGTCCAGCTTCTGTACAGAAAGGCAGGGGAAATGCTGCTGTCCCCAGAGACGAATGCTGGTGCCCAGCTCGCTTTCTCCTTTCTACTCAGTCCAGAATCTCAGCACACAGTGATGTACCACATTCAGGGGACCTCTTCCCACCTCAATAAACTTAATCTAGAAACTTAAACAGATGGGACCCAGGGAGTATCCTTTGTTCCCATGGTGATTCTAAATCCCATCAAAGTTGTCAATCAAGATTAAACATCATGACCTCCCACAGTTGGAGGCCCCAGATGATAAAAACATAGACAGATTAGAGGTAAGAATTCCAGGAAGAAACACTCATGCCTTCCTCTCATCTCTCTTCACTTGCTGATGAATTTAAATGAACAAATAAGTGGAACCTTTGGATACATCACCCCCGGGAGACTCCTGAGGATACAGAGAGGAGAACCTTTTCTCTCTTGAGTTCCTTCCTGTTGCTGTGTTAAGATCCCTAACAGAAACATCTTATGGGAGGGAAAGACTTATTATGGCTTACAGTTTTTGAGGAGATGCCCATCTCTCATGGTGGGGAAGACGTGGCCACAGAGGCATGAGGCCAGCCTGGCAGTCGGGGTACAGAGAGAGCCCATTTCATCACTACGTAAGCAGGAGATAGAGAGAGCAGGGCTGGGCCATATAACACCCCAAACCTAGCCCAGTGACACACTTCTCTAGCAAGGCTCCAACTCCCAAAGGGGCTGCAACTTCACTCACCACAGCTACCAACTGGGACATGTGAGCTCGTGGGGGCCATTTCACCACAAAACCACAAAACCACAAAACCCTTCCACTTCTGAGCGAATGACCTTGAGGGTCCGGATTTGTGGGACCACCCACAATGAACATTCCCCATTTCTTGTGCTTGGTTGGAGAGGTTCTGGAAGCCTGTGGGGGATTGGTGACCTACAGAACACAATCATGCTGAGAAGCCCATATTGAAATGCCAGTTTCCACCCAACACAGTAGAAGCTTCCTAAAATATATACATACATGAAGCTGATATAAGTGAAATCACCGAATAATGGTGGAGATGGGACCCAAACCAAACATTGCTTGTCATCAAATAAAGCTTCCAGTACCAGGATTTTGTTAACATCTGATGAGTTCTTGGCCAAAGGGGTCCATGGGATCCCCCCAACAACCTAGTGTATTGCCAAGGCTGTTGGTGGCTCTCCACAAGTTTATGGTAAGGGCCTCTTGCCTAAGATAACACCTAAGCAACTCATTGAACACAGAAGTTAAGATGATGCCTATCTGGAGACTCTACCCCTGCAGTTCACAGTACTGGAAGGTACTTTGCATGCTAACAATGGAGAAAGGTGAACACCAATCCAGCTACACACTCTTCTATCCACAAGGACGACCTACCCATGTGACACGCAAGTGAAACAGTGGAGCCAAGCTTGTGGGAGTAACTAGCCAATATCTGATTGGCTTTAAGGCCCACTCTGTGAGATGGAACCTATCCCCAACACTGTTCAGATGTCCACTGTGCGCATGTGTTTCCTTACCCCCAATAGACACCTTTCTTCAACGCCGGGGGGGGGGGGGGGGAACAAGCAACGCCAGTTTCCAGCCCCAAAGAGCCACAATGAGTGGGTGTACTTAGAATGTCTCTATTCAGAAACAGACCTGCGCAAGACCAAGCCAACAAAATCGGCCACCATTCTAACCGGTGGCACTAAGCAGACTCAGTGAGCTCAAAAGGAAAAAAAAAAGTCTCCACTAACACAGGAATCCCTGACCCTTTCTGTCTTCGTTGAGGGATCCAACCCTGGATAACTGTTCTCCATCAATCCACTCACCCATCCCTCTATCCTTCTATTCTTCAATCCACCCATCCATCCTTCAATCATCCATCCATCTCTCCACCCATTAATCCATCATCCATTCTTCTATCCATCTATACTTGAAGACATACACATACATTGATCCATACATACATTTATTAGTCTATCTATCTATCTACATTTATCTATTCATTCATTGATCTATTTATGCATTCAGGCATGTAGACATACACATATGCATATCATACATGTGTGGACCCACGCACCCATGAACACATACATTCATACTTCCACTTATCCCAAATATACATATATTTATACATATATAATCTACCATTCATCCATCCATCTATATAACCGTATATACATACATAAATACACTCTCATCTATCCATTTATCTTCTATCCATACATGAATATACCTATCTATCCATTCACACACATGTGTATATAAGTATACTTATTTGCAATACATAAATATATTCATACATAAATATACATATTTATGTACATCTACCCATGATCTATACACATCTATCGACCCATAATGCCTACACACACCTATCCACACCTAATACATACATTCCTCATTGAACTCAAGTTTCTAGGTGTTCTGTTGATGCTGCTTAGTTAAAACAAATTGAAAGCAGCTGGTGTCATGGCTACACACACGCACACCCAATTTTCTCTTCTCCAGGAATAATCAACTATTACAGCTTTTTCATTCCATTGTCTGCAGAGCAATGGATTACAGACAAAAAGATAGGCATTGCAATAAATACTTCAGACTTCCAAAAGGCAACAACACTCAGCTTATCTATGAGGATGAATGCAAAGCCCCACCTCCCTCCCTTCCCATAGGCCAGTGAGGGCCTGATACTAAATAATCTTTTTCTCAAAATCCATTAGGGGAACACTTCTTCTCCAAGCAGAAAACCCAATGCTGTTCTCACGCATTTCCCAGGCACTGCACGCCAAGCCATAGAAATGTCCCCTCCCATCCCTTCCCAAGACTAACAACTACAGAACTCAATCCTTCACATTTAATTTCCTTTTAAAGCTGGGTTTCTGAGGGGCTGGGCAGGCACAGCGTGGCTCTTCTGGCCTTGCTCCCAGGACAGTGACAGCAGGAACTAGATACCTTTATTGTTATGCAAACTGCATTCCTATGCAAAACTCTACTCGAAGTCTAATATACATTTTTTTCCCAGGCAAGTTTGCCCTCTTCCCCAGTTAGCTCCTATTAAGCAATGGCTCACTGTTTTGTTAGGTCAAAAGTCCCCTTTACAGGAATTCAACCTGAAACACAGAAGATTTCTGTTTCTCCCCAAAGCTGCTTTTCTCTTTGGTAATCATTCTTTCCTAACAAGGGGCCAGAGCATTGTCTGCCAAGTGTCTTCATTGGGTAGGGTAGCTGGCTGCGGTACAAGGGAAACTGCCCTTCCCTGATTGTGTCTTTTTCCTTTGCTTTTTTTTTTTTTTTCAATCCACCCTAAAACAGTGTCTTTGTAATCACTCAAATAAATCTCTAGAGAGTAAAGGCACCCAGGAAGATGCAGCCATGACAGCCTGGTATTTACAGTCCAGGCAGGACCTGAGATATATCTGTACCACTTAACTGGTTTTAAAAAAAAAAAGCAGGCCCCTGAGGATAATTTTTATGATGATTTTTATTATGAGAATTGAGAGGTCAATATGGCTCAGAATAAAAGAGCCACACATGGTGAGAAAGAACCAAAAAATGCCAGGTGGTTGGGGCACACACCTTTAATCCCAGCACTCAGGAGGCAGAAGCAGGCAGATCTCCGTGAGTTCAAGGCTAACCTGGTTTACAAAGCAAGTTCCAGGACAGCCAGGACTACACGTAAAAACCCTGTCTCGAAAAATAAAAGCAAACAAGCAAATAAAAACAAAAAGCAGAAATAAAGAGTGCAACAAATGGAAAAGTATTTGTGGGGCTGGAGAGATGGCTTACTGGTTAAGAGTATTAGCTGCTCTTGCAGAGGACCTAAATTTGTCAGCCAACATCCACAGGTAGCTCACACCTACCTATCACTGTAGCTCCAGAGAGTCAATGACTCTCTTCTGACCTTCATGGGCACAAGCATACAATGGAACAACTCCACCCCATCCCCATGCACACACATTTAAAAGGAAAATAATTTGTGATTCTCCGCCACACTGAGATTTCACAACTCTGTCTATGGAGTGCCCTCACCACCCAAGTCCCGACAGCATTCAGTGAGCACCATTGAGGAGAAAGTCACAAGAAGAAGTCTGGAAAAAGAGACAAGGACGCAGCGAACACAACACAACATAAAAGGCTCTTTCATATCTTCAAACAATGTGTGCTCTTTCTACACCCTGGACCTAGAAATTTAGCCACAAACAAAACAGATACGCTTCCCAGACTTCTGCCCCATACACACAAGAGATGGTGAGTGAGTAAGTACATCTAGGGTGACCCACCCATGCATGAGCTCTGTGTGCCCAGGCTCTGCCAACTGCAGGTCAAACATTAGATGTTCACATTAGGGAACATCAATTGTATTGAATACATACTATTCTCGCTGCTATGGCAAAATACCTGGTAGAATCAAGGTAGGAGAGAAAGGGTTTGTCTTGGCTCACAGTCTCAGAGGGTACAGTCCATCCAGGAGGTGAGGGGGAGCATGGTTGCAGGAGCCGCTCTGTCTATAGCAGTGCAAATGTAGGTAGAAACCCCACCATTGTGGACAGACAGTTAGGTCCCATAGCTCAAAGGTTCTACAACTTCCCAAAGCAGCACTACCCACTGGGGGCCAAAATGTTCAAACATGTGACCTTTATGAGGGACACTTCATTCAAAACGCAACACACACCTTTGTGTAGCAATCTCTCCTGGAGGGAAGTCTTCCTAGAAGGCTCAGGAAATACACAAACCTTACAAGTCTCAGAAAGCAGAAACTTACAATATGCACAAGGTGCCTTGCTGAGCTTATACAAAGCAGCAGCAATTGCTAGGGAAGAGAGACTCTTTGCTAGAAATGACTGAAAATTGGGTAGTGAGTTCTAGGGATGTGGCTTTTGTGTGTCATCGACCATGTCGAATGGGCTTTCCCATGATACAACTGCCTTTGGGTCACCTATGGTCCTGTAAATTACCTCCACCCACACCCTTATTGGTTAGTCCAATAACTCATTGTGTTTCACCAATTTGGACTTTGGTGGATTGTTACATTGTTTTTTTTCCTTGGTATCTGGAACAGTGAAAAACTCTGCTTCAAAATACAAAGTGGATAGCAACAGAGAAATGACATCTAAGCCAACCACTACACGCGTGTGTGCGTGCACACATGCACACACATTATGCCAGGTGATAAACATCCCTTTTCTCTCTATGTTGCTTTGGGATGCTGGTACAGAGGACATGATGTTTGGTTCAGCCATAGGAAAGAGATACAACCAACTGGAAAGAGTCACCCATCTGAGTTGACATATGACCAGTGGATCTGGGTCCTCTAGAGTCCCTGTTAAGTGAATAAGAAAGGCCCTCACTGATTGATACAATGGTAGCTCTTCTGTTATTTGCTATTCAATCCAAAAAAAAAAGGCACATAGAATGTGAGATCATATCAGCTAAGATGATACCATGGAGCACTCAGAGGTATGACTCAGGACATGTGTCCTGTGACAGTTTTAGGAATATTTCATCAGTGTCCCGGCAGGAGGAAGAGCTGTGATGTTTCTGACTTCTTTTACATCAGTGACAATATGAGCTACGTGAATGGTGATTATTCTTTGGTGGTGTTGGGTGATTAAAAAAAAAAAAAAACAGGTTCAGGAGGATGTGGCTGCAGACACTTGTAATCCTAGCACTTGGGAGGCTGAGGCAGGAGGATTGAGAGTTCCAGACCATCCTTGCTACATACTAACTGGATGTGGTGGTGTATGCCTGTGATCACAGTACTTTGGACGCTGAGGCAGGAAAATTGAAATACTATCTCTAAAAAAAGAGAAAAAAAAATCACATTTGGCTCCACTTTTGGCAACTGTAACTAAGTTCCATAGCTCACACAATTTACAGTGGCAAGACCCCCAAGTGTATCCCCAATCTCCCTTTAACCTTTGTCACAAGCTCCTTGATGCAAGCGTTATCATCATAATATTCTATACTTGGAAGTGTGGTGAATATATGGGGCATCTACCTGATAGGATTAAAAGATGCTTGATGGGCTGATGACTCATAACTTCTGAGTGTGCCTATGAGGGCGTCCTCAGAGAAGTGTGTGTATGTCAGTGACCTGAGGAGGTTGGAACTTCACCGAATGTGGGTACCACACGGCTGGCTGGGGTCGGTCCCAGATGGGAAAAAATGAGTCCTCTCTTCCCTCTTTCCTCCCTCCTTCTCTCTTTCTCCTCCTCCCAGTCTCTTTTCTCCCCCCCTCCTCTTTCTCTCTCTTCCCTCTTCCTCCCTCCTTCTCTCTTTCTCCTCCTCCTGGTCTCTTTTCTTCCCCACTCCTCTTTCTCTCTCTTTCCTCTTCCTCTTTCTCCCCTCTTTCTTAACCCCGTTCTCCCTTTTTTCTCTCCTCTCCCCCTCCTCTTCCCCCTTTCTCTCCCCACCCCATCTCAGGCATGGAGGTTGTGTGTGCTATAAGAGGTGACTCAGGGGAATGCAAATGGGAACGGCCAGCTGGTCTGGGTACGGAGATAAAGCCTCCAAACCCCAGGTGAGACCACAGACCCTGGAAGCCAGAGGGCTCCCTCTTCTAAACCGCCATTCCTGTCTGCCTTCTTCCTGTGTAAGGATCCTTGAAAGATTGGGAAGTGGTGTCACCGGGACAAGAACAGCACCATTCCTAAAAGGCAGGTCCTCATAACTGGGAATCTCTTTTCTGACTTGCCACCGGTCACTGGGCCTTCCAGTCACTTGTCCCCATGCACAAACTCCCCTGGGACCCACACCCATGCAGTCTAGCCAAATAATGAGCTTTGGGATCAGTGAGAGACACTGCCTCAAAAAAATAAGACAGAACACCACCCAAGGTTGTCCTCTGTGCTACACACACACACACACACACACACACCTACATACACACACAGAATAAATTACTATAGTGAGGATGTAGAGATGTAGGATGTTTGTCTTGTGCACTGATGAGGGGAATGTGAAATAATACAGCTTCTGGGGCAAATACGATTATATTCCGGACAAAACAAAAAAGATCACATCACCCAGCAACTACACATCTTGGTATATGTCCAAATAAAATTTACAGCTCAAATTTGGACATGTTTCTACACACTCATGATCATAGTAGAGCTGTTTACACCAAGAGATAGAGGTGACAGACAGATGGACAGACAAAAAGTGATACATCTATATAATTCAGTTTTATTCAGCTCTACAAAAGGGAAGGGAATCCTGACTCAGGAAAACAAGAATGAACCTCAAGGACATTATTCTAAGTTGAAGAAAGAAACCAGTCCCATGAGGACAAACACTGGGGTTTTATTGGAAATACCAAGAGTAGTCAAATGTGTAGAGACAGAAGGTAGAAGGGTGGTTGTCTGGTTCTGGGAGGACAAAGGACAAAGGTGCTGTGACTTGGCAGAGTTTCCTCTTCTAAGACAGAAAGTGTCTGGAGATGTTTTCACAGCAGCGAATACCCTCAGCCCTCCCAACCTGCATGCTCAGAAACAGGGAAGATGCTACATTTTGTTGTGGGTATTTTACCATGGTTTATTTCTTAATGGAGACAAATTTTGATATTCCCTTGCTTAAATTTTCGGCGGTTTTCTACAAATTCTACAATTTTTTAAAGTTCAAAACAGCTGGGTCTTGCAGTGCAGGTCTACAGTCTCAGCAGCTTGGGAGGCTGGCGCAGGGGCATCTCGGGCCATAGACTGAGTTCAAGGCCAGCCTGGGCCGGGCGGTGGTGGCGCACGCCTTTAATCCCAGCACTCGGGAGGCAGAGGCAGGAGGATCTCTGGGAGTTCGAGACCAGCCTGGTCTACA
>NC_022010.1:26406472-26406864 GCF_000317375.1 Microtus ochrogaster | reverse complement strand
AAAAAAAAAAAAAAAAAAAAAGAAAGGCCAGCCTGGGCAACTTAGTGGGATCCCTTGCCAAAACAAAAGGCCAGAAGGAGGCTAGGGATACAGCTTAGTTGTAAAATGCCTGCCTAGAATCCCCCAGTGAGGGGCTGGGTGTGGCTCAGTAGTAGAGCCCCTGTCTAGAATCCCCCAGTGAGGGGCTGGGGTGTGGCTCAGTGGTAGAGCCTCTGCCTAGAATCCTCCAGTGAGGGGCTGGGGTGTGGCTCAGTGGTAGAGCCCCTGCCTAAAATCCCCCAGTGAGGGGCTGGGGAGTAGCTCAGTGGTAGAGCCCCTGTCTAGAATCCTCCAGTGAGGGGCTGGGGAGTAGCTCAGTGGTAGAGCCTCTGCCTAGAATCCCCCAGTGAGGG
>NC_022010.1:26405856-26406372 GCF_000317375.1 Microtus ochrogaster | reverse complement strand
CCCCCAGTGAGGGGCTGGGGTGTGGCTCAGTGGTAGAGCCCCTGCCTAGAATCCCCCAGGAGGCACTGAGGTGTCACTTAGTGGTAAAGCACATGTCTAGCATGCATGCGTTCCCAGGGCTGCCTGTTAAGAAAAAAACAAAAGAAGAAACACTTCCAGGCCATCAGTTGATGAACTCTTAGTTAATCTCCTGAACATTCTAGTTATAAATGGACACCAGGCTACCAGCTTGACAAACAGTATTGTCCTGGAAACAGTGAGGCCAGCATCCAAGAGGGCCTTTCCCTTGCTCCTTGGTGCTGTTTGCTATCCACCAAGTGCCCAGGCAGGAAGGAGACGGGTTCACAGACTTTCCACATAGACACTAGAGACATAGCAGAATAGACCGCAGACCTAGATTTGAAGAAACCTGCAAATGAGTGTTCTAGAGCCGCTCGCTGCTCAGTTGGTGGAGTGTTCTAGAGCCGCTCGCTGCTCAGTTGGTGGAGGGTTCTAGAGCCGCTCGCTGCTCAGTTG
>NC_022010.1:26395071-26405425 GCF_000317375.1 Microtus ochrogaster | reverse complement strand
TCTCTCTCTCTCTCTCTCTCTCTCTCTCTCTTTCTCTGTATGTCTTAACTTTCATGCTGTCTTTGGCTGGCTGGTAACTGCCTGGCTTCTGGCCCCAGGTATGTCTCTCTCCTTCTTCTGTCTCCTTCTTCTCTCTTTTTCCTCTTCTATTTATTTTCTCTGCCCAGCAGCCCCGCCTATCCCTTTTCTGCCTAGCTATTGGCCATCCAGCTTTTCATCAGACCAATCAGGTGCCCTTAAGCAGGAAAGGTAAGACAAATGCAACACATGTTTACATAATTAAACACATGTCCTTACATCATCAAACAAATGTAGCATAAACAAATGCAACACATATTTACACAGTTAAAATAATATTCCACAACCCATACCTGCTAATGATATTACACTCTAGAGAACGTTCTAGTTACACTCTGCCACCCTGCCCTCCGGGATAGAAAATTGGATTCTAGCCATGGATCATCCCTAGATAAAAAATTACGGCACTTAAGCCTGCAGCTGGATCTGTTCTACAATTTCTGTAGAATAACCCTCAGGAAGAATGAATGCATAAATTGGCTAGTATAAGAAAATTTATATTAAAATTCACTCCTAATCCTACAAGCGAGACTGTGAAGGGGAAGAACCCGAAGGAACAAGAGAAATTACAAGCCTTAAAATCGGATTACATTCGATAGAAGATACATGACCGAGTTAGGGATTCAGACATTTAATTTTATGATCCATAACTCCATCTATAGCTGTGCCCGTAGGTATACCTCATCTAACGCCATCCCAAGCCTATCCTTTTGAGTTTTCTCCCAGCGGTTTATAAGTGAACTACTGGATTTGCAGGTAAAACTGGCAACCGGGTCTCACGTAGCAGATGGTGTCCCAACCCAAACATGGGGGTAAGGAACAGAAATACAAGCACTTCAGGCTGTGAAGACACCCTTAGCTCAGAGACACAGACCATTAGAAGAGATGTGTTTATTTTGATTTTGCATGTATGTGTGAGTGCCTGCTTGCGCATCTGCACACCATGGGCACGCTTAGTGCCTTTGGAGGTTGGAGGAGCATTGCATCTCCCTGGAAGTGGAGTGACAGATAGTTGTGAGGCATCACGTGGGTTCTGGGATTTGAACCTGGGTCCTCTAAAAGAGCAGCAAGTGCTCTTAAGTACTGAGTTATCTCTCTAGCCTATGATTTTTATCTTTTTAATTGTGTAGGCCACTTTTCACTGTCGGATTGGCTAGAGTTCAAATCACCTAAAACAGATACCTCTGGCCAAGTCTGTAAGGGGGTTTTCAGAGAGAGAAATAACCAAGGAGGGAAGAACCACCCTAAATTTAGGCACCTCCATCCCATAACCGGGGTCTTGTACCAAATAAAAGGGAGAAAGTGAACTGAACACCAGCATCCATCTCTCTGTGCCTCTTCTGAGATGGATGCCATGGGACCAGCTGTCTCTCAAACAGTGGGTGAAGTAAACCTTTCCGTCCTTAAGTGGCTTTTGTCAGGCAGTTTCTCACAATGATGGTAAAAGTACAGCTCCCCACAGACTGAACCCAATGCTGCCCCACAATGACACCCTCAGAGAATGTCCTAACAGGACTGAAGGTAGCATTCCATCATTTTCAGTGGCTTTCCCATCCATTGGATGTTGCCGAACATTTATAGAAGACTTATAAAGAATCCCGATTAAGCGATATAAGCTTTATCAAGCAAGTCCTCATTTCCCCTGAGCCTTTAGTCCCCTGATTGATCCCGACGCCACCTCTCCATCCCTCCATCCCTTCCGGCTTGGCTTCACACATGATCACACAGAACAGTCCACACTGGTGCTTGTGATGACTCAAAAGTTACTCAATAGAAATACCACCAATGGTGTTCGGTGGTTATCTTCGTGTGATTTACGAGGGTCCCTCAAAGGTCAATTGGTGAAGACTTGGTCCCGGTGGCAGCAGGGATGAGAAGTGAAACTTCGGGGGAAGTGACTGGATACTAACAGTTCCAACCTCACCCATGGATGGATGTAGTAATGGAGTCACCCTAAGGGGGCACTGGGAAGGTGGAGCCTAGTTTGAGGAAATGGGTGGCTGAGAGTGTCTCTGCAGGTCCCACTCTGTCTCTAGTGTCTGCTGTCTGTCTGTATCTCTGTTTCTCATTCTCTTGCCTCTGCCTCTCATCCTCTTAATCTCTGTTTCTCATGCTCCTTATAATTATCTCTCCCACTCTCGTTCTCTCTGTGTCTCTACTTGTTTCACATTCTCCGTGTGTTTCTTTCTCTGTCTCTCTCCTTTCCCTCCTCTTCGTCCTGGCTTCCGTGAGCAGCTTAACCACCTTCTATCTACCATCTTCTTCCTTGCTACAGACTCAGACATTGTAAGTGACTAGACACTGAAATCTCTAGCTGAAAGAAATCTTTCTTTTTTTCTAAGTTGTTTGCTTCAGGTATTTAGTCATAGGCACAGAAATCTGCCAGACACAGTGATTAGGCTCTTCTTAGTGCTATGGCTTAAGTCTGCATTGTCCTCCATAGGATCATGTCTTAAACCACTGGGTTCTCAGCTGGTGGACCTCTTTGGGGAGGGTATTGAAGCTCTGGGAAGCAGGGATTTTCTGGAGTGTGTAGGATGCTAGAAGAGACCCTTAAGGGTTATATCGCAGCCCTGGGTATGCCTCTTTGCTTCCTGCTCTGTAGAGGTTTGTACTGCCTTCCCCACTATGGTATCCTCCGAAACCATGAGCCAACACAAACCCTTTTCCACAGCAATGAAGAAGCTGATAGCCCTGACATGTACAAGGTCTTGGATTTGACCAGTAGCACCACAAAGTAAGTGAATGAATGAATGAATGAATGAATACATACATACATACATACATGCGTAAAAGAAGCAGAGGCAGGAAAATCAGAAGTTCAAAATCACGATTGACTACATAGTGTGACTGTATCAGGTTCAAGGCCGGCTTGGAGACACATGAAGTTGCCCCCAAACCATGTGGGATTGAGAAGACAGCTCAGTTTCTAAAGCACCTGCAGACCAGGCCTGAGTAGGTAAGTTCAATTGCCTGCACTCATGTAAAACCCGGGCACAGTGGGGCCCACCTGTATTCCTGGCACTGGTGTGGCAGAGGCAAGAGGATGCCTAGGCTCACTGCCAAGCTCGTCTAGGCCAAAAGCATGCTCCAGTCTCAATTACAGATCCTGTCTCCAAAATAATAATAATAATAATAATAATAATAATAATAATAATAATAATAATAATATAGACCAAGAGGAAGAGAGCCCATGCTACTTCTAGCTTCTATGCACTTACATGGCCATTCCACACACAAACACATGTACAATCATGTCCACAAACATGTACACCACAAACTCTTGAAAGTGGGTCAAAGAACCAATGAATCACTGAACGAATGAAGACCCTCGATCTTCTGAATTGAAACGCTTTCAAATATCAATAACAGGGCTAATTAAAGATCAGAAACGTGTGTTTTCATCCAAAGCAATGAGATGTGCTAACGGGGGTGAGGGAGGAGTTGGGAAACTGGAGGGGAAACACTGTGTCCCTTCTTGAGAGGCAGATTAGTAGACGCAAACACAGGCATGGGCACCGTGAATCCCGGGTGGAGAAATAAAAGCCGACTACGGTTCCCAGTCCTGGGATAAGTTTAGCACGGTTGTTTTTAAGATACTTGCCTCACTGCTGCCCGCAGGGAGTTAGTTGCTACTGGGATACTGCAGAGAGAAATGCATCGTTGTGTTGTCAGAGTTCTGGAAAGAGCGATTTCAAGGGCTACTGTGAAATCTTCGGGGTCAAGTCCTCCATGGAATGTGGGTCTTTATCAAACAGAATAGCTGCGTTAGCTGGGACTCCAGTCACTGTGAGTCACCAAGAAACAACGACGGTGATTTCCCAACAACACAGAACAGCGGAATCGCTTACCATAAAGAGATAAAGAAACAATCACGAATAAATAAAGACGCTAAGTATGTAAAACCACTACATTAAACATTAGAGGCAGGATCTGACATCTTCCTGGCATAAGAAGTATATTAAATTCAACTGGGTTCTTTTTTTTTAAAAAAAAAAAAAAGATTTTATTTTATTTTTAATTTTTAAAGATTTTATCTTATTTTTAATTTTGTGTGTGTGTTTAAGTCTCTGTGTGGGTATTTACATATGAATGCAGGTGCCTGGAGAGGCCAGAAGACGGCGCTGGATCACCTGGAGCTGAGTTACAGGTGGTTGTAAGCTGTCCAACATGGGTACAAGAAACCAAAGTTGGGTCCTCTTCAAGAATAATGCTCCCCCTAAAACTCCTGATACATCTCTTCAGTCCCTTGGTTGAGGGTTTTATATATATACATATATGTGTGTGTATATATATACATATATATATATGTGTGTGTGTGTTGTTGTGTGTAGGGAGGAGGTGTGCAAGCCACAGTGCATGAGTCAAAATCTTCTAACCTCAGATGTCGGTCTCCTCCTCTGACCTTGTTGGAGACAGTCTTTTGCCGTTGGCCACTGTCTACACAAGGCTATCTAGCCCAGGAGCTCCCAGGAGCTCTTCTGTCTCTGCGCCCCATCCCGCTCCCCGCTTCTCTTACCGTAGGAATAAGAGGATGACAGACACATGCTGTAGCAGCTGGCTTTTACACGGGTTCTCAGAAGTCAAACTCGGTTCCGAAAGCTTGTGTGGCGAGCACTGTACCCACCGAGCTGCCTCCTCGGACGCATACCCCTCTTTGGGAGTCAGACACTCAGAGTGTAGCCCAGGCTGTCCTCCAGCTCACAATTCTCCTGCCTCGGTGGATTACCAACACTCACCACCACATTCAGGACCCAGCACTTGGCCTTTGTGCCTGACCCTGCCACCTTCCCGCCAAGAGTCTTGCTGTCTCTTCACGTAGTTCTCATCCACACACCAGACGATTAACCCCGACCAAGGGATTCCCTCTTTCAAAATGGTTTGGCTAGTTTCTTTTGCAAATAATTTCTAAGTAAAATGAAAAGAAAGCAATGAAATGGCTTGAGTAAGTTCAGAAGGTCCAAACCACTGAAGTGAGCCTATGTGTAAGGGTTTTAGTCTATTAATAACACGCATGGCAATCACTATTCCTGTAACAACTGAGTGCCCTGCCTAGGATCTGAATTCTATCAATTTTTAATTTGCGTGTGTTTGTGTGTGCGCACGCAAAAGCCAGAGGATGTTGTTAGATACGATGGAATTGGAGTTACAGACAGTTGGGAGACACCCGATATGGATGCTGGAAACGGAACTCAGGTCCTCTAGAAGAGCACCATGGGATTTCAGCTGCTGAGCTTCCTCTCCAGCCCTCATCAATTGCAGCAGAGGTTTGCTACTCTCCTGAAAGGGATGCTGCAGTAAGGCTCAACAGAAGATCTTTTCTGACTCCCCACCAAGTGGCACGACACTGACCTTTTAGGATACCATGTTATCAAGGTTCAGAAGCAAAAGTCAGATTGACAGTGCCGAAGACAATGAAGAAAAGGTTTTCTAAAGTATATTTAAATCTGTTGATGTGTCTATCTTGGCGTATGCAGTACCTGCAGAGACAAGAGGAGCGCATTGTACCTGGGACCAGAGTGACAACAGGTGGTTTCGACACAGCCAAAGTGGCTGCTGGAGAATGAACCCAGGCTCCCTGCGAGAGCAGCAAGTTCATATCTTTCAGGCTCTGAATTGGGTGTGCAGGATTCCTACGTGAGCGTTTAAAACTGTAAAACTCGGGGCTGAGGGACAACTTACTTGGTAAAGTACTTGCTGTGGAAGCATAAGAGTCTGAACTGAGCCCCATAACCCACATCAAAAAAAAGAAAAATCTGGGCACAGTGACACGGGCCTGTAATGCCAGAACTGCATAGGCGGTGGGTGGTGGGCGAGAGGAGGATCTTCGGGGATCATTGACAGCCAGCCGAGCTGAACCAGCAAGTTCCAGGTCAGTGAGAGACCCTGGCTCAAAAAACAAGGTTGACGGCAGCTGGAAAATACTCGTGGTTATCCTCTGGTCTTCACATGCATGGGCACGCGTGCACACACACACACACGCACAAACACACACAACTGCACACACACACAAACACACACAACTGCACACACACAAAATAAAATTCCGGAATTCTTCTGTTTTGTTTGTATAAAATTACAGAAATCTTTTTTTTGTTGTTGTTGTTTTACTTTGTTTTCTGAGACAGGGTTTCTCTTGTAACAGCCCTAGCTGTCCTGGAACTCACTCTGTAGACCAGACTGGCCTCTAAGTCACAGAGATCCACCTGTCTCTGCCTCCCAAGGAGTGGGGTTAAAGGAGTGTACTACCGTGCCTGGTGAACTCTTTTATTTTTTAAAACATTTTAGTCACTGAGTGCAGGCGTGTGTGTGTGTGTGTGTGTGTGTGTGTGTGTGTGTGTGTGTGTACGTGTGTATACACTTGCCAATCTGTGCATGCGGAGGCAGAGGACAACATTCAGGAATCCGCTCTCCCCCACCACCATATGAGTCCCAGGGATGAAGCTCTGGTTATCAGACTTGGGAACAGGCGCATTTACCCATGGAGCCATCTCACCGCGCCACAGTTCTCCTCCAAAACACAAACCTTGGTGTTTAATAACAAGCTTTCATGGCTTACTATCCTGCTCCTGTATCTACTCAAATGATTTTTTCAAAGTCATTGTCAAGGTTAGTTTTCTCTGCCTCCTCCTCTGGGTTAAAAGCAGAGAAGCCATTCAGAGGAGGTTAATGGAATAGACAGTGACATTCTTTTTGTGCCTGTGTGTACTCTTCAGTTCGCCTCAACTTTTCATCATGCATTTTCATTTCCTCTTATTGTCCGCGGGACACTGCACATGAACTCTGCCTTCTCCATAGCTTTTCAAGTGCACAGCACTGTACTGTCAACGACAGACTGTTCATCAGATCTCTAGGACGAAGCTATCGTGCCCAAGAGAAACTCTATTCACATTTGCTATGGCTTGGGTAACTGGCGGGCAAAGGTACAGGTGCTAAGAGTTGGGTCTCCTATCTGTCTGTAAGCAACATTTGTCTAATGGAACTTAAGACTCATTCAGCAGGATCATGTCTGGTACTGGAAACCTAGCCAGCTCCCCATGGCTAGTCAGCTCATGGACCTCAGGGCAGAAGCCACTTCACTAAACCACCTCCTACCTGCATCCTAAATAATCATTCTCACATACACAGGTAATTGGAGCTCTCATTCACCATCAAACAAATTTCTCTTTGCAACAGATGGAGACTATTACAGAAGGCTACAACTGGTTAGAAACCCTGAAAACAACTGATTGTGGGGTGACCATCCCTAATGGACACAACTCTGACACCTAAAGCTCTGGAAACACTGTGGAAGAGGAGGCAGAAAAACTGTTAGGACCGGTTAATCTGCTGTGAGATTGTGTCTCCTGGAAATGACAGGGATGCTCCACCCATGACTCCTCAGCAATATGGCTTCCTAAACAAGACCTGAACAAGGACAATGCCAATAGACATACTCACGTGGAAGGAGAAAAATCTCACAGATCCACACCCATAGTCAAAGAACACAGGTAACTAAGAATTGCTGAGAACCAGAGAAATAGTCTCCTCTAGGGATGAGGTCCCCGAACTGGTTACCTAATACCAAGTGGTCAGCCCCGAAATCATAAACATATACAAATGCTTTAAGAAAAAAATGGGTCTCCCAAGGTGTGGCAGCACATGCCTTCAATCCCAGGACTTAGGACAGTATGTCAGAAAGACCAAGAATTTAAGGCTAACCTGGATATTACATAATGAAACCCTGTCTCAAGGATCAAACTGTGAATGAAATTCTCAAACAACAAAAATAGAAGTAACAGAAAGAAATCCTGACAAGCCAAGCCTTCAGTACTGGGTTGGCACCATAGGGAGGCTATGGATCTTTTGTTTTTAAATTATGTATACAGTGTTCTGCCTGTAGGCATGCCTGCACACCAGAAGAGGGTGCCAGATCTCATTATTGATGATTATCATCCACCATGTAGTTGCTAGAAATTGAACTCAGGACCTCTGGAAGAGAAGTCAGTGCTCTTAACTAAGCCATCTCTCCATCCTGGCAAATGGATCTATTAAGGGGCAGACCTTAATGGTAAATCTTTTGCTTGCTTGCTTGCTTGCTTGCTTGCTTGCTTGCTTGCTTGCTTCCTTCCTTCCTTCCTTCCTTTTTCTTGGTTTTTGGAGAATGGGTTTCTCTGTAGCTTTGGAGCCTGTCCTGGAACTAGTTCTTGTAGACCAGGTTGGTCTTGAACTCACAGAGATCCACCTGTCTCTGCCTCCCAAGTGCTGGGATTAAAGGCATGCGCTACCATTGCCCAGCAATGGTAAGTCTTTACGCCACTTAGGACATGCCTTCAGGTGGGACTGTGGGACCCCAGGCCCTTTCTTTACTTCCTGGCTGATGGTGTGAGTGGTTTTGTCTCCTCTTGTATCCACCTAGCTTCTCTATCAGATATCAAAACAATAGAGCCTCTTGCCAATGGGCTGGCGTCTCCAAAAAGTAGAAAACCTCAAGGCATTTGTTATAGTAACAGAGAGCTGGCTAATACAGCCCCAGAAGACCTCTTTCCATATTTAAACTGACAGAAAACAAAGACTAAAAAGACAGTGTTAAGTCCTTCACTATTAATACTTCAGAAGGCAATGGGCTGGGTATTATTCATTCTTAAAATGGCTTCTGGAGAACAGAAGGAAAGAGTCTTGGGAAAAACAACCCAAAAGGAGGCAGTTCCAAAGGCTGGCATTTCCTTAGCTATTTCCTTAGCTGTGGTCAGACGGGAACAGAGCCTGGAGAAGGTCAACGTCACAGCAGATCCCAAGTACACCTGCACAAATGTTCTATGCAGATTCAGGACATACGAGCAGAAGGTCTATTCTGTGAGTAGACGCATGGCTGGGATCCTGGCTCTCTTTTTTGTGTGTCTCCTTTCAGGAAAGTTGTGTACAATATTTAATTTTTTTTCTAACAGCATTTTGATAACTTGTGTGTGTGTGTGCGCGCGCGCTCTCGTGCGCACGCATGCACACTTGAAAAGCAAACAGCATCTCCGAAGCTAGGAAGAACAGCTGTTTCCCACTTATGATCATCAGAAAATAATCCATTTCCATGTGTTACCCTGTCTAAACTCATGAGCCTCCAATACTTGGTGACTCAGAAAAATATCAGCTATCTTTGCTCTGACAGAGAGAAACTCGGGACAGAAAACTTCTCTCCTGGTATCTCCAGCACTCCAAAATGTACCACCTCAGTTTTAAAACTCAAATCCCCTTGAAGAGAGAAAAACACCTCAGGCTCAGAGCTTCCTTGATTTAACGAGAGCACGCTCCCTCCATCCTGAATTAGTAAAGGAGTCTCCACTCCCAGAGGCAGCATCAAAGCAGTTCCCATCATTTCTCAGAAGCTGTAGGGAACACAGCCGTCATTTGTACTCTCATGGTTGGGCATGAAAGAGGGACCAGCTTTCCAGTGATCAGGCCTGCAGGGTGTCAAAAATGGCCGACCCATGGACACACAGTATGGTGTGACACCTGGACACACAGTACGTGTAACCCATGGTGTTCATTCACTATACAGGTCTTCCCAAACTAAATCCTGTCACTGGTTAGCACTAAGTGTCAATGTCATGGGATATACTGTCACCTAGGTGACGAGTCTCTGCACAGGCCAATGGAAGAGTCTCTAGAATTGATAAATTGAGGAAGAAAGACCTCTCTTAAATTTGGATAACACTATTCCATGGGTTAGAGACCTGGGCTGGATTTAAAAAAAAATAAAAGTGATCTGAATGCCAGCATTTGTCTCTCTGCATCCTGACGTAGACCTAGTGTGACCAATTGGTCACATTCCTTTCCTCCATCCCTTCTCCGCTGGGATGGACTGAACCTTCAAACTGTGAACCAAAATCTACTCTTCCTTCCTGAAGTTGCTTTGCACAGTGTTTAATCAAACCAACAAGTAAAGCAGTGAATTCATCATTAACCCTGTCATGGTGGGCACATGCTATCACTAACAGCATAGGAAAAATGGGCACACACACTAACAAGCCCTAGACTTCATCATTAACCCCAGTATGGTGGGCACATGCTATCATTGACAGCATAGAAAAAATGAGTATGCACATTAACAAGTCCTAGACTTCATCATTAACCCTGTCATGGTGGGTACATGCTATCACTGACAGCATAGGAAAAATGGGCACACACACTAACAAGCCCTAGACTTCATCATTAACCCCGGTATGGTGGGCACATGCTATCATTGACAGCATAGGAAAAATGAGTATGCACATTAACAAGTCCTAGACTTCATCATTAACCC
>NC_022010.1:26346730-26394558 GCF_000317375.1 Microtus ochrogaster | reverse complement strand
AGCCGAGAAAAGGCTAGATAGAAATGGGCCAAGCAGTGTTTAAAAGAATACAGTGTCTGTGTAATTATTTCGGGGCATAAGCTAGCCAGGTAGCCGGGGTGCTGGGGACGCAGCCCCGCTGCTCCTATTACTACACTATGCTATCATTGACAGCATAGAAAAAACAGGCACACTTGTGCACACACTAATGCATCCTAGACAGTATCGTAGTGTACTGGGTATAGCAGGCACACAGCCAATACTTTCCAATATGCAAAATAGCAAGTGCTAACCGCATAAACCTCAGTTTCCTTGTCTATACAATGGCACAACTATTTTAGGCCTCCCAGCCATATTACCAAGATAAAGTGGCATAAACAGTAGCTCCCATACTCTCACACACTGTGGCAGAACACCATAGACCAGAGGACTCCAAATGCTGTCCAGAAGAAACCTGAAAATATTGGTGTTAAAAATAACCATGGTGCTGGGGAGATGACAGGGTCTTGATGAAGGGCTTTGGTAAGCAAGAAGACCTGGGTTCAATTCTTGCATCTTTGGCACCTGGGCATGATGGCACAAGCTTGTAATCCCAGAATTAGGGAGGAGGAGACAGGAGGATCCCTGGGACTTATTGGTCACCTAGTCTAGTTGGCTTTCAGGTCAGTGGGAAACTATGCCTCAAAAAAGATAAAAAGAAAAGCAAAAGAAAAAAGAAACAAAAACCAAGATGAGCAGCTCTTGAGAAATACCATCTGAGGGTGACCTGTAGCCTCCAAACATGTGTACATACATGGATATATTCACTCACACACACATGAACACATATACACACATGAAAAGTCAGCCAGGGATATCCTAGCTAACTGGGGGCTCATGAGGTCTTAGAAGTTAACCTATTGGTGTCCCAACCTCACTGTAGGAGGAACCTATCTGGCCTCTCAGCTGCTTGCTGTAAGCCACACCCCTAATACATGGTAATAACTTTACTAGTCAATAACCTGAGTGGGGACTGCTGGTTCTGCAAGCTCATGGTCTGTCCACATGCTCTTACATGCCTGTCTACAGAGAGGTGCAAACCCAGGGGGCATTGTCAGCACTGTTGACTGTGTTTCTGTCCTGCCTGGTTTCTGTCCTGCCTGGTTTCTGTCTTCCCACCAGGTCCCACAGCCATTGAGCTCCAAAGAAATCACACAGAGGTCTATATTAATGATAAACTGATTGGCCCATTAGCTCAGGCTTCTTATTAACTCTTATAACTCATATTAACCCATTATTCTTACCTATGTTAGCCACATGGCTTGGTACATTTTTAGCGGGGCAATCACATCTTCCTTCTTCTGTGGTTGGGACAGGACTGGGGAGGAATGGGCTTCCTCCTTCCCAGAATTCCCCTGTTCTCATTGACCCGCCTCTACTTCCTGTCTGGTTGTCCCGCCTATACTTCCTGCCTGGCTACTGGCTAATCAGTGTTTATTTAAAACATAATTGACAGAATATAGACAATTGTCCCACACCACAGCCCTACCCACCAGCTAGGAACCTTCAAGCAGGTAGGCTGCTTAGACATTATAGTACTATTGTTAGGGTTCAAGAGTCCTTCATCTGCCCCCCTGCAGGACTATATGACACTATGACAAAGGACCCAACATAATTAAAGGGAGGAATAATGTTATATGACTCTTAGTTTCAGAAGGCTCCATCTGTGGTCAACCGGATACAAAGTTTCTTGACCACTGTGAGTCAGAACATCATGGGAGGCCTTGTGTAGAAATGAAGATAGTATAATGGTTTCCAAGGGAAGGAACAAGAGGGAGCCAAGGCCAAAAAATACACTTCCAAGTTACACCCACAAAGAATCATTTCCTCCAACCAGGACCCCTTTTCCAAAGTCAGAACACCTCTCAACAGTCTGCTCACAGTCCCATCCACCAGCAAGAGGAAACACTGATTAGGAAGACAAGAACTTCCAGGATGGAACAGTTTCTGGAAACATGGCCACAGTCATGCTCAGAGGGGTGCTTTCTGAATCTCCTGGGTGACTATGTTGGTCAGCTCTCTTATCCACCTGACGCATACCAGAGCCATCTGGGAAACCGGAACCTTCATTGAGAAAACACCTCCAGAAGATTGGCCTGTGGGGGCGTTTTCTTGATCAATGATTGATGTGGGAGTACTCAGCCCACAGGGGATGATGCAGATCCTGGGCAGGAAGTCCTGGGTGGTGCAAGAAAGCAGAATAAGCAAGCCACGGGAAGCAAACCATTATAGAGTCTATTGCTACAGTCTCTGCTTTAGCTCCTGCCTAGACGTCCCTCAATGGTCTGTGACTTATGATATATAAATCAAATAAACCTTTTCCTTCCCCAAGTGGCTTCTGGTCATCGTGTTTATTGCAACAATAAAAGGAAACTAGGGCAGTGCCTCTTAACCCAATCAGTCTGTCAATCCAGATTAATCATTATAAGCTTCCTTTTCATTCAAAATAAATGTCTACCAATATCCTATAATCTTACAGGGCACAGGAGGGGGTAGGTGGATGTTGCATGAAACTGATGGAACTAAATAAAGTTTATATATATATATATATATATATAGTGAGTGGAACACAACTTTGCCCTTGGAACTAGAAAGATGCAGCCACCTATGAATAAGACATGGAGAAGACAGGACAATCTGTCTAGAGGTCCTCTGAGGCCAGCTCAGAGGGAGTCATGGGCTGTGAACCAGAAACAAAAAGAAAGAGTTTCTATCTAGGAACAGCCCCTGGAGGTGTCAAAACTTCCCCTCAGCTTCTGAACCAGAACCTAGCCCTTTATACTTTTTTTATTATTATTATTTTGTATTGTCAACTCAGAATTTTGAGACTAAGATGTTTTTAGAGCAAAGGATTTATTGAGCTGTTACAGATGCAAGCCAAAAGGCAAAACTCCCTAAGCCACTAGCAGCATAGCCAGACAGTGAACTGGAAATTCACTGTTACCACCACCAGTAGTAGGTTTTACAAGGAGATTCTGGAGAGAAGAAATAAACCATTTAGGAGAGCACACTGGCGATGGATATGTGTTGGAAGAAGACATTCCAAGTAGACAAAATCCCCGGGTAGGAAGTACTCCCTCCATTAAGAAAAGTTTTTCTACTTCCTGGTTGGTTGGATGGATTGTTAGTTACTTGATGGGTTTCTTGCTTGGTTGTTTCAATTGATGTCTGGCTGGTTTTTGTTTGTTTGTTTGTGGCCTGGAGGTATAAGCCAGATCAATTCTTTCGCCTCTGTAGTTGTTTTTGCTCAGGGTGTGTCATCACAGCAACAGCACATGCATGAACATATGTGTGATCACAGCAACAGCACATGCATGAACATATGTGTGGAAGTGGGAGGACAACCCCAGGGTTATTTCTCAGGCCCCTTCCATCTTTTGCTTGAAACAGGGCCTGTCATTGGTCTGGAGCTTCACCAGGTCAGCTAAGCCATCTAGCCAAGGAGCTGCTAAGGATGTGCCTGTCTCTGTCTCCTGCTTCACCATCCCTGAGAGTACAAGCACAAGCAGGACATTCAGATTGCTGTGGGCTCCAGGAATCCAAACTCAGGTCTTACGCTTGCAGCACAAGCGCTCTGCTGAGTTACTCGCCCAACTCCCTTTCTCTCTGTTGGGACAAAACCCACAATAGAAACCACTGTGAGAGGGAGGATGGATGTTGGCTCACGGTTCAGGTGTCTCAATTCACCATGGTAGGAGACCCATGCTGAGTGGTCCCATGCATGGTGGCAGGAGCGTGAAGCAGGTGTTTATGGACACCATGGCCAATCAGGCTGACCATGGCATGAACCAGGGCTGGGTATAATTATGAGTCCAGTCTAGTTACCTACTTTCTCCACCTAGGCTCCACTTCCTAAAGGTGCCACAGCCTTTAAAAGAACACCATGATCCGGAAAAGAAGAGCTGAAACGTCACGAGCCCATTGTGCATTTCAGATCCAACCCCATACCTCTTGGCTATCTGTGCTGTTCCTATTCATGGTTTTTCTCAGCCTGGCTGGGAAACTTGTTCTCTAGTGACATTTCTAGACTGTTTATTTGCTATTGATTTCCCTCTCCCAGTGCAGAAAAAAGAAATTGGGAAAATGATTCATCCAATCCAGTTACAAACGAGGATGAAAATATGACATCCAAATATATAGGAAATAATCTACGACAAAGTTACATTCACAGCCTTAATTATTTTTGGTATTAAACCATAAAATATTATAATAAATGAACGCAGCATTCTCTACTGATGAAGCCAAGAAATAAAGAAAGCAAGTAGAAAAGGAAAAGTGAGGGCAAAATAAAAACCTAATGAATCAAAACACAGAAGAAAAAAAGTAAAAGAAATGGTTAAAAGTAGAAAAAAAAAACCTATGATCATTTGGAAATTCAAACTTATCACAGCAAAGAATGTTAGCATGATTTGCATTTCAAATATGTGATTAAATACCTAGAAAGCATGGAATAATCAAAACAATTCTGGAAGTTAAGTATAGGAATCCAGTGATATGGAGATAGGTATGTAGAACACAGAAAATGAAAGCCACCGACTTTCCTAAAGAAATAGCAATTAGAATGCATGATGAGAGAAAAAAAAAAATACAAGCTAAAATATTAACATAATAATTATCCAGGAATACCTCAGGCAATAAACGTCTAGAAAGAAATAAAGTGTTGAAAGCAATGAGGAAGCACGGACTGCTCGTAGATGAAAAGACTGATCGCAGCCGGGCAATCAGTTTCACGGGCCAGTGTTTAGAGTTACTAGAATTGGGTCCTAACCAAAGCCCCACAGGATCAGAGGCCATCCTAACAGAAGGGTTTTTAAGAACTCTGAAGATGGGCCAGGGAAACAGCTCAGTGCTTAAGAGTACTTGCTGTGTGCGCTTACAGAGGACCAGAGTTAGTTCCTGGCACAAAGTAACTGCAGCTCCAGGGGACGTGGGCATGATTCTTCTCTTCTGGTTCTCAAAGCCAACGGAGGGCTGGGCTCTGGAAGCTATGAGAAGAACTGGGTTCTGGGAGCCTCATGGAGAAGTGAGTTCTGGGAGCCACGTGCCTCCAGAACATGTGTAAATCTGAGCATTTCCTCAGCTCAAGCACCATTTTCTGAGTCTCCTGGCCACTCTTCTGATGTCTGTCTTTCCCAAATCCCGCATTCCTGTGGCCCAGAGATTCCTCTCACCCACCACCCAAGTCTCCTCATGACTCCTTGTAGCGAGCCGGACAGGATCGCCATTACAAGATGGCGCCGACATCCTGTCTTGTTGGTTATAAACAACTCCATATTTGGCTATGCCTTTGAGAGCTGCGTGTCCCCCACTTCCCGCATGTGCGGTGGATAAGGGTCCCTGGGCCTATCCCAACGCAGTCTGGTGGCAGCTGTTGGTGGCAGCCAATCACAGGGCAACCCGTGTGCCAATTCCCGATATAAGCAGCTGCCTTAGGGCTCTCGGGCCCCTTCGCTTCATGTTCTCTCTCAACCAAGGGCACTCCATTAAAGCGTGATCTGAGAAGAATCCTCGTGTGGCGGTCGTTCTTCCTCGCTGGTCGAGAAGCCCACCGCAACTCCTGGCCAGCAGTCTCAGGTCACCTCTAAGATCTCCATCAGAGATGGATAATCTCCATTGTCATCTTGACTGGACTTAGAGCGAGCATGCTAAACAGCTCTGAGTTTGTCTGTGAGAGAGTTCCCAGAGGGGTTTAACGAAACCCTCCACAAGGAGGTGCCAGCCCAGACTGAATACAAAGAAGAAAAACCAGAGAGGATCATGTATGTCTCTCTGCTTCTTGACTGTAGAGGCAATGCAACCAGCTGCCTCCTGCTCCCACCACTGGGAACTCACTGCCATGATGGACTGTATTCCTTTAGACCATGAGCCAGAAATAATCCCCTTCCCTGGGTTGCTTTTTGCCAGGTATTTTATTACAGCAATGATAAAAATCACAAACACACTCTCACAACAGGTGCTCCTTGGTGGCTTTGGCATCTACCACCTTGTTGGCTTCCCCTGAAACCCGACAGATGCCCAGGGGCTCCTTGGCCTCTCCTGAAGCTGAGATATTCATCCCTCAATCATTGCACCTCCTGGAATCATTTCTCAACCCCAGCTGACCCGCAGTTTTCTTCCCTTTGCTGAGTCTCCTTTTGTCAAATAGCCATGCACCAAGCTCTTTGAGTTGCTAAAAGATTTTTCATTCCTCCATCCTAAAAATGGAAAGTGAGCACCTACTAGTGCACAGCAGAGGGTTAAGTGATGGAGGGGCAAGGAATAATAAGACCCCCCTTTTTGCCTCTCAGTGTCTGATCCCCCTTCACTCCACTATATGAATTCGATTACTGTTGATCCCACCAAGCACAAAGGTCTCCATCTGGTTGTGTCTCAAACTCCAAATGCTTGTTAAGCTGAACTGAAAATCAGGCAGGCTACCTAGGTCCTTCTCTCGCTGTCGGGAGCCAGGAGCCTGCCAGTTGTCATTATGAGGAACAGGCTTTTGTCAGGGGTTTAGCTCAAGCAAGAAAGCATTTTACAAAATGGGTTTTGGCTTTCCCAGAGCCTCCTGAAACCCACGGATGTTTGTAGGATTTGTCTCATATGATGATGGTTAATTCCGAGTGTCTACTTGACTAGATTAGGGCATTCATAAAGCATCCCTCTGTGGTGTCTGTGAAGCTGCTTCTAAAGAGGCTAAACTGGGGAGAGGAGGCTCACCCTGCAGGAAGAGCACCATCCCATGGGCTGGGGTCCCAGACTGAATAAAAGGGAAAAGGACAAAGCAATCTGAGAACCAGAATCATCTCTGTCTCTGCTTCCTGATCCACCCAGACATGGGCAAGCTCCCTCTGTCACAGCAAGAAGCCTCCCATGCCTTCCTCGCTGTCAGTTTTTAGTTGCCAGCTTACCACAGCCTAGAATCATCTGAGAGATGTTCCTTAATCGAGGAGTTGTCCAGATTTTATTAGCCTGTGGGAATGTCTATAGTATGATTGCGAATTGATGCTGGGGAGACAGTCCATTGTGGGCAGCACCATTCCCTAGGTGAAAGGTTCTGAACTGTTTATGACAGGAGAAAGCTAGGTGGGAGCAAGCAAGCTAAGATCCATGCACTCATTGCTTCTCTGCTCCTAACTCTGTATGAGATACTTTAAGTTCCTGCCTTGACTTATTTCACAATAATGGACTGTAATTATTATGTAATGGACTGGGATTGTAAACCATATAACCCCCCCCACACACACACACACACAAGATGCTTTTGGTCAAGATGTTTAATCACAGCAATACAAATTAAACTAGAACACCTGCTGTGATGAATGTATCCCCTCAAACAGTGAACTTAAATAAAAAAAATAAATCCTCTTTTAAGTCACTTCTGGTCAGATATTTGATCACAGTGATAAGAAAAATAACTAATACACTCCAAGGAAGCAATTTTTAAGGAATATCGCAGGCAGCCACATGGAGTGGTATTCTCATTTACCACCTAGGCAAAAGCTGGGTGGGGAAGACATAGAAAATTCACAGGATAACAACCTATGACCTGGGCTGTAGTAAGGTGGGAAGGGATTGGATGTGTTTCAGGACAGAACTGTCTCTGGCAGGGAGGCCACATTTATCCCAGGAAGCTAACCTGAAATTTATGGGTCATTTTTTTTTCTTGTATCTTTCAAATGAGTTTTCAAAACATCAAGTAGAGAGTCATAAATAGTTCCACTGAGAGGTGGTTAGGTCAAAATGGATTTTTCAGATATCAGAAAATGTATATAATTTTCTCACAAATTCAAAATTACAGGTGCAATTTCCAGCATCAGGAAATGGCAATATGTAGGGGCTGCCATGGCTTCAGGGAAAGGGCTTGATTCAGTGATGAGGTCACAAAGCCAAAAGTGAGAGGTATCAGAAGATGGCAAAGGAAGTCTCCCTATTTCTACACAATGCTTGTTGCTATTTTTGTTCTATAGTAAGGGCGTTCATCAGTCCAATGACACTTTGGGGACCAAAGGCACTCACATCTGCAGCCCATGGCCCTGGAATTCCTTTCTCTAGATCTGTGGTTCTTAACCTGTGGGTCATGACCCCTTTAGCAAACCTCTATCTCCTAAAATACTATCTGCAACAGTAGAAAAATTACAGTTATGAAGTAGCAATGGCAATAACTTTATGGTTGGGGTCGCAGCCCTGGGAAGGCTGAGAAGCCCTGCTCTATCTTGTGCATCTGGGGGTTGCAGAGGCCGGTAGAGTGATGATGTGTTTGTCTCCACAGGAGCTAGAACCAAATGGCATCTTTTACCTCTGCCTCCTTGGCGTGATAACTGAGCTGGAGAGCTGTGGTGAGTTCTTTTATCTAAAGCAACCACAGACGACAAGGGTTCTCTCTGCCTCTTCACTTATGGCCTAGTTTCAGTTCCATTCCAGTGATAAAAATACCCCGACAGAAAGCAACTTAGAGAACTGGAGAGATGGCCAGGTGGTTAAGAGACCCAAGCTCAGTTCCCAGCGCCAATATCAGGCGGCTCACGACTACCTGTAATTTCAGCTCCAGGGCAGTGGACGCCCTCTTCCCGCCTTTGCTGGCACTGTTCTCACATGTTTATACCCACACAGATGATGCATGTGCAACCACACAATTTTAAAAATAAAGTTTTATTCAAAGCAACTTAGGGAAGGAGAAAGAGCATAGTTTATCTCTCAAGCCCAGGTGATGGTCTATCACTAAAAGTCAAACAGTTATATCACATCCACAGAGACATGAATGCATGCGTGCTCACATGATGGCTTGCTTGTGCTCAGCTAGATTTTCCTGGTCTTAAGCAGTTAAAGACCCACTGCCTAGGGAATGATGCCACCCCCAGTAGGCTGGGTTTCTCCACAACAATTAACTTAATTGAAGCCATCTCTACAGACATGTAGACAGTCAACCCAATGTAGACATTCAACTACCAGAAGCTAGAAGAGGTTAGGAAAACTTCAGCGGAAATGTGGTCCTATGCCGGTCTTGATTTCAGATTTCTAAGTTCTAGAACGTGTGAGAAAGACAGAAGTCTCTGTTGTCTGGAGCCACGTAGTTTCAGTTTTCAATAAGGCAATTTGTGGAAAACAACCTGAGAAATGAATACAAGGGTGCAGGTGACCTGAGGCAAGACAATACACGTCTCTGACAGGTTGGGGAGATACTTTCATAATGAAAAGGCTCACCTGACACACACAGAGACCTGAGCTTGGTCTCTAGCGCCTATGCAAAAACCAAAAACATATCCTGGCTTTGTGACACATCACTTCTAGTGATGGGGAGTAGAGACAGCTATCCCTGGGCTCACTAGGGAGGAGGCCGAGCTTACTGGGTGAGCTCCAGGCCAATAGAGCCTTTGTCTCAATAAACAGGATGGACAGCTTCTGAGAAACAAAACGTGCAATATTCCTTTGTCCTCCGCATACATGCACACACGTATGTACCACACATACCAACATGAACACACACATACACACAGAATACGTGTGTGTCCCTCTGAACCTGTTGATAGGGCTGCTATGGAGATTAAGCAGAAACATGATAACGGACACAAAAGAAGCAGCGGTTCTTGCTGTAGCTGTTCTTATTTGGGTTGTTTCTTTATTCCTGTGAAAAGTATACGAAACAATTAAAGGCAGAAAGGATTTATTTGGGTTGGTTCATGGTTTGAGAAGGTTGGTGCATGGTCCGCTGGCTCTGAGACTTTGGTACCATCAAAGCCAAGCATGGTGGCACATGCCTTTCATCCCAGCACTCAGGGCATCCAAAGAGAGTTTACTCTGGGAAGCAGAGCAGCTCACCTCACAGCAGCCAGGAAGCAGAAAGAACTCTGACCTTATGCTGGCTGACCTTCTCCTCCCCCAGCCCACCCTTTTTATGCATATAAAGTTTTCTTGCATGGATGTCTGTGTTTAACGTATATGCCTGGTGCCCGTGGAAACCAGAAGAGAGTGTCTGATTTTCTGGAACCGGAGTTAAAGCTGTGAGCTGCTGCATGCTGGAAACTAAACTCAGGTCTACTGAGAGCAGCAAGTGTTCTGAACCGCTGACCCATCTCTGGCTCTCTCCTACCAACCTAAGGGATGATCCCATCCACACTCGGGGCGGGTCTTCCACCTTTACCTACATAATCCTCCCTGGAAACAGCCTCATAGACATACCCAGAAGTATACTTTACACATCTCCTGGAGTGAGGTGTGTGTGTGGGGGGGGGGTCTCTTGATCCAATTAAGTTGATCATCAGGATTAATCTCTACATGGTTTATTATTGTAGCCTTAATCCTCCTCCCCTGAGCACACCTCAAAGCTCAGCTGAGCTTCCGTGTTTGACCTTCTCCCAAGCATCTTCAGAGAGGAGCACAAAGCAAATGTTCAATTAGAGGAGATTCTAAGTACAGATTCTGCACAGAGATTTTGTTTTCAAATTGCAAAGCAACAGCGGATCTCGAGTTTCCCCTCCCCCCTAAAGACTGGCAGTCTTCCTGCAGGGAGGGCCACCCACAGCACAGAAGTAGCCTGCCAGTAAGTGGGAGAGAGAGCCCACAGATGGGCACTGGGGTGATAAAGATAATAACAGTCACTATTCCTAGAAGGGAAATGCCCCCTGCTCCTTGAGACAGATGTCTACTCTTAATGGACTCTCTTAGAGCTTCGAGAACTCCAAAGAACTTTCAGGCAAACTGTGGAACTCATTCTGACTCTCTCAGCATATCTGTAATGAGTCCAGATTTGCCCAATACCATATACCTTTTGTTTAATTTTGCTCCGTTTCTTTTTTATTTTTAGGTTTAAAATATATATTTTTCTTTCTTCCCACCTCTGTCTCTGTCTCTGTCTCTCTCTCTCTCTCTCTGTGTGTGTGTCTTCCCACCTCTGTCTCTGTCTCTGTCTCTGTCTCTCTCTGTCTCTCTCTCTCTCTCTGTGTGTGTGTGTGTGTGTGTGTGTGTGTGTGTGTGTGTGTATCATATGTATGCGAGTGCCCACAGAAGACAAGCTAGGGCACGAGACCCGCTAGAACTGGAATTGGTTGTGAGCTGTGAGCTGCCTGATATGGGTACTGGGAACTGAGTTCTGGTCTCCTCTGCAAGGGCAGCAAGTACTCAGCAGGTTGCTGAGCCATCTCTCTAGATCCTTGTTTTGTTCTGTTTTGTTTTATTCTTGATAGTAGCCTAGACTGGCCTCAAACTCACCCTCCCAAAGTACTGTGATTATAGGCTTGGACCACACCTAACCTCAGAACCCTGACTTCCAGTGACCCTCCACTTGCCCAGCTGCCAAGCCCTTCTACGGCCTAATAGGGGCTGGCTGTCAGTCAAAGCATCTGGAGAGAGGACATCATTAGAAACGCTCTCTGCTTCCGGGTGTTAATGGTTTGATGGACCAGAGAAGCCGAAGATAAGTGTGAATTATAGTACAGAGGCATTAAGTTGCTGCATTAACAAGTGTTACAAAGGCCATGTGCAGGGAGGAAGCTACTGGATGCAGCTGTACAAGGAAGAAGAATCCTGCACCTACTTCAATTACTTCTCCTCTATTCAGGAAGACAAAGTCTCAAAAGCAAGAATCCAGGCAAACAAATGGTCCCATTTTAGGGGAGGGAAGTGGAGTAATGGACGCAAAGACAGTTAGTTATCAGCTGAAGAAGCAACTCTGCTTCCCTTTCTCTCTCCCTCACCAACTTCAGGCAAACTTGCCAGCAGAAAGTCTGTGAACAGTCTGTTGCTGGGCCTGGGGAGAGGACTCAGTACATGTGCCTAGCAGCATAAGAAACCGAGTTTGACTCCCCGTTCCCCAAATAAAGTAAAAAAGTTTCGGCATGGGCAAGAACAATAATGCGGTGATTAAAACCCTTTCCACACAATCACTTTAAATGCAAGGCCGTTTCAGCAGCCTGCCTGTGACCCCAGCCTTGGAAGACGAAGACATATAAGAGCTATATCCATTAGCTCTAGTAAGACTAGGGATTTCTAAGGGTTTGGTTCACAGAGCTTGGCTCAGTGAACAAGGTGGAAGAATGATGAAGGATGATTTGTAGCATCAGCCTTGGCCTTCATAGGTATTCATGCATATGTGCATACACACCCATACACATACAATCACACACGTACTCATACACACATACAAGCATGCACATCCATACACAAACACACACATATACCCATTCACATACAAACACACACACACATACAAACACACATACATACGCACATGCACACACATACAAACACACATACATATACATACAAACACACACACACACACAAATTGTAGGGAGGTGACGCTGGGCTTGATTACATACACTTGTAATCCCAGAGCTAGGAATGTGGGGATAGGTGGATCCTCTGGGACTCACTGACCAGAGCCTATTTGGTAAATTCCAGGGGCAATAAGAGATTCTATATCAAAATAAATACATGAACTCAAATAGTGGGCAGAACCCAAAGAATGTTACCAGAGGTTGTTCTCTGGCTTCCACATGCAGGCACATATACACAGGTGAACACGGGTGAACACACACACATACACACTGCCCTTTGCTTTCTTGCATCCCGGTGGAACTGTCATAACATGGAACAGTTTACATGACAGGAGCTGGGCTGTGTCTATAATCCCCCTACTGGAACCCTAACTAGCTCTGTGCCTCGGTGAGTCTCCAGAAAGTTGACAACAGCATTAGCATCACCTGCAGGACTTGTTGAACATAAGCCCACGGGTGAGCCCACCCCAGAGCTTCTAATCTTGGAAACTGAGGTGGGGCTCTGGAAATCACACCTTCGACAAGTCCAGAGGCAATAGTACAACTCTTATGGCAGGGACGGCCCCTACACCCTTCTACGAAGGAAAAGCTGCTATACTTCCTTGACCCAGGAGGGAACTGAAATCCTAGGGAATGAGCCAGTGGCCGAGATGGCAAGAGGCAAAACCTTCCAGCACAGACTTCATTTGGAAGATTTGCTCTCAGACATAACTCTCAGACATAACATGTCGACCCCGTATCAGCCAAAGGCTATAGGATAAGGCCTGGGCTCTGTTCCTCTTTGTACCTCCAGGGGGAAGCGTGGTCCCCAGCACACCCCTCTCGTGATGCTGTTGTTGGCTGAATAAATAACTTAGCTTTCAAACAGTTGCCATCCTCACTCTGAATTTCAAATCAGAAAGAAATCCTGAGTTATCAGTCACCCAGACCGTTCTACTGAGGGCCTCTGTCTATGACCTGGAGCATCCGCAGGTCTGTGAGTCTGCACAAACGCACAGGAGTTTAGAGATCTGGAGCCGCCAGGCCACATCTCGTGATGCACTTTATAATGCTACTGTGTATACTAATACACAGTACGAAGGATGCTACACCCTTCGTATCTTACAAGGAATGTGTGGGGAAAATCACATGTAAGAAGCAGAAGAATGTCGTGGGGGGAAGGGAAGGTACGCTGGAGCTGGCAGTCACATGTTCAAGCCACATGCAAAGACATTGGCAAGCATTGCTAGCTTGAAACAGACCATGGTGGGGGTATTTACACCAGGGACATTGACAAAAAGCTACACACTGCCAGTGCACACCTTAACTTGAGATCCAAAGCTGCCTACCAACACAGAACTGCTTATAATGGACCTCCTTTAGGACTGCTTATACCAGGAAAGTTAGCAAAGTCAGAAATAACCAATGCATGCCTTCACCCTAGCCCCAGAGTGATTACCCAACAGCACTGCTTAAAACAGAGCATGGTGGGAAGATTGATATCCTAGAAATGGTCAAGGCATAGCCTCACGGCCGTGCCAGAGCTACAACTCTGCTCAGAATGCAAGTGGACACCACAGCACTTAAACCCCATGAACACAAACCACAGCATTTGCGAGGCCTCCAAACCAGGCATTTTCTCTGAAACAAACCTCGGAAAATGAAAAGTGGAAGGCAGGCAGCGGCAGCTCCTGATTCATATCGCCGTCCCCTCTCACGCAAGCACACTCTCACGCACATTGTCCCGTTGGAGAAGGTTTTTGAGAAATGTCACTACTGTATTTGACCATCAGTAACAATAAAACTTTTCATGCCCGATCAAAGGAATGCTCTGCCAAAGGCTCTGTATTTCCTTCCCTTTTTATCCCCTCACTTCCCTCAAAAAAGAACCATTTGTTGGCTCCAAAATACAAGTGAGAACTCAGATCCTAAGAATTTTTGTTCCATAGAAACTCGGAACGCAGTCTAAGAGAACAGAAACCACAGACCACAAACAGAAATACCCTATTGTTCACCTTCATCCAACCCTTTGCTGACTCTGCTCACAGTCAAAAGCGGGGAGAGCAAGGATAATTCAAATCCCTGAACAGGCCCCCAAAACTACATTTTAGCCAAAATTTCATCCGAGCTCTCACCAGGAGAAAGCAATGACCTCTCCATTTCACCATCTCCCATTTTTCCTGTGGGAGCCAACTGGGAATAGCATTGAGCTGTAAAAATGAATGGTCCAGGGGGGGTGGGGGGACAGGAACAATCTAGACGCTATATACACAGCTTCTTTTATGAGCAAGAGTTGACAGTGTTTGAAATTGGATCAAGGTCTGCAATAACATTTCAAGGGGATTGGATTCGAGGAAGTGGGGAGGGAGGCCGCAGGCTGTTGTGAGACGCGAGGACCGATTCTATATTAAAAATCCCAGTGGCCCAGGCGGGCCTTCAGCTGCTATCCTGAGCAGTCTTCATCGCGCAGTTGTGTGATTATATACACGCGAAATAAACAAAAACCAGAGAGAGAGAGAGTAAAGGAACAGTTTCCTCAACCTTCAGTGCAGTCACAAGGAGGCTTTACTTGGTCCTGAGGTTGGAGCCAGCAGAACTCAAGGGCAGTGGAAATGACGATGCCCTTTCTTCCCTGGGTTGAATTTTTCCTGCGAGGGCTATTTTACTCTCCAGCAGGGTGGTCCAGAGAGGGCACTTGGTTGAAGAAGCAGAGACCGGCTTGCAATGAGTAGGGGGAGAGTCTCACCCCATTCTTCCCAGCATATCACATCTTTCATCTACCCTGTTACTGTGCCTGGCCCTCAAACCCAGGTTTTGGTTGAAGAGCCTCAAGGAGGAGTGGCAAAGAGCAGGCATGTGCCCAGAGATTTTGCTGCCCACTTTCTGAAAAGGGAGGGAGAAACTAGCAGGAGAAATAAGTTCCTAGGGGTGTCTGGGAAGGGACCCCAGCACCTGTCATAGGCTCCCTACAAATGAGTGACATCTTCGGTTTTTTTTGTTTGCTTGCAAGTTTTAATTATTCCTTTAAGGATTTCATACAATGTATTTTGATGACATTCCTCCCAAACTCTTCCCAGACCCAGATCCTTTTCTACCCACACAATATTGTGTCTTCTTCCTTCCTTCCTTCCTCCCTCCCTCCCTCCCTCCCTCCCTCCCTCCCTCTCTCTTTCTTTCTTTTTTTTTCTTTCTTCTTTCTTATTTCACTTGATTGATTCCACTTTGTGTTGCCTCTATACTCTGTAATGTGTGGTCTCTACTGCAACATGGCTGACCTGCCAGGGGCCACATCCCTAAAGAAACCTGCCTCTCCCTCTCTCGGTAGCTTTCCGTTGCCAAGAGCGCCTCAGCTAAGACTGGACTTCACGCTTGTCTCTCTGTCCCTGCTGGCATTCTGCCTGGCTTGAGCTTGGGCAGGTCTTGCACAGCATATGCTGCCACAACCACTGAGACTCCATTCATGCAGCAGGCCTGCTGTGTCCAGAAAACACTGCTTTCCTGTAGTCATCTCTGCCTCTGGATTTTACAGTCTTTCTGCCTCTTTCAAATGATCCCTGGTGTGTGTGTGTGTGTGTGTGTGTGTGTGTGTGTGTGTGTGTGTGTTTGTATGTGTGTATATGTGTGAATGTGTGCATGTATGTGTGTGTATATGTATATGTGTGTATGTGAGTGTACGTGTATGTACGTGTGTGTATGTGTGTGTATGTATATGCATGTATGTATATGTGTGTATGTGTGTGTATGCATGTATGTGTGTATGTGTGTGTGTGTGTAGTTTAGGGCCACATTCTCTGCACCTTGATCACAGTGAAATTAACAGGCCTACGGATGGAGCAAAAAACTATCATTCTGAGTGAGATAACCCAGGTCCCAGAATGACAAACACAGTATGTTTTCTCTCATTTGTGGGTATTAGCTGTGAGTCTTTAGATGTGTATGCTTCATCTGGGAGGGTGGGTAATTTATAGAGGGTGCTGTAGAGAAGGATTCCCAAAGAATTCACTGGTGTAAAGAGCCTCAAAGAGCTGAAGGCAGTAATAGAATAAAAAGGGTTAAATTGGGATAGGGGATAAGAAGGAACACTGGGAAGGATAATGAAAACTTAAAGACCTTTCAGAGAAGTCATATAGAAACAAGCTACCACAGACACTTCCGAAAACATATGCATTACATATATAAAAGCGTTGAAATGATGGGTTTTTTTCTTTTTTAAGAAAGGAAATAACAAAGTTGTCCATATGAACTTGAATTCATTATATAGCCCAAGTGAGATTTCAACCACCCTCCTGCCTCAGCTTCTCAAGTAGCTAGGATTACAAGCCTAGCTGTTTTGTATCTTGACTGTGCTCATAGATACTCAGTTGTATATACTGTCAACGTCCCCCTGGTGATGAGACATACTAGGCAGGTGCTCTACCATTGAGCCACACCCCAGTCCCTCACTGGGGATTCTAGGCAGGGGCTCTACCACTGAGCCACACCCCAGCCCCTCACTGGGGGATTCTAGGCAGGGGCTCTACCACTGAGCCACACCCCAGCCCCTCACTGGGGGATTCTAGGCAGGGGCTCTACCACTGAGCCACACCCCAGCCCCTCACTGGGGGATTCTAGGCAGGGGCTCTACTACTGAGCCATGCCCTGCAACTTCTTTTGATTCTTCAGTTTGAGACAGGTCTTACTATGTTGCCCACACTAGCCTTGAACTTCAAATCCTGCCTAAGCCCCTCATTAATGCATATTAATGACAAATGCATATCACCATGAACAGCTCTGGAAAACCCCAAGAGGTTCTCCCCTTAGAGGACTTGTGGGTCCACAGACCACGACTCTTTTGCATTTTTGTAAGAAAAATATGTAACTAAAATAATAAAAATAAAACACAAAAAATATTTATGTAAGAACTGTTTCTTAAAAAAAATCGGGGACATGTCTTGCATTCTTTTGATTTTTTTTTTTTTGGTCTGACTAAATATGGTCACATAAGACAAGGACAAAACTAACTCAGCATGCAGATTTTAATTTATTTAAGTTACTTTTCATTTATTTATTCTCTTCCGTTGAACTTCAGAGTGTGTTCAGAAGGAGTATCTTAAACCAAAGAAAGCCGAGGCCTTCTGTTATAGATCAAATGGCAATTACTCTTTAACACTTTTTTTTTAATTCCCTTATTTGTCCACTCAGCAAACAGCTACTACCTCAAATAAATCTGCTGAAGGAGGCAGAAAGAAGCATGCGGCGTGCTGGAAGGCATGAGAATTGCTGAGGCTCAGTAATGCATAGATTAACTCCATCATGCTATTTTCCCAACTTGCATGGCTTTAGGTCTCTGTGTGTGTGTGTGGTGACTGCATCTGTGTGTATGTGTATGTGTATGTGGTGTGTGTGTATGTATGTGTGTGTGTGTGTGGTGACTGCATCTGTGTATGTGTGTGTGTGTGTGTGTGTGTGTACATGTGTGTAAAAGCATCATTCATTAGGTGACATCCATCTTACTTTGGAGAGTGTCTCTGAGAACTGGAGCTCACCCATTGGCCTAGGTTGGTTGGGCAACAAGTGTGCGTGGGGGGTGGGGTGGGGAGTTGTGTATGCACGAGTGTGCACATAAGTGTAGAGGCAAAGATTACCTTCAAGGGTCATTTCTGAGCTACTGTCCACCTTGTTTTGTGAGGCAGGGTCTCCCACTGGGACCTAGGACTTAACAGTTTGGCTAGGCTTGCTGGCTAGGGAGCCCCAGGGAGGCTCCTGTCTCTGCTTATTCAGCTGTGGGATTATGTACACGCCACTGCTCTCGCCTTTACATGAGTACTGGGGATTAAACTTAGTTTCTTAAGTGACACGAGGAGCACTTAACAACAGAGCCATCTCCTCGGGAATGACCCCTTGTTAAACATAGAAATCTACTGTTTTCTAAATCTTAAAGAATAAACAGGATAATATATTTTAAAGCATACACTGCAGAAGTCACAGGAGACAGAGAGGTACAAACTCCATCAGCAGATGCTGCTGGAACAGACACAGGAACCATTACCTTAAGGAAAGCCCATCTCTGGTGATACACAGGCAAGGAGCTTGCTGCCTGATATTTCCAGTTCAATGATTCCTCCCTCATAAATTATTTCAGAGTCATTTCCAGCTCTGAGGTGGAGCTACACCCATTGTCAAGAATCGACAGCCTCTCAGAAGAGAGGGAAATAAAGTATTAACCAAGCTTAGCCAAGGTTAACAGTCACTGTTATTTCAGGGTATCAGGGAGAGGGTGTGTCCTAGCAGCAGGCAATTGCCTGGCTCCCTGGCCTCATCATGGACACCCAAATGTTTACCTGTAAATCGACGAAGTCCCCAGAGCTAGCGTCTCCCCTCAGCAAACACTGTACACAATATTCTATCAACTTCCAGACTAATGAATGACACTATGTATCAAAGCCTGACTCTGAAACTTGGTGACTGTTGGTGAGTACAGACAACTCTGTGCCAGAGAAGGATTCCAGAAAGAGTTTCAAAGGCCAGGAGGCGTAAACCAGACTACAGTTGACTGAAGGCCTTGAATGCAGTCTCTTGAGGACCGTGACCAAGATAAAGGAGGCCAGTTGGATTAGTTACTCTTTCCCAGTGCTGTGATATATTACCTGATAAAGATGACTCAAGAGAGAGTGCTGGCTCACAGTTCAAGGGCGCAGTCCCTCCTGGTTGGGAGGGCACGGCGGCAGGAATGTGAGGCGTCTAGTCACGTTAGATTCACCACCAGGAAACAAGAGGGAACGCTATTGCTTGGCTCATAGTTGCCTTTTTATTCAGTCCAGGGATCCAGCCCACGGGAAGGCACTGCCTGCGGTTAGGATGTGTCTGCCCTGTTCATTTAAACCTTTCTGATAACACCCTCCCAGCCCAGCCCAGCCCAGCCCAGAGGCGTGTCTCATCAATTTTCTAGAAGGTCCTTAACAGTCAGATCAGTATTGAAAAAGAGCTGTGCCAGTCACTCCATGGGTCTCACTGTAACCATCTTTAAAGACCTCACCTACAAAAAACGAACACATTCTGTGAGGACCTAGAAGTTGAGACTTTGATACATGGATTTGCAGAGAATGCCACCTGGGGAGCAGAGACGGAATCTGAGAATCAAAACCATACCCATCTGGGAACAACGTCTATATTCTTGTCATGGTGAGTGATGTGTGCACGGAAAAAAAAATCTTTATAGCATATGAGCATAAAGTGCCCTCAGAGGCCAGAAGAGGGCATTGGATCCCTTAGAGCTGGAGTTACCACTGGCTGTGAGCTCCCTGGGTCCTGGAGCTGACTTAGATCCTCTGTAAAGAGTAGTGCACCTTCCTAACCACTGAACCATCTTACCAATCCGGTCATGCCCTTTTTCTTCATCACCGTTGTGTGCGGAAGGCGGATCTCCCCAGGTATAAATTGAAATAATAGGAATACCCCATTCATGCCCAGGGCTCCCAGAATGGAGTGGAAGACTCTCTCATCATCACCCCGTGCCTCACTTTTACTCCAGCACGACACACAAATGTCCCTGAGTTCCACACAGGTGTCAATGGGACCAAGCTGAGATAAATATAGCAACCACTGCTTATGACTTCTCAGAGAGGGAAACAGAATTCAGGTGCAAAGACCACAGAGCATGCCGGGGCTGGTAGGGCATGCCTTTAATCTCAGCACCTAAGAGGTAGAAGCAAGGGGATAAGACTATCCTTGGCCCTATATGAATTCGAGGATAACCCCATCTTACAAAGCCAAAAACAACACTGGAGAAGTAGCTCAGCTGCTAGACTGTTTGCCTACTATGCACCATGCCCTGGGTTCAATCCCCAGTACCGTATAAAAGGAGCATGGTGGTGCTTCCTATAATCCTAGCACTGAGTAGGTGGAGGTAGGAGGATTAGGAGTTCAAGGCCAGCCTTGTGTCACAGGAGGACCATTCTCACAATAAGTAGGAGAGTTTAGACCATTGGTTTTCAATCTGTCGGTCATGACCCCTTTGTGGGTCAATCAACCCTTTCACAGGGGTTGCCTAAGATCATCAGAAAACACAACTATGTGCATTATGATTCAAAACAGTAGCAAGTTTACAGTTATGAAGTAGCAATGAAGACAATTTTATAGTTGGGGGTCACTACAACATGAAGAACTATGTTAAAAGGTCACAGCATTAGGAAGGTTGAGAACCACTGGTTTAGACCACCCCTACCAGAAGGCCGAGTGCAAACAGAATTAGATTCGAAAAGAATCTTGGCTGTCATCACCACTATTATTACTACTGTCACAACTGAAAGACCAGACACCATTCCAAGGACTCGGGGATTATGACATCAGCTTGCCAAGTGCTCCTAGAACTGGAGAGATCACTTGGCAGATAAGAGCTCTTGCAGAGGACCTGCAGAAACCACATTGAGTGTTCTAAGGGACCTGAAGCCAAGCTTCAGTGGACACTATACTCATGTGCACAAGGACACGGACCTACACACACATACTGAAAAATAAATTTATAAAAAAGATCTTATTTCCAGAGGATCAAAACACTCCCTGGGGCACTCAGCCTGCAGGTGCTGGGCCTGGAAGCTGCATAGCTCAGCCTCTTTAAAGCCTAAAATGGAACTGAGGCCAGCTAGCTCTGGCTGGGGGACTGGACTGGGCAGCAAGTTGAAAACACGGAAAGAGCTCTCAAAGCTTTTGACGCTCTCAAAGATCAATTTTACGGTCTGATACTACTAGGTGAAACCAGACATGGGAATTTATCAAACTCTCTGAGGTACTCACAGACAAATAGGAGAACCATTCCCAGGATAGCCCATCAGGGACCGGAAGGGTTTGCATTGTTGTTTTTTTACCGTACCAGGGATGCATGTAATGCAAGCACTCCACCGCTGAGCAATACCTTCAGTTCTTCTTTTCTACTTTTTGTGTTGAGACATGCTCGCACGAAGATGCCCAGGTTAGCCTTGAACACCACCCTTAGCCCAGGCTAGCCTTGAGACTGGAATCCTCCCACCGTAGTCTCCTGGGCAGAATTCTAGGTCTGTACTACCAGGACTGGCTAGGGTGTTTGACACTCAACAGAATGTTGTCTTTATTACACTGAAAGTTTTTTTATTACATTGTTGGTTTTTTGTTTGTTTGACACAAGGTTTGTCATACAGTCAAGCTGGCCTGGAGCTCACTCTATAGTCCAGCCTGAACTTGCACTCACAGCAATCCTTCTGCCTCAGCATCGCAAATGCTGGGATTCCAGATGTATGCCACCATGTCTAGCCCTAGATATTAAAATGTAACACCGTGGTTTAAAACCCTTTAGAATCGAACTAGTGTAGAGCTGAAAGAGAAAATGATTCGGAGGTAGGGGTGGTACTTCGTGCAGGCGTGCTGGTTTCCACAGGGTGCCGTGGTTTCAACAGCTGTGATGCTGAGAGTCCCAGCATGAGGGGAAAGAGTAACGAGAGAGGTAGAACTGGAAAGAAGACAGGAGAAAGAAGAGGAGGGGAGAGGAGGGGAGAGGAGGGGAGAAGCAAGGGAGGAGGGATATAGAGAAGGAAGAACAAGGGAGGAAAAAAAGAAAAGAAGGAAGGAGGGAGGGAGAGATAGAGAAAGGGAGGGAGGGAGGGAGGGAGGGATGGAGGGAGGGAGGGTTGCCCAATGATCAAGTCTGACATAGAAGAGGAGGAGCAGAGCATTTCGAGGAACCTAGGTCCCTGGAAAACAGCTGTCTTTACTAAAATTACTTTCCTCAAATTAGCCTGCAGGTAGATCCCGCCCACTGAAATAATGAAAGCAGAGGCTGGCTGTCAATCAGCTGCCTACTCAACTAACTTCTAGTGCCTTCCCAGATCAGGCTCTATCCTGGAGGCCATGTGGAAAGGAGAATGACAGAGGAATGAAGACATCTGTTGACGTTCTGGATGGGTATAGACATGGCCAGTCACTGGGTGGAACCCACAGCCAAGAGAAACAAATCCCCTTGACAATGACCTTAATGTCTTCACCTCCCCATGTAGGCAGCTTCACTCTTTCTGAACAATCTGTTACAGTACTAGACAACATCAGTGGTTCGAGGGGAACCATTCCACTGCATTCTGTGACTGTCCCTAAGGCCACCAGGGCAAGAAGAATTCTTCTTGTGCTTGGAAATATCTAAAGACCTGGGAGTGTAGCTCTGTGGTAGAGCCCCTGCCTAGAATCCCCCAGTGAGGGGCTGGGGTGTGGCTCAGTGGTAGAGCACCTGCCTAGAATCCCCCAGTGAGGGACTGCAGTGTGGCTCAGTAGTAGAGCCCCTGCCTAGAATTCCCTAGGGAGGGCCTGGATGTATGGCTCAGAAGTAGAGAGAGATGTCTTTCCCATTTTCTCTTAATGTTAGTGTTAAATTTGGCATTTCATCTTAATATTTTTATACATAGGACAAAATAAGAGGCTGCACGACTCCTCTTCTGCATAAACATTTTTCTATGTTTTGAACTTACAAGGATTGACCATGCAGCTTCCTTCAAGCCATAGAAGCGCCTACCACTGAGCTACATTGCCCAGCCCTCTTTTCATTTTTTATGTTGAAACAGAGTCTCACTACTTGTCCAGGTTAGCCTTGAACCCACTCTTTATCACAACCTTGTCTTGGACGTGTGATCCTGAGTAGCTGGGATGACAGGTTATCACTGCTGGCCTCCTTGAACACTTTAATGAGACACACTTCGTGTATCCACGCTCTGTCATCTTCAATTTCTATAATCTTCGGCAACCGGTGCAAGATGATGCTAGTCAATCTTGGGTAGGAATGGCAGCCAGACACCATTTCTCCTCCTTCGGTTTGAAGAGAAAATGCTTCCTTGCACAAAACAAGAATATACAAGCAGGGTTCTAGCGAGCTAGTTCAGTGGATAGGGCACTTGTTAGCAGACCGATGACTTGAGTTTGAGCCCCAGAAACTAACTACATAGCAGGACAGAACCAACTTCACACACACACACACACACACACACACACACACACACACACACACACTTGCATACATACATATGAAGGCACAGAGAAACACAACCACTGTTATGTGGCTAAAACAACACATTTTGTGTTTTCCAAATTCCATATCCCACTTACTCAGACACCTGAAGCTTTATTTAATTCCTGGATTTCAACACTTATTTGAGCACAAAGTTCCTAGACGCCCCACCTGTGGGGACTCCCTGCTGCTTCTGCACTGAGCCCTGTATCCCAGGCTTGGAGTCTAAGGCACGTGATCTAATATTAAATATCAGCAGGAGGGGCTTCTTGCTCAGCCTCCTCTCCTATGTCCTGGGGACTCACGGCCTGAGTATCAGGGGCAAGAAGCACATGAAGGCGGGCAAGGTAACTCAGTGAGTACAGGCATTCACCCTACAAGCCGAGTTCCATCCTATGAACCCATACAAGGGTGGAAACACAAAACTGTACATGCTAAGTTGTCCTCTGATCTCCATGTGTGCCCTGCGCTCCACCCTCACAGCCTGTCTCTCACACGCACGTACACATAGAAAGAAAAACACGAATCCCCACGTGTGGCATTCCTTTTTCCTACAGATTTATTTATCTTTTGTAACTATGGATGTAGTGTATGTGTTCGTATGAATGTGACAGCAGGTGCTCACGGAGGCCGAAAGAGAGTGTGGGTCCCCGGAGCTGGAATTGTAGGTTACTGTGCGCTGCCCAAACTGGGTGCTGGGAATCTAACGTGGGTCCCCTGGAAGAACAATACACTCTGCTAACTGCTGAGCCATAGTTCCAGTGCCCTTACCCCATGACCCCCAAGTCATGTTTTCCTCTATGTCCTTTCGATCTTATGTGCCTTCCCCATTGCTTCACCTGGCTTTTCACCTGTCAAATACCTGTGAGGACATCAAATCCCAGCACTAACGGCACCTCTCTGAAATTTCCCATGCCTCCAAAGGGACTTGTCCAGGCTCCTAAGTCCTGGGACCTCTGATATCCTCCATGATGGTTAATACCGTCAATGCAGCAAGAAAGGGAATCATTGAAGACACAAGCCTTTGCGTGTGTCTGTCCAGATGTTTCTACAGTTTAAATTGAGGGGGGAAGACCCACCCTGAATGTGGGTGGCATGACCTCACATGTGTGCTGTTCTCTGGGATCCTGGGGTCCTGGACTGAATGAAAAGGGGAAAGTGAGCTGAACACCAGCGTCCATCCCTCTCTGCTTCCTGAGTGTGGTTGCCACGTGACCAGCTGCCTCACACTTCTACCGCCATACCTTCCCCACCACGATATAAACCCTTTGTTAAGCGGATTCGTTTGTGAGCTGTGCTGTTACTACAAGCCCGTAGCTGTCTTTATCACAAGCATGGAGAACTTCTAGGTTCATACTTTACTCCTTCCTGGGTCTTCAGAGTCTAGTGTGGGGCTTGGTACACAAAAGGGACTTTATGTTTTGAACACAGCCGACTTGTAAGCTCCCTTTATCGGGGCTTTCATGAAAAGAAATGAATTAAACCTTATCAGGCTAATGAGAAGTCATGGAAGGGTTCACGGAGCATGAAATACTCTCTCCTGGACACGACTTGGCATCATGCTCTGGGGATCCCAGAGAACAGCACACAGCTTCAGATGGAGCAGGCAAAAGTCACATGTTTCTTCTGACAGGGGACAGGGCAGGAGCCTCTGGACTCTAGGAGACATGATCATGTGCTCTACCCTAGAAGAAGCACCTACAGAGACAAGAAAGGATTTAGGGTCTGAATTCATGTGAATTCCAGGGCAACCCTTCACTAGGATAATTTTTCATGATCAGTTATCCCTGATGGTACAGGCCTTTCATACTAGGAGGCTTAGGCAGGAGACTGGAAAGTTCCAGCGCTGCCTCAGCTACATACCTATTTCAAGTCTACTAGGAGCAACTTAAAGTGACTGTTTAAAACTAACAAAAAAAGGAGGGGGGAAGTGTTACACAGTGGTAGAGCACCTGCCTAGAATCCCCCAGCGAGGGACTAGGGTGTGGCTCAGTGGTAGAGCACCTGCCTAGAATCCCCCAGTGAGACTCTTGTAAGAAACCCCTCATCAATCCTTCTGTGAATAAGTCAAATAAACACATTGTTTCACCGCATTTGGACTCATTTCTTGGGTCTGTCATTGATGTCTTATCTGGGGTAAATAGACATTCATTTACATCTCCACAAGAAAAGTCACGTAACAGATGGCATGGAGACAGTAGCCGATGATATGATTCCTTCTTGATCACATCTCAAAACAAGCCTAAAATCAACCGTGGGAACTCCACGAGATAACAGGGATCTCCAACATCTCCACTGTTCAGAGCCATCTCCAGTCTTCCCGCTCCCACAGAAGGGGATGAATAAAAATATTGATTGCTCAGGGACCTCACACAAGCATTCTGTACGAATACAGACTTATCTCCCTGAAGCCAAGGTTAACTGCTAAATCCATAAATATGAGTGGCAAAGCATGATACAGAAGCCTTATAAAAATCATGTCAAATCCACAGCTTTTACACAGTATATTATACGGACAACTTGGTCCTTTTTTTTTTTTTTTTTTTTTTTTTGCTTCTACTTTTCCCCACTTTGATGAATGGCCACTGGAAGTCCTATCTTGGGTGAAGAAAAAAAAAAGTACAATCATCTTTAGAGAAAAAAAAATTCATTAGCTAATCCACCTACTTAGAGAATTTATTTCCAAAGCTGAACTTTAGAGAGGTTTTATAATAGATGCCCTGACTAATAGGAAGCAGGAATATGTCCCAGATGGTTAATTACATTTTATCATTCCTTTTAATAATAGTTAAGAATAATAAGACAACTGGTGTGAAAAACGAGAAGGTAGAATGAATTAAACTGAAATATCCTGCACCCATTTCCCCCCAAAGAAAGAATAAGTTGGAGTTACACCAGAGTCCTTAAATATTTAAATATCACCTCTTAAAATTAGTGGAGCCTACAAATTCTGAGCCACACAAAAGATCTAATTTCTCTATGTTAATCAAATAGTCCAGAAGTGGCCAAGCTGCGTGCTCAGCCACCCAACACAGATGGTATCTCAGGAATTTCTACAGCAATGCAGGGCAGGGGTCACACTTTCAAAGAAACTCGTTGATGCTCTGCAATGTTCTCTATCTGAGTCATACCACCCAGTCCCTCACTGGGGGATTTTTCGCTTCTCCACTAGAGTCATGCCCACATAGGCAAACACGCTGCCACTGAGATATGCCCCCAGCCCATTTACAAATACTGCTTTGAGACAGGGGCTCACTGAGTTGCTCAGGCTAGCCTTGAACTCCCTCTGTAGGCCAGGCTGGCCTGCAGTATCAGAACACTAAGAAATATATACACCCCTCAGGGCAAACGCTTAGGGGATAAGACACCCAACACTCAACCTAGTTTCATCCCCCACCTCGTTCACCCTCGTCTGAATCCACATAGCCATACTGATGAATATCTTGCATATCACCATAGAACCTTCATCTGGTGATGGATGGAGATAGAGACAGAGACCCACCCACATTGAAGCACTGGACTGAGCTCCCAAGGTCCAAATGAGTAGCAGAAGGAGGGAGAACATGAGCAAGGAAGTCAGGACTGCGAGGGGTGCACCCACCCACTGAGACAATGGGGCTGATCTATTGGGAGCTCACCAAGGCCAGCTGGACTGTGACTGAAAAAGCATGGGATAAAACCGGACTCTCTGAACATGGCAGACAATGAGGGCTCATGAAAAGCCAAGGACAATGGCACTGGGTTTTGATCCTACTGCATGTACTGGCTTTGTGGGAGCCTAACCAGTCTGGATGCTCACCTTCCTAGACCTGGATGGAGGAGGGGAGGACCTTGGACTTCCCACAGGGCAGGACAACTCTTTGGACTGGAGAGGGAGGGGGAAAAGAGTGGGGGGGGTGAGAGGAGTGAGGAGAGGGGGAGGGAAATGGGAGGCTGGGAGGAAGCAGAAATTTTTTTCAATAAAAATAAATAAATAAAATGTTATAACTATCTGAAATGAATAAATTTTTATTCAGTATCAGAAAAAAGGACAAAGATTGAGGATGCTGAGCTAAGTAGACGAGATCAAGCCCTTGCCAACACTGTTCCTTCAACCGGCGTGGCCTTCAGCTGGAACAGTCCTAGTTAACCTCTGAGTACCCACTCAGGAGTTACCTTTTCTGAGACCACGCTGTGGATAACACTCCCGGTGGGGATTCCTCTCCCCAATCCACTGTAAGGCCATGTGATGGCAATTTTTAATTACTAGCTTGGTTGCATTAAGGACAGCCTAGAGAATTAGTGTGCTTGCTGTGATGCAAACATTCAGAGATGTCGACAGGAGGCAGAAGCCCCGCTTTCATGTGTGGGAAAACAGAAGAATCCAACTGGATTCTACTATTCATTTTTTTTTTCTGCTTTCTGGTCTTATAAAACTTTAGCAAGCAGCCCCATGTGGCTGCTGCTGTTGCTCTCGCCCCAAGCCGCTCCCACTGCCATGTCTTCCTCACTGTGACGGAGCGTGTCTCTTCAAAACATGAGCCGCATCTTGACCAGAAAGGCTTCTCTCTGAAGTGGTCAGCAGTGAAGGCAGAAACTCATAGCTGATCCAAGTGCTGAAAGATAGTGACCAGTCGGTGCTCAGGCTGAACTGGGACATCTATACTAACCCCGCCCCTCCGAGATTCAGGGTGTATCATGAAAAAGGAGGTGGAATAAAACATAAGCATTGAAGGCTGGAGATGGAGTACTGTGACACGCTTTCTTCTGGGCACGACAAGGCCATTGAACTCAAACTCACTTCAGCTATGGTCACGTGCACAAGATCAGGATCACTTAACGTTCTAACAGGCAGTAATAATCAGACCAAAAAGAAAACATTAATGGGAAAAGGGAATGTGTTGGGGGGTTACCTGGCTGGAATGGTAGCAGGGTTTGGGGTGGAGATGATCAAGATACATGCCATCCATGCACAGAATTGTCAAAAAGATAGTCTATTAAAACAACAGCAGCGGCAGGGACACGAATAACAAGCCAAGTAGCTAACACACACATTCACTGCCACAGACTTGAACTGCATTGGGGCCATGTGCCGTTTGTCACAGCTCTCAGGCGGAAAGATGGCAGCAGGCTATTTGCATCTCAAGAACTTCAGCTTGAGCTCCTTCCTGGCCCAGGTCCTTTCTATATGTTGTGGGATGGGTGAGTGACAGGGACGGTAATACACTGACAAACGTACTAATATGACATTCTGTGATTCCCCCCTCCCCCGCTCACCGACATTGCCTCGCACAGCTGATGCTGGCAGGGAGTGAAGACTTCGCTTGGCGGAAGTCCATGACTATGACTATCTGGACTGCGTGAGGGAAGCTCTTGCTTTAAACCGCACCCAGAACCTTCCTCTCAGACTAGCAGTGTGGTGTGACTTGGACAGACAGCTGTGGCTGCGTTCCACTGGCCTTCTAGTTTCCAGATTTCTAGAACAAGTTACAACTCTCCTGGGAGTTAGGGTTATCCCTATATACTGGCAATATACTGATGAGTTCCAGAAAAATCCACAGGGCAGTGGGAGGAACATAGAGGGTCAGATTTATGCCCAAGAACTGGGCCCAGGCAGGTTTCAGAATCAATATTTTTTATTTTTTAAAGATGGTATATTCTAATTACACATATGAATTGACTCTGGACAGTTTTAGGCTGGTTCTTCCTGGTGGGCTACCATGCACACCCAGCACTTACATGGGTTCTGGGGACCCGAACTCTGATCCTCATGCTTGTACAGCAAGCAGTTTAACCACTGAGTCACGTCCCCAGCCTACCGTGGCATTTTAAAACAAAACAGAAAGGGAAAAACAATTGCTGTTCTCTCCAGTAACATTTATCACCATACCAGATGTGATTTCAGTAACTTGCAGTTGTTCCCCAAACTAAACAATGGGCATTTTAATTCTCTGTCAAGATTCCCAGCTGACTTCAAAAGATCAGAAGACACATGAGAGAAAAGACTAGGCTTCATCCAGACACAGAGAACATCCTGGCAGTGAGTTCGACGCGCTCCTTCCCTAGGAAACAACATCCGGTAGAGCCCCACGCATAGAGGGCAAGCACGCGAACACGATGCTCACGGCATCCTTGCTGGTGGAACCTGAGTTACTTGCTAGATTCCATCTCTATGATGACATATATTAAATGCTACTTTTATGAGTCATCAACAAAAGATTTGCGGAAATTTTACATGCTAAACTAAATGGCTTTTTAACATACCAGGCACGGTGGCTTACATCTGGAATCCCAACCATTGAGAGGGCTGAGCCGGAAGAAGGCTATGAATTTGAGATCAGCCTGGGCTACAGAGTAAGACCTGGCCTCAAAACACACACACACACACACCAAAAAACCAAAAACAAAAAAAACAAAAACAAACAAACAAACAAAAAATCCCCAGAGGACTGGAAAGATGAATCAGTCAGTTAAGCCAATTAAGTGCTTGACACACACGCATTGAGTTCAATTCCCAGAGCCCACAAAGAAAATCCAGACAGTGGTGCCACACGTTTGTGATGTCAGCACTTGGGAAGTAGAGAAGGGAGGATCCCTGGGGCTCTCTGGCCAGGCAAACTAGCTTACTTGGGGAAGAAAGGTTTTATCTGACTTATAGGTTAGAGTCCATCACTGAAGGAAGCCAGGGCAATAACTCAAAGCTGAAACTTGGAGGTAAGAACTGAAGCAGAAGCCACAGATGATCAGTGCTTTTGGGCTTATTCCTCACGGCTGGCTCAGCCTGCTTTCTTGTACAACCCAGGACCAGGGTTCCAGGAGTAGCACCACCCACAGTGGGCTGAACCCTCTCACATCAATCACTAAGTAAGAAAAAACCCAGCAGACTTGCCTCCTGGCCAATCCGATGGAGGCAATTCCTCAACTCAATTAGAGTTACCTTTTCCCAGGTAACTCTAATTTGTGTCAAGTTGACAAAAAACTAGCACAGAAACTTACTGGAGCAAAAAGCACAGGAGGCTACGATACTAGTTTCTTTTCCTGATGCTGTGACAAAAAAAAATAGTAACCAACAAAAGTAACTTAAAGAAGAATAGGTTTATGACCGTCATTGAAGGGAAATCAAGACAACAAGAATTCAAAGTAGCTAGTTGCATTCACAGTCAAGAACATAAAGAAACAAATAAATAAATGCTTGCTTGCACCCTATTTATTTTCCCTACTCTTACACAGTTCAGGACCCCAACCTAGGGAATGGTGCCACCCACAGTGGGCACATCTTTTCACCCTAGATAGTGTAACAGAGGCAACCCTTCATAGACAAACCTGATCCAGATAATCCCTCATTGAGAGTCTCTTCCCAGACAAGTTGACAATTAAAACTGACTCCCATCATAAAATAGGTATTTTAATATGTAGTCATAATGCTATACATTTCCTTTAACAAAATAAGCAATAACCTATATCCATTTGGAAATATGCAGAAATTGCAGGTCATCTCTCAAAGAACTCAGAACCTCTGCAAATTTAACAGTAAATGGCATTCTTATTAAGCAGATAATTTGATAGCCTAAGAAGAAGACAGGCAGATACAAATATGCATAGAACAACCAGCAGATAGTTACAGAAAAAAAATAAAAACATGTTTTTCCTTCAAGGAAGAGAAAGCACTTTAGAAATATGTTTAAGGTTTAACTTTTCATTTTTATTTATGTGTATGTTCGTGTGGGAAGGGGATGTTCACAGAGTCCAGAAGAGAACATCAGATGTCCTGGAGTGAAAGGTACAGGACGTTGTGAGCTTCCTGTCATGGGAAGTGGGATTCAAAGCCCCCTGTAAGGGTAGCAAGTGCTATGAACCACTAAGCCATCTCCCCCAAGGATGGCATTTTAAGAATGGATGAGAACAAGAACAAAAGTCTGTGCCGTCAGAGACGTGTTCTGAAAAAAATATGTCTATGACTGATTAATGATTTATTCTGGAAAATTTTGGAATACGGCTTACTAAAAACTCACGTGTGTATATTTACAAAGCCTTTGTGTGGCTTCAGCAGTACCACTTGAACAAAGAACGTTGGCAAGTTTTGACTCACTGGTTAAAAACATTGATAGTGGGGCTGGAGGGATGACTTACATACATGGCATACATATACTTACATACATGGCATGCATACACACACACATAAAAAATTAAAAGTTAGTCTGAAAAAAATAATGAAAGGCATTCATTGCTGCATCCTGAGAAAAGGAAATTTGCTAGCTGAATTTCCTTCCACCAAATCTGTGCATAATCCATGCATGGTGCTGAAAAACCTGACTGTCACAATTTAGTTAGTACCATGAACTTCAAACCTCTCCAACCCAGATCCATATATCTTTAGTGGGTTTCTTTCTCACTATTAAAAGCAAAAACTAGTGCACTGAAGCCAGACATTTGGATTATTATAGCATGCAGTATTACATTAAGATTGTCAAACATAATAAAGCATATTCACGAAGACGGCCTTCATTGAAAATATGACCAGTAACTGCACTGTTAAAAGAACACAAAAGGATTTCTGTGCTGTTAAAGAATAGATGACAGAAGCCACTTTATCAGTCTGCCTCACTTCATCTTTTCAGTTTGTTCTCTTATGTATAATCCACTAATGACCCACACATATAATTTATAAATATGTAGGTATTGAAGGAATGTACTCAAAAGTTTACATGAATAGAGCCTGGTGGTGGAGGCCTGACATAGTAGCCACTTGACAGGCTGAGGCAGGAAGAGAGAAAGTTCACTGGTAGCTAGTACCACAGAATGAATTCAGTTCAGTACAACTAAATGAAACCTTAATACATAGAAAGAAAATGAGGACTCGGAGCTTAGCTTAGAAACAGAACACTTGCTAGACTCCCCCAGAGGTCTAGTGTGTGGTTCAGTGGTAGAGCACCTGCCTAGAATCCCCCAGTGAAAGGCTGGGGTGTGGCTTAGTGGTAGAGCCCCTGCCTAGAATCCCCCAGTAAGGGGCTGGTGTGTGGTTTAGTGGTAGAACCTCTGCGTAGAATCCTCCAGTGAGGGGCTGGGGTGTGGTTCAGTAGTAGATCACCTACCTAGAATCCCCCAGTGAGAGGCTTGGAGTGTGGCTAAGTGGTAGAGCACCTGCCTAGAATCCCCCAGTGAGGGGATGGGGTGTGACTCAGTGGTAGAGCCCCTGCCTAGAATCCCCCAGTGAGGGGTTGGGATGTGGCTCAGTAGTGGAGTCTTTCCCTAACATGTCTAAGATCCTAGGCTCAAAAACAGAAAAAGATCAAAATGTATTAATTAATATTAATTTATCAGTAGAGTGTACAAAAAAGAACAGAAAAGAAAAGAAAAAACATATAAGGGGGAAAATAGAAATAGGTAAAACTGGAAACCACCCACACATCTCACCATGCTAATGAGCAAAGGAATAAATATGCAAAATACTTGTTTAATAGAAGAGGGAGTTCTACAGAGCTGGGAAGCCGGCATCTCCATCACAAGAGACACATCTAACCCATAAGAGAGTAGCTCAGTAATATATGTTCTAACTTCAAAATCGACCTTAAAAACCCATTAAAGCGAGGCCCGTGCCTGGAGATACCAGCTCTGAGCTCCACTCACTGTAACCGCGACCTTCCTGGCACTAAAGTTGCTTTCATTGCTTTCTCTCGTGACTCCATTACACAAATGTTATGATGATGCGGATGGCGGATCAGCAGGACTGTCGCTAAATGCCAGGCCCAAGGGGGATGCGCGTTATCTGATACAGAGAGCACATCTGGAAAGCGGCAGCTAAGCCAGGGGCAAGGAGAACACGTGGGACGTTGTGTGATGCGCGTCACCTCCAGCGTTGAGCCATGGGTTTTGAAGGCCCAGATCTGCTCGGAATGACCTTGCAAGGTGGCTAAGCTCTCTAGCTTGTCTGTAAGTACCGAAGAGGGTGAGATGGAGGTCTGGGGAGACAGCTTGGTCAGTAAAACTCAAACTTTGAAGACATGAGAACCCCCAAGGCCCAAGCGCCACATGAAAAAGGCTGGGAGCAGTGGTGTATACTAACTAGACTCACCCAGAGGTCTAGGGTGTGGCTCAGTGGTAGAGCCCCTGCCTAGAATCCCCCAGTGAGGGGCTGGGGTGTGGGTTAGTGGTAGAGCCAGAGCCAGGGAGGTGGAGACAGGTAACCTCCTGGGGCTTGCTGGCCAGCCCAGGTGACTTGGCAAGTTCCAGGCCACTGTTTCAAAAAGCAAGGTGGACACTGCTTGAGGGTGGACACCTGAAGTTGTCCTCTGACGTCCGCTTAAGGGCACATATACACATATGCACACACACACACCTACATGCGCACACGCATGCATACATGCATACACACATACATACATGCACGCACACATACACATGTGCACACATTTGCACATGCATGCACACACAGCCAAAATTAAAAATAACAATCAATTTAAATGAGGAAAGGTGGAAGGTAGGAAGGACTGAACAAGCCGGTATAGAGACAGGCTTAACTATACAAGCTGGAGGGAAACAGGCTGCTAATATACGAACTATCATATCCCTTTATCCGTTGAAAAAACAAAGCAATTCATAAACAAAGGCAGGATTTGACTTCCAGAGCCATTACAACAATAATTGAATCTATTTTTAAAAAGAAAGAAATTCGCTCTTGTTGTCCCCACAGGGGCCCATCAACCATTCTCCTTTTTTGTGTGTGGGTTCCTTCCAGACCTTGTCCCTCTGTGTGTATATTGTGTGTGCATGCGTGCGAACATGTGCTGACTACCTGTTAGTGTTTATTTTTATGTGTCTTTTTTTGTCTTGTTTGTTTTTCAAGACAAGGTCTTATGTAGTCCATGCTAGCCTTAAATGCACTATGTAGCTCAAGATGCCCTTGAGCTTTTGATTATTTGCCTCCCTCTCCTGAGTGCTGGGATTACAAAAGTTTACCATCATGCTTAACTTTACTTATTTCGAGATAGGGTCTCATTATATAGCCCAAGCTAGCCTCAAATTTACCATGTAGCCTAGGCTGGCAACAAACTCTTAGTACTTCTACCTCAGCTTCCAGAATACTAAGACTACAGATGTCTTCCACTGTGATTGACCTGTGTGTACATATATATTTTATATATAAATCAGAGAAGACAAAATTTTGCATTATATTTTGTTTCATTTGTGTTATAAAAGGCAATTAATTCAAATAGATTTCATATGGAATTCATAATACAGTGATGGCAAATACAACCTATCAGAATTTAAAGGTTTATTTTATTTTAATTATATGTATGGGGCAGGGGTGTGTACTTGAGTGCAGTACCCACAGAGGCCAGAAGAAGCGTCAGATCTTCTGGAGCTACAGGCAGTTGTGAAGTGCTTGACATAGGTACTGGGAATCTAATCCAGTTCTGTGCAATAGCAGCAAATGCTCTCAGACTCTAAGCCATCTCTCCAGCCCCACAAGGTATCATTAAATGTCTACGTCACACCTACTGGCCTTTAGGGGTTCCTAAACTCTTGGTGTTAAAACCGGGCAGTTTTTTTTTCTCTGTTGACATTAATGTCCCTAAGATAAGCCCTCAGAAGACAAATGACTAGTTCAGAGGAATGTGTTGCTTCCATGACTCATGGTATGGATTTCTGATGTACAACTGACCACATCACACAGAAGAGCAGGTAGCTGGGAGCCCACAGGCCCAGGCAGCACCTCAGCCACACTGGGCAGGGATGAAAATACAGATTCTTAAAAAAAATAATCTCTCTGACAATTTCTCATAATTTCATGCCAGCCTGTCCCTGTAGATTTCTGTTTTCAGGTGGTACTTTTTAAAATATCCCATCTCCAGAACTAGTCTGAGATATAAGTTGAGCCACAGATCTGATGCTACTACTGATCTCCATCGTACTGGCCCATCAGAATGTCAAAACATAGAACATCCAAAATAACCCAACCAGCCAGAACCAGTCCCCACGGTCCACAGACTGTTAAACCTCCAGACACTCACAACTGTTTCTAGGTTCGTGGCCCAGTGGTAGAAGGCTTGCCTAGACTCCCAGTGAAGAGTGGGGAACCTGGCTTAGCACAGGAATGTTGGTCTAGCACACACACAAACAATAGGGTTCCATCTCCAATATAATAAAATGGAAACTGGGGTTGGGGAAGAAGTAGACGGGAAAAAAAGTGAGTTTTGCATCTGAGCATATGTCTTATTTAAATATAATTGACATGGCTAGGGGTGTGGCTTAGTGGGTAGAGGGCTTGCCTAGCATACGCAAAGCTCTGTCTGTCCCAACCCCAGCATCTCCTAAACCAGGCATGGTGGTGCATGTCTCTAATTCCAGCACTGGTGGAGGCAGAGGCAGGAGGATCAGAAATTCAAAGGTCATCCTTGTCTAGTAGAGACTTCAAGGTTGGTTGGGCTACAGGAGACCCTACATCAACAACACAAAGCATGGTAAACGAACACAGTTGATAGCACCTGTCTGCTGAGGTGGCTGGGGCAGGGTGTAATCGATCGAAACCTGTCGATTTCGAGAACATCCCCCATTGGCTTGTGACCTCTTAAGAGGAACACAAAGGAGTTAACGAAGCTTTACAGATTCCAGACTCTAAGGGGAGAAATTGCAAAATGTCACTTTTATGCGACTGGATGCTATCCTTCTGTATATTCGGGGTCTCTTAAAGGATGCCAATATAACAGAGCCAAGTCACAACTCCCAGGGCCTCAGATGTAATCTAGGACGAAGACGACAACTTGTTTTTAATAAACTCTACACACAACCACTTCCTCACTTCCTCCTATTCCTCTATCACGTGCCACTTTGTTCTTGAAGAGTAATAATGTAAAAAAAAAAAAAAAAAAAAAAAAAAAAAGTCCATTTTTGAACGACATTCGGCGTTTCCGGAATGGATGGCCTAAATTTCAAAGTGTGAGCCGGCAAAGTTATTTTTAAACCTGTTTTCACAGCCTCCTCTTGTGTCCCAGCTTGTCTGAGTCCCTAGTCTAAGGCTCAGGGTGAAACCATGTCTGAGCACTGTTCAGTTGAGCTGATGTTCCCGAGGGGCAGGCTGCCCTGCTCCTGGGAGTAAGAGGTTAAACTATCGCCAGGACTTCATGCACGAAGAGAAGAGAAGAGTATATTTATTTTATATTGCTGCATAAAGAGTTGGCCCAAATTCGTAGAGTTTAGGGGCTGGGAAGATGGCTCAGAGGCTGGGGGCCTTGCTGTACAAGCATGAGGACCCAAGTTCATATCTCCAGCACCCAAATAAAAGCAGGGCTTGAAGGTGCGTGTTTGTAACCCCAGCTCTGGTGACGGATGGGGACAGGAAGATTCCTGGAGCTTCTTGGTCAACCTGCCTTGCTTAAATGAGCTCAAAGTTCAGGGTTAAACCCTGTCTCAAAAATAAGGCAGAGAATGCAAATGGATGGAAATAGAAAACACTATCCTGAGTGAGGTATCCCAGACCCAAAAAGATGAACATGGGATGTACTCACTCATAATTGGTTTCTAGCCATAAATAAGGGTCACGGAGACTACAATTGGTGAACCTAAAGAAACTAAATAAGAAGGTGAACCCAAGGAAAAACATATAGTTATCCTCTTGGCTATGGGAAGTAGACAAAATTGCCAGGGAGAAGGTTGGGATCTTGGAGGTGGGGTGGGATAGGGGTAGGGGGAGATGGGGAGAGAAAAGTTGGAAGGGAAGGGGGGGAACTTGGGGAAACAGGAGGATTGGGATGGAGGAAGGTTGGACAGGGGAGCACGGAACCACAGTTCTTAGGGGAGCCACTTTAGGGTTGTCAGGAGACTTGACCCTAGAGTGGCTCCCAGGAGCCCAGGGTGATGTCCCCAGTTGGTCCCTTGGGCAGCTGAGGTTAGGCAACCTGAGATGACCCTATCTATAGCAATATTGACGAATATCTTGCATACCACCATAGAATCTTCATCTGGTGATGGATGGAGATAGAGACAGAGACCCACACTGGAGCACTGGTCTGAGCTCCCAAGGTCCCAATGAGGACTGGTCTGAGCTCCCAAGGTCCCAATGAGGAGCGGAAGGAGGGAGAAGATGAGCAAGGAAGTCAGGACCACGAGGGGTGCACCCACCCACTGAGTCAATGGGGCTGATCTATTGGGAGCTCACCAAGGCCAGCTGGACTGTGACTGAGAAAGCATGGGATAAAACCGGACTCTCTGAACATGGCGGACAATGAGGACCGATGAGAAGCCAAGGACAATGGCATGGGGTTTTGACCCTACTTCATGTTCTGACTTTGTGGGAGCTTAGCCAGTTTGGTTGTTCACCTTCCTAGACATGGACGGAGGGGGGCGGACCTTGGATTTACCACAGGGCAGGGAACCCTGACTGCTCTATGGACTGGAGAGGGAGGGGGAGAGGAGCTGGGGGGAGGGGGAAGGGTGGGTGGAGGGGGAGGGAAATGGGAGGCTGGGAGGAAGCGGATACTTTTTTTTTCCTTTTCTCAATTAAAAAAAAATAAGTGCACACACAAAAAAAATAAGGCAGAGAAAAAATTGAAGAAGACAACCGGTGTCAACCTCTGGTCTCCATATACATGCATATGCATGCATGCACACAAAATCACACAAACATGCACATACGCGTGTGCACACACACACACACACTATATCAAAGGAAGGATAAACATAAACAAAATAAAAAGAAGTGAGGTGGTGATGCATGCTTTTAATTGTAGTACCCTGAAAAGTGAGACAGGAGTATTAAAGGTTACAGGCCAACCTGGATTACAATGGGTGTGGGTGGAGACCAAGGGAATGGCTATGCTTAAGTAAGTATATACCGTAGGCAGTCAGTAAGTTCCAGTTATTTCTTTTACTGGCAGTCTATAAGGTTATGTGGGTCACAAACAGAGTCGATGAAGCTACTTCCAAATGGCAGTGATTTGAAGGTCACAATCGGCCTATGATTTGAAGACTCCCGTTCCTCTTGTGACTTAGAACATTACCTTCTGGTCTCAGTGCCCAACCCCTAGAAGAACCTAAGAGTGTGTTCATACATTGTCAGAGAAGCATGGGATCCTCTGTGAGCCTGGCAAACAGCGTGAGTGGTTCTGCCAGGGCAGTGACGGAGATGGAAGAGTCAGGCAGCTCCCTCAAGGACACCCTCATGAGCATGTACCAAGACAAAACTAAGGCCTCATGGGGATCATTCCCTTAGTGCCTCATAGTGCCTTCCTTGGCCTGGCTTGCATTGCCTCTCTCCTCTGAGGCTTCTGTTGACCGTTTTCTCGAACGTGAACTGTCAGCAATTGCAGCCGAGGTGGAGTTTTGCAAACACCTCTCAGAAGCATAGCCAAAGAGGCCAAGGGCACGGGGCTCCTGCTGAGGGATGGCCTGGATTTGTTGATGCAGATCAGGGGCACAGTCCATGACGTTCTAAAACAGAGCTTCAGCACAAAAGCAGGATGCAGGAGGTGCAAGGCAGAACTGCAGGGAAAAGGGTAGCCTCGCAATGAAGGCGGATCGAATTAATACAGGCCAATTGGTATAAAATAATACCACTTTAATATAAAATAGCACACTCCCACAACCAAAGTTCCCGCGATGCCCAGAAACAGGAAACAGGAAAGGGTTACCAGCGTCTGTGCACCCCAATTTATATACATTTGCCCGAGGCCGTCCCACCCCCAAAGGGCAGGCTCTCTCTACATCGCAGTAGCAACTGGACTGGCTGGTTCTTGTTGGTACAAGCTAGAGTGGTTAGAGAGGAAGGAGCGCAGCAGAAGAAATGCCTCCTTCATAAGACCTGGCCACAAGGCATTTTCTTAATTAGTGATCAGTGGGGGTGGGGCAGTCCCAGGGTTGGTGGTCCTGGGTTCGATAAGAAGGCAGGTGAGTAAGGCATGGGGAACAAGCCAGTAAGCAGCACTCCTCCATGGTGTCTACATCAGCTTCTGCCTCCAGGTTCCTGCCCTGCTTGAGTTCCTGTCCTGACCTCCTTTGGTGATGAACAGCTATGTGGAAGTATCAGCCAAATTAAGCCTTTCCTCCTCCACCTTGGTCTTTGGTCATGGTGTTTCATCGCAGCCATAGAAACCCCGAGGAAGAAGAGCTACTAACTTGGATGTGTGGCTCAGAGTCCTGACAAAGAGATGGGGCCCATCCAGCAGCAGCGAGGCTGCAGGAGTGCAGTGGACGGCCAGGTGATGAAACTCATGGCTAACAGCGCTCAGGAAGCCCAGCCCCCACTCAGGGATTGTATTGTTCTGTTGAGGATGGAGCCCAGGACCTTGACATGCTAAGCAAGTGCTCTATCACCTAACAAAACCCCCAGCTCAGCCTTCTCTCTTGTTACACAAAGCTCTTCTTTTCCTGACTTGGCCCCAGAACTCAATTTCATACCATTCAACAACAATCCCTTTGTCTACAAATTTTCCTTCCTTTCCATTTGGGATGGAATTTGTGGTGTTGTACGTGCTAGACAAGTACTCTATCCGTGAGCTATATCCTTAAACAACTAGTTGTGTGCATGTGTGTGTGTGCTTGCATGCACGTGTGTGCATGCATGTATGTGGAGAGCGCAAGACACCTTTCCGGAGCTGATAGCCAAAAAGGCCAAGGACGGCGGGGTGGGGAGGGGGCTCCTGCTGAGGGATGGTCTAGATTTGTTGCTTCAGATCAGGGTCATAGTCCATGAGGTTCCAAAACAAAACTTCACAGAAACAGGATGCAGGAGGTAGAAAGTAGAACTTTCCACCACGAGTCCCAAGGATTGAGCTCAGGTCCTCAGGTTTGACAAGTACTTTCATCTGAACCATCTTGTTGAGTTCATCTTTATTTCGTTTCTTGGATTTTCATTGCTTATTAATTTTGCAGTGCAGGAGATGGAACCCAGGGCATTGTGCTGTACCACTGTGACACGTCCCCAGCTAGCATGGAATTTTTTTCTTGGTTTGGTTTTGATGTTTGAAGCAGGTTTCCTGTAGCCCAAGCTGACCTCAAACTTGATATGAGGCAGAGTATGACCCATGTGGTGGTTTGAAAGAAAATGGCCCCTAAAGGGAGTGGCACTATTTGGAGGTGTGGTCTTGTTGGAGGAAGTGTGTCACTGTTGGGGTGGACTTTAAAGTCTCTTTTGCTCAAGCTTCCTTCAGGGTGACTCTCAGTCAACTTCCTGTTGCCTGTAAGATGCAGCACTCTCAGCTCCAGCACCACTTCTGCCCGCATGCTACCATGCCCCCCTTCATGATCGTAATGCACTAAAACTGAACCTCTAAAACTGTAAGAGTGCCACCCCAATTAAATGTTTCCCTTTATAAAAGCTACCATGGTCAAGGTGCCTCTTCACAGCAATAGAAACCCTAACTAAGACAACTTTGAAGTTCTGATCCTCCTGCTTCTACTTCCTACATGCTGAGTTTACAGGTATATACCACTATGCCTGTTTTATATGGTGCTGGCACACACTCTACCAAATGAACAATATCTGTGGCTCCCTGACAGCAAAATTTTAAGTAGTGCATAAGACCAGAGAATGGGGCTACTCAAAAACAAGTAGGAGGAAGTGTCATCCTGAAGGGGTAGGAGGGGCCCAGACCTAGAAAACATCTCCTGCTGATCCTCCCCTGGGCTTCACCTCTGTGAACACAGACCTTGGGCTGGACTGGATGGGAGATAGTTTTTCACTTGGTATAAGATCTATTTTCCACCACTGGGAGCCTGAAAGCAGTGAAAGGGTATTGACAAATGTCTGATTTTTCAGTAAATGTAAAAACAAACAAGCAAACCAATGACTCTATCATTTTCTTGAGCAGCTTCTGACCATCGAGAGACTAATCCCAAACAATCGCTTCTGTGTGGGGCTCCCCCTCCCCCTGCTTCTCTCTCTCTCTCTCTCTCTCTCTCTCTCTCTCTCTCTCTCTCTCTCTCTCTCTCCCTCTCTCGCCTTTCGGCCCTGGATAAAGATTTCTCATTTCATACGTCATTTATTCCAGCCATAATTCTATCCAAGTCACCTCAGCTCCTTAGCAAATACAAACAGCAGAGAGTCTTGCCAGAGCAACGCTAGCATGTGAGACATTGGGTTGCTGGAGACCTGGGTGGCATCAGGTCACAGATGCTGGCCAGAGGCATCTGCGTTCCACCAAAGAAAAAAAGCTAAAGCATTCAAATGTGCGGGTGTACATCCACACGTGCACACAGAGGCCAGAGAGGGCCGTGGGAAGTCCTGCTTTATCACACTCTATTTTACTGTTTTGGGACAGGGTCCTCACAAATCTGGAGTCTGACATCTTTTAAGAAGGGCTCCAGTGATGCTTTTACCTCTGCCCCCTCACCTCTCCAGTAAAGGGGACTATAGACATGTGGCCCCTGGCTATGTACATGGGTTCCACAGATTTGAAACCAGTTCCACTCTTTCTTAAAGGATTGCATTTATTTTATTTTTAATTATATGTATATGTGGGGAGGGGGTATGCGCATGTATGAGCACAGCCTGTGGAATCCAGAAGAGGCCAGAGGGACCCTGGTGCTAGAGTTACATTGTGAGCCTATCTAACATGAATGATGGGACCTGAACTTGGATCCTCCAGAGAAGCAGTATCCACGCCTAACTGTTGGGTCATCTCCCAGGCCCTACTGGTCTCTTTAATTAGCATAATGACACAGGTTGCTGAGCCTTTGAATGCTCCAGGAGCCTGAGCTACATTCTCATGGGTCCCAGATGTGATTAAGGGATGACTGCGTGCACAGACTTAAACTGCTAAATTGAGTTGGGACCTTTTAGTAGATTCCAGCCTCCCTGTGCCTCTGTTGTACCAAAACATCAAGATCATTGGGGGCAGTTGCTAGACTCACAGCCAGAACAGAAACACATCATAGATGTCCCCAAGGTCACATGCAGATGAAGTTCCCCGGTTTGACCTTGTTCTTCAAAATCCACTGGCTACCAGAGTGTGGAGCTCACAGCATGGCCTTTGGCCAAATGGTGGGGCCGGCAGCTGCTCAAATCTGCTGTGACTGAGGCAAGTGCCAGAAAATGCTCTGGGAGATACCAGGGACCCAGATTGGGCCTGTCTTATTGTCACCCCAAGGCTGTTCAGACCAATGCCACCTGCCAGCAAAAACAAGAAGAGCCTTCCAAGGGAGGCCTGAGTCAGTTAACAGTGCTCTACTGCAACTCTTGACTCTCTGTGGCATAAGCCAGAAAGATAGGACTCAGTCACAGCACTGGGTGTTAGGCCAGAGTCTGGGTGATCTTCCTGGTCACCTTCCATAGATGTAAAATGGCTACATCACTCCCAGCACCCGAACAAGAAGACAGGGAAGATGTGAACTCCTATGGTGGCCCAAGCCTGAAATCCCAGGCCTTGGGAGGCTAAGACAGGAGGATCTATCTTGAGTTCAAGGCTAGCATGAGTTACGAGTAAAAACTTGTCTATGAAAAATGAATTGTGTGTGTGTGTACGTGCATGTGTGTGTGATGTATGTGTGTGTGCGTGCATGCGTGTGCGTGCATGTGTATGTGTATGATGTATGATGTGTGTGCGTGTGTGCGTATGTGTGTGTGATGTATGTGTGTATGTGTGTGTGTGCATGTGTGTGTGTGCATATGTGTGTGTGATGTATGTGTGTACATGCGCGTGTGTGCATGTATGTGTTGGATGGAATCATTGACCCTCACTGTCCACCACTCTTCCACAAACCTGGAAGGATGCCCCAGATGAATGACCCCATGCAGCTCTGCTGGACCCAGTAGGGACTAGGTAAAATCCTTCTGCACAGACTGCCTGTGACCCTATCTGGCCTTAGGAGCTTGTTACAGCCTATCTTCAATTAGTTGTCCCAGGCTAGCAGAGACCTGGCAAGAGAGTTGCTCGGCAACAAACTCTGTCTCCATTCCATCCTCCCTTAAATGTTACAGTCTCACCAGCTACCTCTAGGCATTGGCCTGATCAGATGGGCTGAAAACGCATAGCAAAAGACAAAAGCAACAACCTAAATCCATATGTCCAGGTCTAAGTTGAGAAATGCAAGCAATAGCAAGAAAACAAGTTAAAAAGCAAGGGTTCCCAAAGAGAACAGGCTTAGATGGCATTCAAGACACAGAACTCAATAGAGTGATTGTAATCATGTTCAGAGAAGCTAAAGAGGCCAGAAACAGACTTTCTGGGTGAACGGAGACAGAGGACAGGGACAAACTGATTGAAGCTCGAGAAAACACACAACCAAGAGCCGAACAAAATAAGGAAACCAAGTCAGGGCCTGAAAATAGAATTTGGTAATGATACGAAGATCCTGAGGAAGAGGTGAGGCTGGGAGACAGCTCAGTCGGGAAAGTGCTTCTGGTCTTGAGAGCATGAGGTCCTGAGTCCATGCACCTGTAAACATGCCAGGCATGATGGTGGAGCTTGTACACTGGTCACTGGGAGACAGAGACAAGCAGACATCCGGGCTTCACCAGTCTGGCCTATTTGCTGAGTTTCAGACCCATGAGAAAGCTTGTCTCAAAAATTATGATGAGGATGGTGCTGAGAAATAGCACCTGAGATTCACCTCTGCCTCCCACATGTGCATGCGTGTGCACACACATGCACGCACACACAGAGAGAACATATATACTGTTAAATATGTGGATGGTGATGGTACCATGAAACAGTAAAACCGCAAATACTCCAAAATTAAAAGTTTTCTGAAGGTCAACACGATTCCACAAGTGGAAAATTCCACACCTGCTCTCCTGTGATGTTTCACAACCCAAACCCAGGTGAACTAAAAGTAGTATGCAAATTTATCTTCTGGGGATACTGGGGAGTTGTCTCCGTCAGTCAAGGGCCCACTACATACCCAAGGACATTGGTTCAACCCAGCACCTCCGTAAAGAAGATGCATGTGGTAGGGTAGCATGTGCTTCTCATCCCAGCCTGGTGAATTAGAGATGGGTTCTGGGCAATGAGAGACCCTGTCTCAGAAAACAGGGTAGCACAGTATCCTAGGTCGATCTCTAGCCTCCATATAAGCATACACATGCATGCATACCTACCTACATACACACACTCTCTCCAACATACACACATACACACATGCACACACACAAAAGAAATAAAAATACCTTCCAGCAACATATAGGTGTTGTGTTGAAGCACATATAAGAAACACTGCATGTATATGTAAAATGTATATGAAACATTAATGCACTGTGTCTTTTCAATGTGTATCCTGCCCCATCATTTCTCATTGTGTATGTGCAAATATTCAAAATATAAAAAAATAAATCTAGCAGGGTGGTGGTGGCACACACCTTTAATCCCAGCACTTGGGAGGCAGAGGCAGGCAGATCTCTGTGAGTTCGAGTCCAGCCTGGTCTACAAAAGCTAGTTCCAGGACAGTCAGGACTACTACACAGAGAAACCCTGTCTCTAAAAAAAAAAACAAAAACAAAGACAAAATAATAATAATATAAATCTAAAAACAATCTAAAGTCTAAAACAGTTCTAATCCCTAGTAATTTAGTGTAAAGGTTATTCAACCTGTATTGGCTAAAGATAACACTGAGAGTTGTAAAGGTGGATTGTGATACTCTGAGAAACGGCCACCCAAAGAGAACTAGTCCTAACCGTTGGAGCCTGTCAGAGTCATCTCATGTGGAAGCGGTCAGTTCAGGTGTGGCACTACGAAGGCCCTTGGCTGACAGGACTGACTTGCCTGAGCCGTGTGGACTCTTCTAATGGTTTAAATACAAAATGTTTCCCACAATCCTATGTGTTGAACATGTGGTCTCCAGCAGGTGCTATTTTGGGAGGTTCTAGAAGCTCAAGGAGGGTGAGCCTAGCTACAAGAAGTAGTGCACTGGGGGCATGACCTTGGAGGTGTGTTAACACTGGCACTTTCCTGTCAAGCTCTCTGATTCTTGTCTGCCATGATGTGAAAGGCCCTATGTAGATGAAAGTTTCTGTCCTGACCAGTCCTACAACTGTTCAGTCCCAAATAAGCACACAGAGGCTTATATTAATTATAAACTGTTTGGCCTATTGCTCAGGCTTATTACTAACTAGTTCTTACAACTATAGAATTATACATAATTCTATATTTGGCCATGTGACTTGGTACTTTTTCTCAGTAAGGCATTCTCATCTTGCGTCCTCTGTGTCTGGCTGACGACTGTGTCTCTGCCTTGCCTCTTCCCAAAATTCTCCTTGTCTGGTTGCCTGGCTACCGGCCAATCAGAATTTTATTAAACCAATATGAGTGACAAACCTTTACCGTGTACAAGAGCCCTGCTAGGACCTCTGCACCATGGTAACCAAGGCCTCTGGAACTGTGCACCAAAAGAATCCTTCCTTTCTCTCTAGATTGCATCTGTCAGATGTTTGTCACTGTGATAAAACATCACTAACATGGCCCTGAATGTGATCCTATGCTGTTCTAAAGAGAGAAGAAGTCAATAGACAGCCGCAGGAAAAGGAAACAGGCAAAGAGGAAGCCAAGACTTGAAGACCCTGGCCTTGAAGAACTGACCAGTGTGGGCGAGAGCTGAGGAATGCCTGGGCACTAGGAGCTGGAAGAGACAAGGAGCAGATGCCCTTCCATGGCAGCCAGTGGGAATGTGACACCGGGGACACCTTGGCTTTCACACAGCGGTGCTGAAGATGGGCTTCTGGCAAAACTGTGAGCAAATACATTTCTGTTATTTGATCCACAAAGCATGTGGTAATTGGTTACCATGGCTACAGGAAACCTATACAGTGGCTTCTAAATGGGAAATAAGGGCCTCAGATTCCTTCACTGAGACTACGAAGAGGGTAGGTTTCCCTCCTCACTTCCTGACACACCCCTATTTCATACTAATGTGCATACACACATACATACATACACACACACACAGAGACATACGCACACTGAGACCATGGAAGAAGAGTCTTCCACCTCATTTCCTGATGCATACCTAGTCTCATAGTACTTCCTGATACACACACCTATCTCACATACACACCTATTTCATATACAACCTATTTCATATACACACACACACGTGTGTACACATACATTTTGAAATGGTGAGGAGAGAGTATTTCCCAACTCGCCTTCTGAAACTCACCTATTTCATACACATGCACACATGTGCACACACATGTGCGCACGCGCGCGCGCACACACAAACACACCAAGCAAGGTCTTCCCTTCTTACCCAGCTGTATCTTGGAGGAGGACTTTGGTCTCCCAGGACCACTGTCTCTCCTCTATTGAGTGAATTACTTCCTGTTTATACCAAGAAAAGAGGAGCCTAGAGAATAAGGCATGTCACAGGGCCACCACCATGGTGGCTCACAGCCAGAAATCCCAGCACACCAAAGCCAGAAAAACCTTGACCAATGTGCTACCATACGGACTCAACCTGACTCTCTTGGCCAAATACAGAAGTCTGCACTGGATGTGCTGCTCAGCAAATGGCCCATAAAAAATTCACGGCTGCAGCTGACCCTCATTAGACTGTGTTTCATTCAATTAAAAACATCCATCCCAGAAATACATGTTTGCTTAACAGGCAGAAATGATGTGGGAAGCCTCATGCTGCAACACCATCAAATCAAATCAAATGGTGGGAGCCGACAGAATGAAGCCATCAGGCAAAGGAGCAGGAGGGATAACGGAGGCCCCTTGCCAAAGAGGCATAATCAATGGCTTACGGAAAAAGAGTCGAGTGCATCTAACTGTGTGTCCACAGGAGAGTGGGAGAAAAACGGCAGAAAGGTGGTTCATCAGAGCATCTAATGGAAGAATAAGTCAGCATCCAGATAGCCCAGGGGATTCCCCAGGGTTTACACCTGAATATGTTAACCACAGACCCCGAGGCGGGTCTCCCAGGCTAGAGGGACATGCGCACCCTCTGCTCCAGCTTCCAGCACACAAAGCTGTGTGCATCTGCTGACTTCAGAGAGATGAGCGGCAAAGGAAGACATTCCAGCTTCAGTTCCAAATGAGACCTGAGAGGACCAGAAACCCTTCCCCATCTGTCTCCTTTATTTAGTTACTGGTCTCACGATGACAGAAACACCTGAAGGAAGAAGGATTCATCGTGTTTCATCCTGGTGGCAGAAGTTGCTCAAGGGGCAGTTTCAGACTTAAGTGGCTGATTATGTCATAGCAGCTGTTAGGGAGCAGAAAGAGAGAGCTGGGACCAGAGAGCCAGCCTTCAACCCTGAAGACCCGCCTCCCACAACCCACTTCTTCCAGCTAAGCCCCGCCCCGTAATAGTTCCATCCTCTCTGCAGTCAGCACCACTAGCTGAGAACCTAGTGTTCCTCCTACACATGAGCCTATGAGGGACATTTCACAGGGAAACCACCATCACTGATGACCTCACGGGGCACATTATAAGTCATTTAGTATTGCATAGGTACCGAATAGGAGAAGCCCACTTCATCTTGTCCTGAGAGGATATAGGACTGATAATGATTAGAAATGAAAGTGCTCGCTGGGCAGTGGTGGCGCACGCCTTTAATCCCAGCACTCGGGAGGCAGAGGCAGGTGGATCTCTATGAGTTCGAAGCCAGCCTGGTCTACAAAAGCTAGTTCCAGGACAGGCTCCAAAGCCACAGAGAAACCCTGTC
>NC_022010.1:26326279-26346630 GCF_000317375.1 Microtus ochrogaster | reverse complement strand
AAAAAAAAAAAAAAAGAAAGAAAAGAAAAAAAGAAAGAAAAGGAAAAAAATGAAATGAAAGCCCTCTAGTGAGAACCTCCCCCACCCCAACCTAAGCAATCATGAACTCAAAGTTTGGTGGGTTTCAAAGACTTTTCAATGCTGTCCCAAAGACAAGCTATGTGCACTCCAGGGTTCCCAGGCCAGCCCTTGGGAAGAACAAGATGAGTGTGTCTTTGTGTGTTTGCCATTGCTCTAACAGAACGCCTGGGTGTGATCTTTAAGATAGGTATTTGTTTAGGCTCACAGTCTGTAGGCCCTGAAGCCCAAGATGAGACAGCCGCACTTGCTGAGGTCCAGGTGTGGCTTCAACTTGCGGTAGTAAGGATGAGCTGGACTATGAGAGGGTAACAGAACACAAGGACAGGGTTAATTTTTCCTGGGGAGACACCCACAAACATCTACTCATTGCGGATAAGGCTCTGATGACAGACCAAAGTAATCTCTCCATCAAAGTCCAACTCAGCCAGTGAATGAGCTTATTGGGTTTATGCACAGAACATGAGGAAGGGGTCACGTACAGGTATGTGGGTGACCTCAAAGTGGCTACATCACCACTTAGTCCCACCCCATCATAGGTGACAATCTCATGAAAGATGCACCTTGGAGCCCCCTTTCCATTAACCTTCCACTTCCTAGATATTTTAGTATCTCCCAAGATGCCTTGCAGCCTTGCAAGGTCAGTTCTTAAAACCCACGTGAGAAGGCCACATAGGATGGCATGAGCTCATAATCTCCATCCTGGGGAGGTGAAGACAGGGACTATCATTGGCCAGCCACCTACACTAGACAAGGCTTTGAGCTTCAGGCCAGGGAAATACCTTTTCTTTTAAAAAGGTACGCACTACTCCTGAGGAATAAAACCTGGGGTCATCCTCACGGTTCCACAGGTATGTGAACACATGTGCTTGTGAATACACATGCACACACAGAGAGAGAGAGAGAGAGAGAGAGAGAGAGAGAGAGAGAGAGAGAGAGAGAGAGAGGACTGGAAAGCCTTTTACTTGGGGGGGGGGGCATGGTATGGTCATGTGAAGGTAGGGCCTAAAGAGGCCAGAAGAGGGAATTGTGTCTCCTGGAGTTGCAGTTATAGACTGTAGTTACAGAATCATGTGTGGGTGCTGGGAATTGAACCTGGGTCCTCTGCAAGAGTGTAATGTCCTTTTACCTGCTGGGCCATCTCTTCCTGCCTACACAATGTTCTTTTAGATGCTGTCATACTTATCTTACCGTGGTATAACTTGTCTTTGTTTTAACACATCAAAATGCCATAAACATTGTCTGTTACATCAAAAATAAACATCAACATCACCATTTAATGGCTGCATAGTATGCTGATGCATGAATATGTGGTAATTAATGTAACAAACTGCCCTTCCTGGTCACATTCTCCCAATACCCAAATGTTTCCGAGTATTATTAGCACTAGAGTAGCCTGTGTATGTTCCCTCCTGTGTAACACAACTGTATACTTAGTGTGACAGACGTTTTCAGTAGTCAACTGAATTACATGTGGACTTAATTAAAACCCAAACGACAAGGCACACCTGTGAAAGATTTTTTTCTTAATTAAGTATTTGAAGTAGGAAGACCCAGTTCTTATCTGACCTATGACATCTACATCTTTTGAAGTACGGTGCTCCACCTTTAATCTGGACCACACCTTTTGCTGGCAACCTGTATAAAGGATACAGAAGGAAGACCATGGTTCTCTCTTTTCCCGCTTGCTCTGGCTCTTGCTAGCAAGTCCATTCCTTCATGGGCACCGGCATTCACTCCTTCTTCAGGATTCTGGTGTATACTGAGGACTAGCTGAGACACCCAGCCTAGTAGACTGAACCGGATTCTAGGACCTTCTGTTGGTAGACAGTGTTGGACTGACTGGTTGAATCACAGCCTGTAAGTCATTCTAATAAGTCCTATCTCTCTCTCTCCTATCTATCTATCTATCTATCTATCTATCTATCTATCTATCTATCTATCTATCTATCTTCTTCATCATCATCATCTATCTATCTATCTATCATCTATCATCTATCTATCTATCATCTATATCTATCTTTATCATCTATATCTATAGATTTATATTTAAATATAGATATAGCTAGATGGATAGATGATAGATAGAGAGATAGATAAATCCATTCTAAAAAATTCTGTTTTTCTACAGAGTCCTAATGCACTGACTTTCTTGAAATAATTTCCCAAGATACAATGTCTTGATCTAAAGGAAGCTGTGTTATTCACCTCAACAAGGTATTTCTGGAAGCGTCTTCAGCGCCACAGTACAGTGCTGCTCTGTGCGTGGAGACTACCATGCAGCCTTATTTATTGACTGAACTTAATCGGCATTTCTAACCGAGAGAAGGCCTGTGGCGGGGAGTTTACAACCCTGAACATCTCAGATGTCAAACAAAGGCAGTTTCCTGTGTAATTTTTGCCATCATTAAGCAGCAAAAAGCTCTTTCTGGCGCAGAACGAGAATAAGATGTGTTTGCTTCAAAATATTTGCAGATCGATTCAGATATAATAAACCATCGCGCATTCTGCCTGCAAACCTAAGGTAGAAATGCACATTTTAAAAAAAGACCATATTAGTTACTAACAAAGGTGCCAGGAAAGCTTTGCAAATTGGCTACAGTCATAAAGGGAGTATTTCGGTCCATGAGTGGGCTGTGTTGAAGGAGACTATAGCAGTAACTCAAACAAAACCCAGAGAGATTCATTGGGTTTGCTTCCTTCAACCAAGGTTGGCTTCACTCCCAGGCTCTTCCCAGAGATACTACAGCGATGACTTCTCTCTGAGCTCAGAATGACAGAGTGGCTGCCACGGAGCCAGCTGCCCTGTTTTCAACACGTCATCGTCCTAGGAAAGGGGGGACCTGTCTTCTTGTTGCTCCTATCACAGCGTTGGGGTTTGGATGTGAAGCGTCCTCCACCCAAGGCTCCTCTGCCGAGGTCATGGTCATGGCGTGTGTCCAGGAAGGAAGGATATCTCTCCTCTCTGAACCCTCCTCTTCCTCAACCTCTTTTCCTCTTTCTGACTCCCCCAACCCACCCTCCGCCATCTATCTTTCTCTCTCTCCTCTTCCTGGCCACCATGAGATGAGTAGCTGTGCCCTACAACGTGTTCCCTGCCATGATATTCTGCCTCTGCTGAACTCAGCTGCAATGGAGCCTGTCTGGTGAGCGAAAGAAACCCATCCTTATGTTGTATTCAGCAGTTTTTTGTCACTGAGGGGGAAAAGGCTGACTAAACCGGAAACAGAACAGTTCTCCTTTCTGGCACTGTTGTCATAGCCCATGTTCTGTTGTTGCCTTAGAACCCCGAGGCTGAGTAGTTGAAAAGGAAAGACGTTTATTTGCGTTCTCGGTTATGGAGGCTGGGAAGTCTATAATCAGGTGGTTACATCTGGGGAGGACCTCATCTTATCTCAGCTCATGATGGAACGCAGAAGAGGAAACGACACATACCAAGAGAAGACATCAGAAATAAGGATTGCATTATGTCATAGTGACCAGAAACCCAACCAGCTCCCTTCAAAATTACCAAAGTTGGACCAGCAAGGCTGCTCAGTGGGCGACCAGTGGGAAGAGCTTGCACCAAGCCTGACAACCCGAATTCGATTCCCAGTACCTGTAGAAGGCGCAGCTCAAAGGAAGGACATGACTGATGCCTGGTCACCCAGGATGCTGAATTGAATACTGTCTGACAACTTGGTGGCCTTTTGGCTATCCTATAGAGCCAGCCTTCCTGAATTGCCCTCTCATTCCATTCTGGGCATTTATACAGGCCCCAATCCTGAGCTTTGTCTCTCAGTGAATAGGACCTGTCCCTATGAAAGAGGTCCCGATGACATGGCATCCCCCACCAGTAGAATCTATCCTAATGCTTATTATAGACCCCTCCTCCTTAAATCCTTTCTTTGAACACTGTTTATCAGTCAATAGAACTCATACTATATAGGTATAGAACATTACTGTAAAGGCTATGGGTGTTTTGTTACAACGCTAGGGAGTCTCTGCGTAGCTATGCCTAGAGCTTCTTGTGATAACTGTCATGTGGAAACCTTTTCCCGAAAGTTTTACTGTGGTGAGATGTGTACAAAATAAATCCCGAGGTCAAATTCTGGAAGTTTCGACCCAATCCCAGCAGGACAGAGAATTCTTCATCTCGTGCGGACCATTTCCCTGCCAGCCATGAGGCTTGCCAGGCCCCCCCAACAAGTACCCGTATAGTAGAAGGAGAAAACCAATTTCTGCAAGCTGTCCTCTGACCTCCAAATGGCTTTAGATGACAACGTGGAGTTTTGTCTCCATCCCTGACACCACTGACACAGAGAAAATGAAGAAGAGATTACACACGGGAGTCAGACAGGCTTTCTCTGTGGAACTCTGGCTGCCCTGGAAATCGCTCTATAAAACAGGCTGGCCTCGAACTCAGAGAGATCCTCCTGAGTGCTGGGATTAAAGGCCGGTGCCACCACCACCTGGCTCAGACAGGAGTTTTCAAAGAAGGGTTGGTGGAGGAGCAGCAGAGAGGGACCCAGCGGACTGCAGAGGGAGATGCGAATTCATGTGTAGGATCACCTGGAGGAGGTTCAGATGGTGAGAGAATGTTGTGGAGTTGGGGAGAAACCAAAGCGTCATTGGGGAAAACGAGATGGCTCAGCAGTGAAAGACACTTGTTATGAAACACAGCCACCTAAGTTCAATCCCTGAAATGTGGAAGGAAAGAACAGAGACTAGCAAGTTGCCCTCTGACTTCCACATAAGCCATGGATATGCACGCAGTGTACACACAAATAAATACATGTAGTATTTTTAAAAGCACAGTTGCTAGTCTGAATGGGGAATGGCTATGCCCCTAGTCCTCTGCTGTTGCTTCTATGATTTGGGTCAGCCCCCTAAAGGTCATATAGTAAAAAGTAGGTCATCTTCCCTACTCTTTTTATTTTATTTTATTTTGGTTTTTCGAGACAGGATTTCTCTGTGGTTTTGGAGCTTGTCCTGGAACTAGCTCTTGTAGACCAGGCTGGTCTCGAACTCACAGAGATCCGCCTGCCTCTGCCTCCCAAGTGCTGGGATTAAAGGCGTGCGCCACCACCGCTCGGCTATCTTCCCTACTCTTTACTTTCCTCCCTCAACAGACTCACTCTCCTTTTTTCTTCCCTGTCCACTTTCCTTTCTTTTCCTCGTTCTTTCTTTCCTTCTTCCTTCCTTCCTTCCTCCCTCATTATTATTATTATTAATTTCTGGGATGTGCAGCTTCTCGAAACAGGGCCTTACGTATGACAGGCTGGCCTCAAACCCACAAGCCTTCTGCTTCAGCCTTCAGAGTTCCTAGGATTACAGGCACATACTATCCCACATAGTTCCCATTGTTTATTTTTACACAGGGTCTCACTAGGTAGCTCAGGCTGGTCTTGAACTCCTGATCTTCCTGCCTCTGCCTCTCAAGTTATGGGATTATAGGTGTACATCATAATGCCTAGCTATGCCCTCTATGGATTAGCTTCGGCACTAGGTTTTTTTCTCTTTGTGTAACCAAATACCTGAACCAGACATGTCATGAAGGAGAAAGGTTTATTCTGACTCACAGCTTAAGAGACTGTGTGACAGCAGGAGTGTGAGGCAGTGGTCACATTGTTTCTGCACTCTGAGAGCAGAATGTTAACGGGAAGTGAGGTCAGGCTAGAAAGCCTCAAGGCCCACCCCAGAGTGATCTATTCCCTTCAGCAAAACCCCTCCTCTTAAAGGTTCCACAGCCTACCAAAACAGCGCCACCTGCTGGGGCCCAAGGGCTCACATAGACAAGCCTGTGGGGACATTTCACATTCAGATCACACCAAGGCCCACCTTGATGACTTCAACTAACTTTCATTATCTCTTTAAAATCCCTATTTCAAAAATCAGTCTCATTCTGAAGTTTGGAGGCTGGACATTAAAATATAAACTATATGTTATCATATGTTAGAAGCACAGTGCAGCTGGTAACTTGCTTGCCTCGCAAGCAGAAGTATTTGAGTTGGATACCTAGAGCCATGTGAAGTAAGTTAGGTCTGGTAGCTCATGCTTATAACCCCATCCACAATTAGGGAGGTGGAGATGGGTAGATTCCAAGGTCTTGCTAGCCAGTTAGCCTAGTCTATTTGACAAGTTCTTCGTCAGTGGGAGAAACTGTCTCCAAAGTCTATGACAGACAGGGCTTGAGAAATAACATCTGAGGTTGGCGTTCACACATACATGTACACAGTGGCCACATGCACTTGCACACATACACACACACAAATACATATGCACACATACATATACAAATGCACACACAAATATATTATGCACATGTGCACAAACAAATATACATATATTTTGTATATGCATTTGCACATATACACATGCAAATAAATTTTGAGGCAGATGCAATTCAAACTACAAAAAACTCAGACGAGCAGCCACCACCTGCCTGAGCACCCATCCCTAAGGACAACGCACTTCTACCCCACAATGCATAGGAAGCTCCCAACATCAGCACCTTCCTCCTAAATCCAGGAGAAACAATGCATCCCCAGGCATCTGCGGACATAGTAATGAGATCCAAAATAAATTACGAGGAAGTCAGAAAATTGCATCTCAGACATGGAAACACCTGAAGTATGCAAAAAAATTGAGAAATTTCATTGCACTGGGAAAATAAGATTAAAAAAAATAAAAACCAGCAAGAAAGCTAAAAAGCCAAGTGGAACACACTGGAAGCAAATATTTACCATTCAAATAAAATATAACAAAGAATTAATATCTGGAATACAAAATAGTGACAACAAGCGACTCGGCAGATAAACAGACACGAAATGGGAACAGAGAATTCTCTGCCTGGCACGGCACTGGTGAGAGAACAACAGGCGGGGGTCTAATTTTCTTCCATTGCCGTGATAAAACAGTCTATCCCAGTGGTTCTCAACCTGCAGGTTACGACCCCCTTGGAGTAAAATGACCTGTCCACAGGGGTCTCCCAAGAAAACGCAGCTATTTACATTATGATTCATAACATAGCAAAATTACAGTTATGAAGTCGCAACAAAAATAATTTTACGGTTGGGGGTTTCACCACAACATGAGGAACTGTATTAAAGGGTCGCAGCATTAGGACAGTTGAGAACCTCTGCTCGAACCACAACAACGTGGAGAGGAAAGGGTTTATTTGACTTACACTTCCAGACCACAGCATGTCATTGAAGAGAGCTGGCGCAGGAAGGCAAGCAGGAACAGCAGAGACCTGGAGGAGTACTGCTGATGGGGGTGGGGGGTTGAGGGGGTGGTGGTGGTGGTGGCTCATCTTGCTTCCTTGTACAACCCAGAGCCACCTGCCCAGGCACTACCTCTGGTGACCTGGGCCCTCTCACATCAATGGTTAATCAAGAAAATATCCCCCAAAGCATGCCTATCTAGCCAGTCTGGTGGAGGCTTTTCTTAGTTAATATTCCCTCTTTCCAGAAGACTAAGGAAGTGTCAAGCTAACAAAAATCTAACAAACATACTTAGCTAGATTTTATATATATATATGTGTGTGTGTGTGTGTGTGTGTGTGTATATAGACATATATATGTATATATGTGTGTATATATACACACACATATACACACACGCACATACACACACACATATACACACACACACACACATATATATATATACACACACACAGACACACACACACACACACACACACACACACACAGAGGCCATGATCACCTTCCCACAGTGGGCTGGGCCCTCCTATGTCCATTAGCAACCCCCACACTCTTCCCTAGAAATGCTCACAGACCACTCTGATCTGGACCGTCTCTCAAGGGAGATTCCCTTCTCAGGTGGCTCTCGGCTGAGCCAAGCTGACAGTTGAATCTAACTAGGCCAGTGGTATCTATTACCGTTTGCTATGGACATAACTTCTGAGTGAGAACCCTATTTCTAGGTTTCTATGTGGAGAAACACTATAAATAGCACAGAAGGGCTGCAGCAAGGATGGTAACTGCAGTCATGGTTGAGGGAGGACGGAAATGGAAGCATCTCAGTGTCCATCAGTAGCAGGTTGGTTATGTAAAGCTCAGGCAAGGTACATTCTGCTGCACAGCCTACGATAAAACATGGTGGTGATCAGAGCTATTCTAACAGGCAAAGCTATCGAGACAAGTTCTCAGGCTCAAATTTATAGGGGGAGGAGCTAAAGGGCTGGGACCAAAGCTCCATGATAGAATACTTGCTTAGCATGTGTAAGACCTCAGTATTAATCCCTAGCAGTAGCCCTGGTAAAAACACCAACAACACCCAGAATGGGGTAGGTAGCAGAAAGTTAAAAAATATCGCACATACTAGGGTTAGAAAGATAACTCTGTCAATGATTCACAGGACCTGAAAATGATTTTCAGAACCCATGCAATGAATTGATGGATAAATAAATGAATAACTAGCTAAACAACAGATAGATAAAAGTCCAACATGATGGCGCAGCTGGATAAAAGTGTTGTCACCAAGTCTGACAACCCGAGTTTAATCCCTGGGACCCACACGATAGAAAGAGAAAGAACTGACTCACGAAAGTTGCTAGCAGACTTCCATATGCACCTCCACGTGTGTGTGTGTGTGTGTGTGTGTGTGTATGAATGTGTACACACACACACACACACACACAAAAGACACAGAGACAGACAGACAGAGAGACAGCTGAACATGGCTACCCCAAATTGGAATCCCAGCACTAGGGAAGGGAGAATCCCTGGGGCTAGGAGATAGAAGAGTGGATAAAGATTTTGTCATACAGCATGAAGAACAGAGTGTGAGTCCAAAGAAGCTACATAAAACCATACATGCCTGGTGGTCCACCTGTGATCCTGGCATCTAGGAAGCAGGTACAAGTAAGCCCCAGGGTAGGCTGGCAGGCTAGACTAGCCAAACTGGCAAGTTCCAAGTTCAGTGAGAGACAATGCCTCAGGAGATAAAATCGAGTGTCTTGGAGAGAGATGCCTGACACCAACCTCTGGCCTCCACACATAAGCCCACACATGCAAGCATGCATACATATATGCACAGGACAAATAACATGCAATAAAATGTATCACAAAAATCCAAACTAATGGCCCAGACATACAAAGAGTTTGACAGAGTCTCTGCCATAAAATTATGCTGCTGGGATTGTATAATCTAGAAGAACTAGAAGCAAAAGAAAGCAATCTGGAACACACAACTGATAAGATTAGGTCAGTGGGAAATTAGGAAGCATCAAATGAAAGGAGAAAATTTCCTTTCCCCGACTGTCCAGGGCTGCAGACTGAACCTCACCAATGGCAGAGAGGAGCTCTGCTACTGGGTCATCTCTCCAAACCTGGAAGGAACAGCTCCAATATGATTGATAATATTCTGCGTGTCAATAAGAACAGGGAGGTAATGAGAGGGCCCAAGAGACGGCTCAGCAAGGAAGAGCGCCTGCTGCTCTGGCAAGCGGCCTCAAGTTCATTTCCCAGCACTCATGTTGGCTTGTTTACGACCACCTTGAATTTTCAGCTCCAGCAGACTTGATGCCCTCTTCCGGCCCCCAGGGGCACCCGGGCTCATATCCGTGTACTCACAAGACATATAATTAAAATTCAAGTCCATCTTTAAAAACAAAGAAAAGTACTGATGACTGAAGTCAAACCCTCTGGCCACGTGTGAATAAAGGCTTCAGAAAAAAATTTTCACAATGATGCATGACCACAAAATCTGGCTATTGATAGATATGGAAAGGGGAGCTCCAACCAAAAGTGGGGAAAACAAAAATGCAAGACAGGATTAGGCCTGATAAAGGGCAAGTGACAGCAGGAAGCATCCACTCCTGAGAGCCGAGCACAGTTACATAGCGCGAAACAGTTTAGTCCAATGATAATTGATATGTTCCCATAAAAGTTTAAAATAGAAAGCCAATGAGAAAGAAAAATTCAAATAAAATATTAATTGGGGGGGGAAGCACACTTCTAAAAGAAAAAGAAATTGTACATGTATAGGCACAGAGACAAGGAACTCTCCTGAGCCTGAGAACGTTACAGGGCATTTTAATAGCGGTAAGGGTGTAGCATGGTAATTCTTTTTTTAAATCTCTGTGTATGTATGAGACCTGTGTGTGATTTATATGTGTGAGTGGGGGCACTCATATGCTGTGACATGCCTGTAGAGGTTAGAACATGGCCCCAAGTACCGATCTTCACCATCAACTTTATTTGAAGAAGGTCTCATTGCTGTTGTGCCCACTAAGCTAGGCTTCCAGGCATGCCCCGATTCTGCTCCCAACTTACAGCCATGCTAAGATTACTGATACATAGCAACTATAATGTCTGCCTTTTCCAGGCTCCAAGAATCTGAACTCAGATCCTCATGTTCACTTGGCAAGCACTGAGCTATCACCCCAGCCCTTGGCAAAGGAGTTCTGAAGAGAAGAACAGCAGGCATGCGATGCCCTGTATCCTGGAAGCATGGCAGTGTAGTAAAGAGTTATGTAAACAATGGACTTCTGCGTTTCCTTTTGGAAAGTGGGGGAGAGGGAATGTGATGTGTGCTGTGCTAGCCTATAAAATGTCACCTATTCCATAGCAAAGCCACCCATACAGAACAGAGGATGACTCTTTTAGCAGCACTATATGAGCTTTTAATTTTTAATTTAGTTATTTATGTGTGTGTACATGCACACACATGTGTGCAGAAGAGTGCGGTGCTTGAAGCCAGAAGAGGGTTGAAACACTGGAGTTGCAGGCAGCTGTGAGCCACTCAGCTTGCATGCTGGAAACGAGACTTAAGTTCTTGAGAAAATTAACCACTGGGCCATCATCCCTCCAGCATCTGTAGTCTGAGTTAAGCACTGTCACAGAGGAACCCACTCTACTCTGCATGGCAAACAGTCATGCTTACTCTTATCAACAATCTGTGGACTGTGCACCCCACTCACAGTCCACCAGGGAATCCTTGTAATGAGGATGGCTCATACGTGCATCTCGGGGGGGGGGGACTGAGAGACAGGGAAGTTTGTTAACTTGAGGGTCATTGAACTTTGGGAGGGTGGAGTCAGGTTCAAGCCCAGACAATCTCTTCTTCCTGCTGTACCAAGGTTAGGAACAAGGCCAGCTGTGCTGCTGCACGTCTCTAGTTGCAGAACTCAGGAATCTGAGACAGAATGAAGGACAGCAGCATGGTCCACATAGAGCTCCAGGCCAGCTAGGGCTGTGAAGTGAGACATGGCTGGGGGGGGGGGAGAACTAACCTAAGAAAGAGAAGAAGAAGAGGAGGGAGGGAGAGAGGGAGGAAAAGCAAGAGAAGGAAAAGGAAAGAGGAACAAAGGAAAAGGAGAGAAAGGAAGGGGAGATAAGGAGGAAGGGACAGGGAGGGAGGAGGAGAAAGGAAAGAATAAAGAGAAAGGAAATGGAGGGAGTAAAGATAAAAAGGGGGGGTAAGGAGCTCCAGAGATAATGGCTCTAAGACTTTCTGAGTATCTAGGGAACTGATTTACCAACTGAACAGTGGGAACATCCATCTACAATGGCAAACTTTACCCACTGCCTTATACACTAATCCCATAAACTCAAGAATAAGGGCTTTACAGTTAAAACTCAACTCAGACACACAGACCTCAGTTGAAATTGCTTCCTGTTATTATGCAAGCCATAAATAACGGCAAGGAGGTTTCATCTTAGCCACAGTCTCTCCACACAAATAAATACGTGCATGATTCAGAACTTTTACAAAAATTATGCAAGTCAATACAGGACAAGTGCACAGGACCTAGCAGAGAGAATTTGCCAAGCAAACCTTAGCTTTGCAGACTACTTTCAGCTGACAACTCTCAATTGTGTCTGTGAAGGTCAACTGTCAACTTGACCGGACTTAGAATCACCTAGGGGTATGTCTTCCCAGAGTGTTTCCAAGGAGGTTCAACAGAGGAAGGAAGTCTCGCCCTGAATGTGAGCCATCCCATAAGCTGGGACTGAATAAAAAGGAGAAAGTGAGCTGAGCACCAGCAGCAATGTGACAGCCGCCTCACACTCCTACCGCCATGCCTTCTCTGGCCATGATGGACTGGGTGCTCTCAAACTGTGAGCCACAACAATATCCTTCCTTCAGTGGCTGTTTGGTCACAGTGATGAAGAAAGAGACTTCAACAGATCCCTAAGTCAGAAGAGGATAACCTACAGCCCAAACCTAGCCAATTCCTGTCTGTATGAGATCCACAAGCTAAAAAGAGTTTTGCATGTTAATTTTTGCATCCAAAGAAGAATAATATAATCTTTTGTTTTGGGGAGGGATATCTGCTCTAGGCCCCCCTCTCCCCTCACCCTAAGACACCAAGAATTTGCTCAAGCCCCTTATGTAAAAGGTGTCATATTTGCATATAATTTGTATAAATTATACAATATATTTGCATGTAATCTATCTCCTGTTTACTTTGAATTAGCTCCAGATTATTTAGCATACCTAATATAATGTAAATGTATGTAAACAGTTGTGATATTGTATTATTTAGGAAACAATGATAAGAAAAATCAGGATTTTTTTAGTTTTTTTTCCCTCAGTATTTTCCATCTGAGGTTGGGCTTAGAGTTTCCAGCAACAGAGAGCTAACGGATATTTAGAGACATATGGAAATCATAGGAGATTCAAATTTTTCAGTCTAAAAATAAAGTTTTATTGGAATGGGGCCACTGGACTCCTTTATTTACACAATCTACAGAGGCTTTCACGTGATGTGGCAGCTATGTCATTGTGACAGAGACCATATGTCCCTTAGAGCTAAAAATACTCTACCCTAGCCTTTAGAAGAAGAAGTGTGCCAACCCCTGACCTGCCAATTATTAAACAAAAGCAGAAAGTCAAGGACTCATAAATCAGTTATTTGTTCTGCACGAATATAATATCATAAATCAAGATCCCATTCCTGGAAGGCCACATCATGTCATAAAATAATGAACTGGTTTATACCAAAAAAGAAAGACAAATAAATGATTTTAAATGTGTGCATACATGGACCCAGATGATACAAAGGTGCTATAAGTGTTTATTTAAGTAAAGGCTGGTGTACAAGCCCACAATCTCACAACTCAGGAAGCTGAGGCAGGAGGACAATGAGTTCAAGAAGGGCCTAGGTAGTTTAGTGAGTTAAGGCCACAAGAGGTCACTGTTTCAAATTTTTTTTAATATTTTATTTTTATTATTTTATTTTTAATATTTATTTTATTATTTTTAATATTTATTTATTACGTATACAATATTCTGTCTACATGTATGCCTGCAGGCCAGAAGAGGGCACCAAACCTCATTACAGATGGTTGTGAGCCACCATGTGTTTTCTGGGAATTGAACTCAGGACCTTTGGAAGAGCAGGCAATGCTCTTAACCATTGAGCCATCTCTCCAGCCCCCTGTTTCAAAATTTTTAACAAAAAGGAAAGGAGTTCATGTGTCGCTCAGAAGTTCAGTTCCTACCCAGAATTCCCCCAGGTTGGGGCTTGGGGCGTGGCTCATCAGTAGAGCCTTTGTCTAGCATATATTAGGCAGTGGGTTTGATCCTCAGTACAGTTTCTTTGGGGAGATTTGTTGGTATGGTTCAGGCTGAGTGAGGGTTGTGGTTACAGGACGCTATAGGTAGAACCCCACCCCCCACATCCCTCTATCATTCTCCTCGGGCCGTAGGTATCTGTTGTGTCTTTTAATTAAAATGACATCCATAGGTTCTCCTCAGCGCTTGCGTACATCTGTAGTTCCAAATGTCTCTGTGGGACAAGATGTGGAAAGAGAAGTACACTTTAAAGTCTCTACCATCGTTACCATTTATTGTTGTTGTTATAATTATTGTCTTTATTACTTGAGGTTTAGCTGATATAGGGTCCCACCATGTAGCCCAGGCTGGCCTCGAACTCACGGCACTGCTGCAAGTACTGGAATTACAGGCATGCAGCACCAAGGCGGCGGTTGGTGAGTCTATTTCAAACGAATGCTGACTCAGCTTCGGGAGCTCAATGTGTCTTCCATTTTAATTGGACTCACGAACAGTTCCCCTATGGCCACTAACTGATGACGCGGACCTCATTCCTTGTCTCCCATATGTCTACGCCATAGTGTCTCCTCCAACCCAAGGCCTTTGCTCAGATGATCCATGGGGCAGGACATTCACCCTCCCATCCCCCACCCCGCCCCCGCCCCAACCAGCTCATCCCTGCTCCTCACTTTTCCAGATGAACGGCTGTTTTATCATTAGTGTATACAGCAACACAAAACAGGGAGGCTGTCTTCCACATAGTGATAACGACAGAAAACAACTCAACAATTCAACGGTGTGTGGACACAGTAGAGTAGGAAGGAATGAAGAGGGTGGGACATGGCACTCCTTGGTGTCAAAGGCAAAACAAAATGATGAAGTAGACACAGAGGGTTTTAGGGGAAAAGAAGGTCATTGGTGCTGTATTAAAATCCTAACGCCTCTGGTTTACGGAAGCTACAGCTTGAATATGGACCCCCACAGGCTCAGGAGTTTGACCACTTGGTTCCAGGCTGGGGATGCTGTTATCGTGGTTGGATAAACTTCAGGAGGTGGGGCCATACCTGGAGGAAGTGGATCCCTAGGAGGAGTGGCCTATTTCCTGTCCTATCTCTGCTTCCAGATCCTCCCAGATATGAGCAAGCACGGTCACCAGCCAACCACCAAATATTTTCAAAAAGTATAATGTAAACCTTTCCAATTATATCTCCTAAGAAATGTACTTGTTTTTACCCTTACTTTGCCTTGGCTATTTTTAAAATACTTATTTATATGTTTTAATATAATGTGAAAGTTTAAAGAGCAAAAAGGAGAAATATTGCTATTTAGGAAAAGGGAGGGATAAAAGAGGAAATTCTCCACCAAACACAAAAATACACTGAAAACAAAAATTTCACAAGCAGTGATGTTAGCTTAAAACCAAATCACAGACCACTAAAACAAGAGATGCTTCCTAGGTTAGGAATTTAAAAATGGTAGGGGTTAAATACTAATCCATGGTGGCTAGCCTTGGTTGTCATGGTGACAAGATCCTGAATCTCTTGGGAGACACACCTCTGGGTGTGTCTGTGAGGGACTTTTCTGGATTAGGTTAACGGAGGAGGGAAGATGCACCCTCAGGGCTGTCAGCACTGTGCTATGGACTGGGGTCCTAGACTGAATCAAAAGGAGAAAACGAGCACCAGCATTTCTCTCTCTCTCTCTCTCTCTCTCTCTCTCTCTCTCTCTCTCTCTCTCTCTCTCCTTCCTGACTGTGAGCGCCACGTGAACAGCTGCAGCACACTACTGCCACCACGCCTTGGCCACCATGATGGGCTGTACTTTTGATCTGAGAGCCACGATAGACCCTTCCTCTCTTAAGTTGCATCTTGTGAGGCGTTTAGTGACAGCAACAAGAAAGTAATGAATACAGTACCAATTCTATCACAGTATAATAAAATACAGCTTCATACATTTACATCCAAAATGAAAGAAAATGAAGAAACATTAGCTTAAATCCAGATTCAGTCTAAGTTCGTCGACAAAGCGTTGCTAAGTGCAGCAGGTCGAATAGGAAGAAATAGACCGAAGCAAAATTACATTCTTTTCTTAACTCCGAGCTTTTAAAATTATAATAACAGAAGCTTCAGAGGAAAAACAAACATTCATTCAATAAATATGTGTGTTCCCATTCTGCGGCAAGCGTTATTACATGTAATTTTAGAGAAATTAGCAATCTTAAGAATGCATAAAAATACACAGAAAGAATGACAATATCAACGTTAGAAAATCTGTGTACATATTACAAATGCACTCAGGGGCACAGAGAGCACATAAATAGCTCGTGCAGAAGAAAACCTTCCACCAGCTTCTAGAACATATGAGAACACAGGAACGCAAAGTCTCTTTGTTGCTTTGAGGTTGTTTTTGTTTGTTTGTTTCTGCTTTTGCTTGAGACAAGATTTCACCGTCCAACATTCCCCTCAAAATCACGATGTAGACCAGGGTCACCTGGCACTCTGCATCCTCCTACTTCAGCCTCCCATGTGCTGGGCATGCAGGTGGGAACCACCATGTTTGTTTGGAAGCCAAGCTTCTTTATTAAGACAGTAACTGGATATGGGTTTAATGGAGGTATGAATTAAATGCCAGTCCAAACGGTATGCATCCTATTTAAAATGTATTAAATTAGTGTTGGGCATGTAGCTCAGTGAGCAGAGTGTTCACCTATCCTAGGTTTCACCTCAGCATAACAGAGAATGAAAATTTAACAGTAATAGGAATAAACTACCAGATTAGAAAGCACAAAGAAAAAAAATTCAGGCCAATTTTGGCAGAGAGACCCTCAGACTGGCTTGATTCTTTGAGAAGAGAGTATACCTGGTTATGAGGAGTAATTAAAACTAACAGTAATAACAATAAACACAGCACTCTGCACACGTGAGTGATTCAGAAGAAGAAAACTCAGTCCTTTCCGTGTCTGTGTTACAGATGTTACGTAGGGGAGCGCTCAGTATTTTAAAAGACAGAAATGACCTACTATCCATGGGTAGACAATGGGACAGTAATAATGATATATCAAACAGTGAGCAATTGTGTCATCACAGCCAGGCAAGAGTGAGAAAGGACATTTACCACATGATGCTAAGGGAGAATGCAGAAATAATCTGAATAGCCATAGTGATGGCAACCACGCACATAGCTTCATGCATTCACGGAAAGATGGAAGGAGGGAAAGAAAAGAGGGAAATGTGGTGTTTTTAACCCAAGCTCATAGTGCCAAATTGGTAAACACTTTTGCAGGGTGACAAGCCATATACCACGATTACAATCCAGCTTCTAGTGGCTAGACAGACCATCCAGATCATGAGAGGCTTTCCACACAAGCACAAGGTCTGATCGGGTCAACAGAACCTATGCGAAAACAGTCAGGAGGGGTTGCACAGGAGCCTGATCCCCATCACTGTGAGGACAGAGTCAGGAGGGTCACTGGGCTTGCTAGCCTCCAGGAGAGCTCCAGGCTCAATGACATATCTTGTCTCCGAGGAATATGGCAGAGAAGGATAGACCAGGATGCCCTATGTCCTACTCTGGCATCCTCAAGCATGCACATACACCACACTCACACACATCCACATAACCACACTCACACACATCCACATACAAGACAAAAGCAATTTTTAAAAACACCAGGCTTGGTGGAGCGTGTTTATAATCCAAGTTCTAAGGTGGTTGAGACAGGAGGATATAGCCAACGCAAATTAATCAGTGAACCCATAGTTCCAGCGAGAGACCCTGTCTCAAGTAACAAAATGGTTAGTGCCTGAAGAATGACACACAAAGTTGACCTCTGGCCTCCACAAGTACATACATGCACATGTATGTGTGCATACACATATGTATGCACTCAAGGAAACCACACACACACACACACACACACACACACACACACACACACATGCAGTCTCTAGGAGAAGTTCCTATCATCAGACACGTAGTTACCCAAATTATAGTCTTACATAGCAAGAAAAACCACCAAGCAGCTGGCCCATGAATCCCAGATTATTTCTAGAATGATCTGTAGGGATGCACACGAATGTGGGTACACAGTAAAGATGACTGCGGATGGAAAATCCATCACTGTAGACACACCATCCCAACGTATCATGCCCGAACCACGAGGCAGACTTACGGAAACAGACGCTGCTCTTTTAAGACAGCCTGATACAATGACAGCACTTGCTTCAGCAGCAGGCTTGCTCGGAGAAAAGCTTCCTGTTATCAGCACCGCGAGGCTCCGAAAAGCTTCTCCGGGAGGAATCGATTTTCAACATAAGAGATCAGGTTGGAGACATTTGTGCCTTTACTTCGAGAAGTCAGAACATTTCCCAAAACATTTTCTGAAGAGATGTGTGTACAGGAAGGGTCAATATTAATCTAATGGATTAAACTATTAGTTCGGCTCACTAGAACTAATGTGTGAGAGTGCATGTTTCATTTCCAGAAAGAGACGGAACAGGAGCTTTATTACAGCCCAATAATCCTCCGACTAGAGGAACATGGTCTGCGTTTTCTTTATATCCTTTCAATCTAACCACATTTAATGTTGGGTGAATGGACGGGTAAATGGATGAGTGAGTGGGTAGGTGGATGGATGGAGGAAGTGGATGAAGAGATGAAGGAGTGGGTGGGTGGGTAGATGATGAATGGGTAAACATATAAAAAACAGTATGTATTGTTGCATACAAGGAAGGATGGATGGTTTTGGATGGATGGATGGATGGATGGATGGATGGATGGATGGAGTAAATAAACGAAAGTAGATAGATGAGAGAGATGATGAATAAATGATAGAAAAGTCAATATAGATGATAGATAGGTAGATAGGTAGGTAGATAGATGATAGATAGATAGATAGATAGATAGATAGATAGATAGATAGATAGATAGATAGATAGATGACACATGCATACACATATGCACACATACATAGATATATACAAGCATACATAGACACATACATACATAGAGGATAGATACATTGTTAGATACACAGATACATAGGTTATGGACCCTAATCTGCAAAGACTTCCTCAAATAACTTATATGGACCAGTGGGCTTTAAAAGTGAAAATAGTAAGACCTATGGTGCTCCTAACATGAGCAAACAAGGGAACCATGCAAAGGCTTAAAAGTCATGCCATGGGAAATGAATGATCCTTTGTGAAACTTCCAAGGAAACACTGAGAGCTTCCAGCCTTGTCCATTAGGCTCAGTCCCCTTGGCTGCTTCATCAGAGTTCAAGTAGCATCCTGAAGTGCTTAAATGAGTCTCTCTCGACAGAGAAGAGATGTGGATCTCAGCCAGAAACAGTTATGCTGGTACGAGGCTGCTGACCAGTGCAGGAATTCTCCCGGTATAACCCGAGAGCAGCAGTAACTAGAAACAATTTAGAAAGGTGAATTCGGGGTTAGGGGTATAACTCAGTTAGTAGAGCACTTGCCTGGCCGTGCCCAAAGTCCCAAGCTCTTCACCCAACACCATGTAAATCACATTCAGTGGTTCACAGTAGTAGGAGGTAGAGGAGGGAGGGTCGGGAGTTTGAGATCATCCTTGGCCCACAGTGAGTGTGAAGCAAGCCTGGGCTACATGAGACTCATGAGAAAAGAAAGAAAGAGAGGGGAGAGGAAAGGAAAGGGAGGGGAGGGGAATGAAGAAAGGAAAGAGGAAGAGAGGGAAAGGGAGGAAGAGGGAGAGGGAGGGAGGGCCAGGCCATACTTAGACTCCAGATCAACAGAGAGTGTGACTATAACTCAATGGCTGAAGGAGCAGATACTAGAAATCTAAAGGTCTTTACGTTCTTAAAGTGACAGCCATGGAACCATCAGACCTTTATTGATCAGCCATTGCCTCTTGATGAGACAGCAGAAAAGAAGTGTACAGCCCCTACAGAGGGCTACCATGGGATTGTTCTCAATTAGCACAAGTTACATCCCAGAGAAGCCAGTATTTTCATTCTCCTTTTTTCGAGATGAGGAGCAAGCATATATGACTAAAGGGACTGGGGAGACAGCTCAGTGATGTGCTTGTCCCATAACCATGAGAACCTGAGTTTGGTTCCCCCGGCAGCCACGGGAAAGGTGGGCAGGGTGATGCATGACTATAACTACAAGGCTAGGATGACAGAGACAGGAGGCTCTCTGAGGCTCTCTGGCCAGGATGTCCTAGCCTATTTGGTGAGAGCCCTGCTAGTGAGATACCCAGTCTCAACAAATGCATACATACACACATCATACATACATACATACATACATGCATGCATACATACATACATACATACATAAACATACAATCAAAAGATGCATGGATTCCAAGGAAAAACACCTGCCCTGTCCAATGGCCTCCACATGCACATGTTCCATGCACACATACCTGCATCTGCACACAGATGTACACACACAGATATAAGCTGATCCATATATTCGCACACTGTATTAAGTAGCTTAACCAGCTTCTAACATAGGTGTGGGGGCTAGAGAGATGACTCAGCAGTTAACAGTGTGCCTGTCGTGATCTTGCAGAGGACCTGAGTTCCATTTAAACTGGGAAGGGGAGAGAAGCTCACGCCTAAGAACCTAATTTCACAGGTGAGAAATGAAGGTACAGTGAGACACAGGACTGCCCAGGATCACACCGCATCCTTACTAGTAAGCAAATGTAAGTGTTGGGTTCTTCTTCCTCCTCCTCCTCTTCTTTCTCCTCCTCCTCCTCCTCCTCCTCCTCCT
>NC_022010.1:26323467-26326163 GCF_000317375.1 Microtus ochrogaster | reverse complement strand
CTCTCTCTCTCTCTCTCTCTCTCTCTCTCTCTCTCTCTCTGTGCGTGAGTGTGTGCATGCATGTGTGTGTGTGAGTCTGTCTCTGTGTGTGTGAGAGAGAGAGGGAGAGAGAGAGAGAGAGAGAGAGAGAGCAATTTCCAGGAGTCTGTTCTCTTTTTTTACTATTATGGGTCTTAGGGATTTGAACTTGGGTCATCAGACTCAGTAGTAAGCACTTTTACCCACTGGCCCCAGCATTAGGTTTTGTCTTACTTCAGGACGAGTCACTGAGGAAGCTCTCTTCCTTACCTACTCCTTCCTTCTCCATCTTCCGGTTACTGTAAGGAACTTTAGTTGATCTTGACAATCCAACCCCGTGTTCCCTCTTCCCAGGTGGATGGGGACATAATAGCTAAAAAGAAGCATGAGACAAACCAAGGTTTGCAAAACCTATTTCCCTATGCACAGTGTCCTATTGCAGCAACTATGGGGCTCCTCGGGAAACCTCCATGACCTTCAGACTCCTCAGTCATAAAATAGACAACCTAGTCACTCGAAACTGCTCTGAGGGGTTCCTTTTATTACTGAGAACACGTGTACAAGAAACGCTCCGTATCTCTAAGATACCACACTGATACCAGGATCCAGTCTGCTTTGTGTCAACACAGATGGAAGGACAGCAAAACACGCATCCTTCTGTAACAGCACATGGACCAAAACACATTATCTTATTATTCGCTTGCTATTTCTGTAACTCATTTCCCAGCTTTCATTCTTCCCTCTGACAAAAAGAGGCAAAAAAAATCAATGGAATAAGAACGCTGCTATTTTCTGATACAAATTAAACCCCACATCCAAACACAAACAGAATAACCAACAGCATATGGGTGTGCTTTCTCGATCTTACCTCCTGAGGGAGAAATCAGCCAGATGGCAGGGGGTGTTTCAAGAAATAAGGGTGAAGATGGGGGTGGATAGGCCTGATCCCCAGGCTCTCAAGGGAGAAAGGAAGGCCTCAGAATCTGCAGTGACTGTTTCCTTAAATGAGGACTGGCCTGATTTCCAGGCTCTGGAGGGAGAAGGATCCTGGCATTTATGAAAAACCATTAGTGAGGTCAGATCTGTGGCATCAACTGAGCCAAATCCCATAAGTTCAGCATTCACATCCAAAAAGGTACCTGGGCATCGGTTCACATCGTTCACGTCAACAAAGCGGAGGATTAATGAGCAAGATACGATCTGCCAACAGCTCTGAGTACACACACACAGGTAAAGTGGGGGCTATTAACATCTTACAGGTCAACAGCGTAACACTACCTCAGAAATAAAGATACTGGGTTATGTCAATCAAGAAGACTTCAAAGCGCAGGGAGAGAGATACCTTCCCTGCCCACCACAACAGCTAAAATGGAAAAACTAATACCACCAAATGCTGGCAAAAAACAAGGGGCAACTAGAACGCTCACATTGGACTTTGTTAAACTGTAAAGCAGTTTAAGAGTTAAACAGCCAACCTCCCTATGGCTCAGTGATCCCACACCCACCTTAATATTTATATAAGAGAAATCCAAACTCAAATGTTATGGAATATTATTTTAGGATGTGTTACATTTGTTTATGCTATGGACTGTTTAATGATGCAAAGATACATCACATTCTTTTATGCTGCATTTGTTTAACTCTGTGAAGCTGTGATACTTTGCCTGTCTAACACACCTAATTGGTCTAATAAAGAGCTAAATGACCAATAGCAAGGCAGGAGAAAGGATAGATGGGGCTGGCAGGCAGAGAGAAGAAACAAAAGGAGAAACTTGGGAAGAGAAGACCGAGCAACAAGAAAAAAGGGGGAGAGGAGGACGTCAGGGACCAGCCACCCCGCTACAAGCAAGCCACGAAAAAAGAAGCCGAGAAAGATAAAAGCCCAGAGACAAAAGATAGACAGGGCAATTTGAATTAAGAAAGGCTGGCTAGAAAAAGCCAAGCTAAGGCTGGACACTTATAAGGAAGAATAAGTCCCCTCCCGCCATGTGATTTATTTGGGAGCTGGGTGGTGACCCCCAAAGAGCGAAAGAGTAAAAAAAAAAAAAAAACAAAAAACAAAAAAACCAACTACACTCAAATATGCAAGTCATGTACAAAATGTCCACGGTAGAGGCCAGAGGGGTGGCTGGGTAGTTAAAAGCATTCATTGCTCACCCAGAGGATTCAGGTTTGCTTCTCAGCACCCACATTTGGGTGGTCCACAAGTGCTTGCAACTCTAGTTCCAAGGAATCTAACACCCTTTTCTGGTCTCTGACAGTGCCTGTACACACACACACACACACATACACACACACACACACACAGAGAGAGGCACAGGCATACACATAAAACACGATCTGGCCCATCAGGTGAGCAATGGCTAGAGTTATTTGATAAATACACTGTGATCCACCCATACAGGGAATGCTAGTCGGCAATAAAAAGAAATGAGAGTGGGGCCGGAGAGATGGCTCAGAGGTTAAGAGTGCATATTGCTCTTGCAGAGAGACTGAGGTCAGTTCCCAGTATCTACAATGGCAGTTATATAACTATAACTCCAGCTCCAGGAGCTCTGATGTCCGCTTCTAGCCCCTGTAGTCATCATGTCATCATACTCTCTCTCTCTCTCTCTCTCTCTCTCTCTCTCTCTCTCTCTCTCTCTGCACTCATTCTCTCTCTCTCTCTCTCTCTCTCT
>NC_022010.1:26322679-26323367 GCF_000317375.1 Microtus ochrogaster | reverse complement strand
TCTCTCTCTCTCTCTCTCTCTCTCTCTCTCTCTCTCTCGCACACACACACACACACACACACACAATTAAGATTAAAAATAAAATTGAGAAACAAGATAATAGTCATCAGAGGAGCACTCACTTATCCTGGCAGACTAGCCACCTGTTGTTTTCTAAATAAAGGTTTATTGAAACATAGTCACGCTCAGTCAATTACATATTCCTACAGCTACTTTCTTCCCATGACAGCACATTTAAGTAATTAGTACAGAACCTCGGTGGCTGCCAAATCTAACATACTTACTATCTGCTATGCTATAAAAACTGCAGAACTCTGACAAAAATAAAAGGGGAAAACACGCTCAATGGGAGGGGGAGAAAAACAGAGGAACAAGGAACTACGTATCCCAGGGCTCATTTGCGTGAAGTTCTTGACAAAACTAATTAACAGGTTAAAAATACCAGAATGGGGTTGGGGAAACAGCTCAGTTGTCTACCTTGCAAGGAAGAGGATATGAAATCTAACCCTAGAACCCACAAAAGAAATTCAGGTGTGACAACGCAGGCCTATAATCCCAGCAGTTGGATGGGGGCAAGGACAGGAGGATTGCTTTGGATCCCTAGCCCTCCAGTCTATCTGTCAAAAACATAAGATGAGGAAGACACCTGAAGTCAGTCTCTGGACCATGTGCATGCACACACACATAC
>NC_022010.1:26314835-26322463 GCF_000317375.1 Microtus ochrogaster | reverse complement strand
AAGGAGAAGGAGAAGAAGAAGAAGAAGAAGAAGAAGAAGAAGAAGAAGAAGAAGAAGAAGAAGAAGAAGAAGAAGAAGAAGAAGAAGAAGAACTAAGAAGCAAAGAGAATTAGAGAATTATTTCTGGGGAATTCACTTGTTCTCTACATGGCTAGAGTACGGGCTACATAATATGCACTTATCAACACGGATCAAACTACACACAAACACAAGATCTATGGCTATTTAGGCCTCACAGTGACAAGAATTTGTAACCACAGCACTGGGGAGCAGGAGGATGTGTCCCAGGTCATTTTCAGCTTCTTAGTGAGTCCGAGGTTAGGCTGGCCTACATGAGATCTTGCAGGAGGCAGTATGGGGGGGTCCTGTGAGATGATTGAGAACCTGAAGGCATTTACTGATAAGTCTGAAATGGGAAAATGGGTGGGGAGCTTTAACTGGGGACAGGGGGGAGGAGGACAAGGCAGAAGATGATGGGAGAAGGGAGGGATAAATAAAATTAAGAATTTTAGAAAAGGCATAGGAATCATGTTTTATATTTATCTAAGATTATATATAGTACTCATAAAGGCACTTGTTCACTCACACACACACACACACAGAGAGAGAGAGAGAGAGAGAGAGAGAGAGAGAGAGAGAGAGAGAGAGAGAGTTTAAATGAAGTTGTGCTACTTGGGGTGGTAATGTTATTCCCAAGAGCCATAGATTAACAAAAATCCCACTATCATAAGAAATCTCTTTTGGAACTGTTTATCTAGATAATTCAAGTGACTCCTGAAGCAATGCAGGCCTGTTTCTGAAGCCACCACACACTGTAGACACAGGACTTGAGGGAACTGGGGTAGATAGGACTTGAAAGCCTCCTCTCTGAGGACTAGCTTTCACAGTATCAGAATATGCTACACAAACTGCTGAGAGAGAAAAGCAATCCCAAGTTCTCTACCCAGCTGTGGCACCTATGAAGCAAGACACTGACCAGCATGGTGAGATACCCTTAGAAGTGCAATAGTGGCCCTCACACCTCTGCAGTCACCAATGACTTTCTATATGCACTTAAGATGCGCTCAACAGTAGGGAAGTTGTACCCTAGTTCTGGAAACCTAGCCAACTACTCATAGCTAGTGAGGTCATGGGTCTTAGAAAAGAACTTAACATGGCTACGTTTGCTAAAACCATTATAATTTATTACTGCATTCTAAATAATTATACCCACAGGTAAGTGTGGCTCTCACCTCTCATCAAAGGAGCCTCTTTTTTCCACAGGTAGAGGCCACTACAACAAGCTACAGCTGGTTAAAAAGCAGAAAACCACGAATTGTGGGGAGCCTAGCCCCAACTGGGAACATTGAAGAAGAGAGAGTGGAAAGATTGGAAGAGTCAGAGACTGTGTCTTCTAGATATAACAGGGAAGCTACACCCATGAAATCTTAACTATATGACTTCCAAATCAGGACCTGGACAATGACAACACCAGTTAACATGCTAATATGGATGGGGAAATTAGAAGAGGTCCTACCCCTTAGGTGATAGAAGGAGAATTAATCTTCCCCTAATTGGTTATTCAGTACTAAACAGTCATCCGTAAAAATATATACACACAAGCATCACTAAGCAGACTTAACAGGTCATATTTATATATTTATTTGTGCATGTGTGTAACAATGGTAATTAAAGAAATTGAAGTCACAAATTTGAAAGGGAGGCAGGGGAACATGGAAGGGCTTGGAGAGAGAAGAGGGAGGAGGAAATGATGTGATTAGATTTTAATTAAAAATAAATTAAATTTAAAAAGGAACATCAGAGTTTCAACCTCATAAATTGCCCTTTATTACTCTCAAGCCAAACTATTAAAGAACATTTTAAAAACCATTTAAAAAACACAGGGACCTGTAAAATGACTCAGAACATAAAGGCACTTGCTGTCAAGCCTGGGGGGCCAGAGTTCACCCCCAGGACCTGGATGGTAAAATGCAGAAGTGGCCCCAGCAAGCTGTCCTCTGACCTCCACACACAACTATGCATTTCATTATTTAAGCAAATTACATGTTAAACCAAAAAGTCAAAACAGTTTATCACAAGAAAGCCAGGGTAGGCTCTTTCTCTTCCCTTTGGACTCTTAAGTATTGCTAGCTTCACATTAATATTTAAGATTATCTTGTGCAGATGTTTCTTAATAACCAGTTGTTCCTCAAAAAAAACCCAATCATGTTCATATTTATTTCACATCCAGTCTTTGCTCAAACATTCCTGAAAGACACACCCAATGTAGTTTAAAAGTTCAAGTCCAAGAGGCTCAGGGGAAGCAGTGTATAAGCTAAGTCAACCCTTCCCCTGGTGTCCTGAGACAGACCTTAATGGAGCCCCTGGGAGCATGCCCAGAGCATCAACGCTAATGAGGTGTCCCTTTCTTCTTACACACCACTTTGATAACCAAAGGCCGTCCGGCCTCCCTTTCTCTGAGTGTGTCTTCTCCCTAGGGAGTGGCATCTGTATCTTAGTCACTTTCCTGATGGCAGGGACAAAATGGCTGACAGAAGCAACTTTTGAAACCTTAACTCCTAAGACAAGGTGGAGCCACCAACATGGTTCAGTAGGCAAAGAAGGCTGCCACCAAGCCTGGTGAGCTGAGTTCAACCCCCACGATCCATATGGAGGAGGAAGAGAACAGACTGCTCCAAGTTGTCCGCTGACCTACACACACACACAAACACATACACACACACACACACACACACACACACACACACACACACACACACTTCCCAGACCATTAAGTGTATTTTCCATTTAAGCTAGGCTACCTCTCCATTAAAGCCCTTCCCTGTCCTCACTGGCCCTGTTTCTTATGAGATACGCTTTTGGCTAGGGACCTTGTGATGTGTCCAAAGCAATGGCTATTTCAATGTGTAAAGTGACCTGACCCTCCACGGGAAGCACGGTCATCCATCATTTTCTGACATCACCCAGGACAAGTACAGCCTGTCTTCCGGCCAGCAGGGTTGATGGAAGCACACCCTGTACTCCCCAAAGAATCCCACAGTGGAAGATGGATGAAGGGTGGAGGGGATAATATTAGAAAGCTATTTCAGAGGCTACTTTGAAAATGAACCACTGAAGCCAAATTCCCAACAACGATATAAATAAGCAAAGGAGAGACAGACTGCAGCAGAACTCGAGGTGGGGGAGGAGTCTCTACTTAGTCTCTCTCAAGGTTCTCTGAGGGGAGATGTATGTAGGTCTGTGCCTCTGTGTGTGCACGCATGTATAACATGCACGAATGTGTGTGTGCATGCATGTGTGTACAAGTGTGTGTGTGTGTGTATACATGTAGAAGCCAGAAGACAAAATCAACTAATACTTCTCAGGTGCCTCCACCTTGTGATTAAGATATCACTGACCTCGAACTCAGAGTAGGTCAGCTGGTGGCCAGTGTTCATCCTGGGGAGCAAATCAGTTTATTGAGCTTGCTTGCAGAGCGTGGGTGAAGGGTTTCCTAAAGGAGCGTAGGGGACCTCCAACAGTGGCCCTGGGAAATCTTCACCCAGAATAGATTATGGCTTCCTGTTCTAGCTTGCTCCCTGTTGCTGTGATAAAACACCATGACCAAAAGCAATGTGGAGAGAACTAGATTTATTTCGTTCTATTTCCAGACCACAGTCCATCACTGAGGAAAGTCAGACAGGAACCTGGAGGCAGGAACCGAATGAAGTAGAGGCCATGGAGGAATGCTACTTACTGGCTTGGTTCCATGTCTTGCTCAGTCTATTTTTTTTTTTTAACAAGCCAGGACACACGACCAGGCACTGCCATGGTGTATGGGGTCCTCCTCACATCAATCATTAATCAAGAAAATGCCCTCCATACTTTCCCACGGGCCAATCTGATGGAGGCAATTCCTCAATCTGAGGCTCCCTCTTCCCAGGCAACTCTAGCTATGCCATGTTTACAAACACTAACCAACAGAGAGCCCCTTCGATTAACCTCCCCCAGGGTATATAGTCCAGGACCTGCAAGATCTAGAGCTTCTAAGCACACATGTAATTAGGGAAGAACTGTATTCAAGTGGCTTGGAAGAGTGGCAAGGATCTCAGATGAGGGTTTAATGACCCTCTCTAACCCCTCTGTGAGAGAATGCCAACAGTCAACAAACCCAACCATGATGGACTTTTACAAGGAGATACAGTTGGTTCAAATCCACCTGTGTACATCAGGAATCCACCTGTATACACTTCTCCACCATAGCTGCCTTTTTTCCCCAGGAATCAAACTTGGGTCCCATTGCTTGTAAGGCGAGAACTTTACTGACTGAGCCACCTCACAGGCCCCGATATTCTCATCCCCTTTCTCCCAGATCTTCTTACTCAATTACCAGTTTGAAGTAATCTCTCATGGTTCAGGATGGCTTTTCTTTGTATATCCAGTACCTTTCTACACTGCAGCTGGGACCATTTGTTGCAGAATCAAGTTTTGTTTTAAAATAGTAAAGGTAGGGTCTGGGGGAAGTGGACCAAGTGCTCAGATCACTTGCTGCATACGTGTAAGGACTGGAGTAGTTCAGATGCCCAGAAACTACAAAAATGCCAGGTAGGCATGGCAGCTGCCTCTAATTCCAGCTTTGGAAGGCAGTGACAGGGGATCCCAGAGCGAGCTGTCTAGAGAGAGATTATCCAAATGGGCAACTGCTGGCTTTGAGAGACTCCTCAATGAGCAAGATGGCAAGAAACATTGAGGATGACCCCCAACATCCACCCTGGTCCTCCGCATGTATAGTCATATAGGTACACACACATGGAGGTGGGGAGAAGCATGTATATACACACATGCACATAACACACACATTAAAATAGTAAAGAGTGAAATAATATATTAAATCCAGAAAGAAACAGAAGAGGATAACTGAAAGGGGGCGAACGAAAGATTAAAAAGATGGCTTACTGTATTTATGTCCACAGAGACAGAGTTGCCAGGTTACAGCATGCTTGGTCTTTCTTGCCTTAGGGAAAATAAATGTTTTCCCAAGACATCACCAGTCTTGATATAGAAGACCAGGTTGCTACATTTGTTTGTACAGGTCCAAACCCTTCTTTCATTCAGTTCTAACTAGGAAAGTAACTCCTACCAACTTCCACATGAGTCTGGAGTTCCCATAAACTGGGACCATCTTCCCTTTCCACTGTCTCCGGCGCTGAACAGCCCAGTAAAGGCCAATAAAGATGAACATCAAAACTGGTTGGCACTTAGGATCAAGTTCAAGGTCCCATTCGCTATGAACTCCAAATCTAAAATACCCCAGCTTGTAGCCACAGAGCTCACATAAGATAAAGCAGAAACAGCAAGAGACTTGGCCTGCTCCAGGAGGGAGACTCGATCCTTTTAGGGCTGCAGCAGAGGTGAGAGAAAGCAGAGACCATGCTTTTACGAAGAAGCTGGAACCCCAGGCTGTCTCCATCCTAACTCTGACCCAAGTGTCCCATTCTCTAGAAGAGAAGCAGAGGGGGGTGGAGGGTAAGGAATGGAGAGTATGTCACTCAGTCTCTGCTACTGCAACAGATACCTAGGGTTATCAATGGAAAAGATGCCCAGTGAGTGGAGGCTCCTGCTACCGAGGCTGATGGCCTCTGAGTTCTATCCCTGATGGAAGGAGAGAACCACCCCTACAAGCTGTTCTCTGATCTCCATGTGTACCTTGGTACTGTACACCCCCACACATTCACACTCCTCTATATACACACATACAATTAATAAAATGTTTAAAGTAAATAAATAAGGAAGGAAGAAGGAAAGAGGGAGGGAGGAGGAGGAGGAGGAGGAGGAGGAGGAGGAGGAGGAGGAGGAGGAGGAGGAGAAAGAGGAGGGGGCTGGAGAAATGGCTCAGTTGTTAAGAGTGTATACTGCTCTTGCAGAGGATCCAAGCTCAGTTCCTAGCACACACACCAGGCAGTCATAAACACTCAACTACACATAATTAAAAACAAAGTAAATCGTGAAGAAAAAAAAAAGGAGGAAGGTTTGTGTTGGCTCACAGCTTTGGAGATGGCAGTCTCATGCTTTGCGGCCTGCGGTGAGGCAGCATACCATGGTGGCCATTACCAGCATGAGAAAGAGAGAGCAAGAGCTATAACCTTCCACTAAGTCACCTCTTCAGGGGTCCACCATCTCCCAACAGCACGAAACTAGGACTGAATCTTTAACACACAAGGGCTTGGGGAAGGGTAGTGATAGCATTCCAAGCAGAAACTCTAACAAAAGGGGTGCAATTGTACCTTCTAGTTTGAAATAAAAAAGTAAAATTATCGCACATATACATATAGATGGACTGGCAGTTAAAAAGTGAATTTTAGTTTTTATGACCAAATATTTCACCACACACACACACAGGCATGCACGCACGCATGCACACGCACGCGCACACACACACACATTTTATCCAACCACCTTTTGATGGACATTCTCTTGATCACTATTCTATCAATACAAAGAGACATCATGACCATGGTGACTTTTATAAAGGAAAGCATTTAATGGGGCTGGCAAACAGTTTCAGAAGTTTAGTTCATTATCAACATGGCAGGAAGCATGGTAGCTGCAGGCAGACATGGTGTTGCAGCAGTAGGCTGAGTTCTACATCCAGATCCACTGACAGTGAGAAGAGAGTGACACTGGACCTTAAAGCATTCAAATATATGAGCCTACGGGGGGGGGGGGGGACAATTCTCATTCAAACTACCACAGACCTAGGCTGCTTCTACACATTGAATATGCAGACATCTCTAGGCTGAGATTCCTGTACGCATATACCCAGAAGTGGTACAGCTGGGCAGTGTGCTTTGTTAGTTCTTACAGAGAGACACTTGACTCTAGCCTAGGGGAGATCTCTGAGTAGGGTCTCAGAGTCTTTGTGAACAATGCTTGGAATTCATTCTCTTCCTTGAGAACCACAGTGGATGGGGAAGTCATCTGAAGAATGGATTGGAAGGCCTTCAACTTCAAGCACAAGCATATGGGAGAATATATTACCTAGGCTGGGTAGATCAACGAATCAAGGAACAACAGCAAAGTCTAGGTCCAGGCCAATGAGTCTGCTTGGTGTTCTCAAGAGCTCCTTGGGACAAGACTACTTGAAGTGAAATACATGCAGTCTTCAAAAGAGCTGTTACTACTCCCCGTCCCCACCCCACAGCTCAGCTTGCCAGTCCTGAACATGCTGAGCTGTTCCTTCACGTAGAAGCATTCTTTTCTAAATAACTCAATAAAACTCTCTAATAAATTGGCATGGTGGCCAGAATATGCTTCCAGATGACACATAATATCGTGATTCTGCAGTTAGCTAGAGAGCATCTGGAATCTCAAGAGGACCCCACCCCTCACCCTGACAGCTGCTGAAGCCTCCCAGCTCTGTCTTCACCATGACCCAAAACCTGGTCTAACAGTTGAACCCAGAGAATACATGGCAGGGGACATGACTTTCTCAAAATGTTACCTATGGGGCTCTTGAAACATGGTTCTTGGTTGTGGAGATTAAGTGAGCCATAGATTTCCGATAGATAGATAGATAGATAGATAGATAGATAGATAGATAGATAGATAGATAGATAGATGATAGATAGGATAGATAATAGATAGATAGA
>NC_022010.1:26301803-26314730 GCF_000317375.1 Microtus ochrogaster | reverse complement strand
GATAGATAATAGATAGATAGATATAGATATGATAGATGATACATAGAGATGATGGATAGATAGATAGATAGATAGATAGATAGATAGATAGATAGATAGATAGATAGATAGATAGATAAAATTTTAGTTAATGATCCCAAAGATACCCCTGACAATACTAGGTGAAAAGTCTCTGTGCAAAATCCTTCACTACTACCAGCTCCAAGGAAAAAGCAGGTAGGAGAGTTCATTAAATGGGTCCTTGGCTTTGCACAGCTGATTCTCAAGGTGCAGCGCAGGGCCAGTGGCCTCACCCTGGTATTTGCTGTTAGTCAAAAGCATAAATTTAGGCCCATGAGATGGCTCAGTAGGTAAAGACACTTGCCATCATTTCTGATGACCTGAGCTTGATCTCCTGAGCCCAAGGAACGATGAAAAAAGAGCGGACTCCACAAACTTGTTCTATAACGTTCACATGTGTGCCATGACATGCTTACCCACACCCACTTCATACATGCACTAGATCAGTTTTTTAAGTTTTTTTTTTTTTTACAATGCGGATTTGGGAGCCACCGATGACCTGTTGAATCAGAAACTCCACCAAGACACAGGCAAATAAATTATGCATTAAATTATGCATTAAATGTAAATTATTACAGAGCATAGGGAAGATGATCAAAACCCAGTCACTAGAAGACAGAAGAAAATAGGGATTGCATTACTCAGGGAAAGGGGTTCAGTTTGTGGTTTAAGCCAGGAAACACACTGTCCTCCTTATCACCAGTGGATGGATCTATTTTAACGTTATTTAGGGAGCATTGTCTCTGTATGTGTTGTGCTGCTGTGACAAAATACCCATGGCTGGAGACTGAGGAGATGAATCCGTGGATGAAGTACTTTCCGTGAAAAAATGGGGATCTGAATTCATATCCTCTGTACTCATGTAAAAAATCAGGCATGACAGTATGTGCCTATAACCCTAGATATCACACATGCCTGCCCCGACACAATTAAAATCAATCAAGCTGTGCACAGTGACACATACATTAATCCCAGCACTCGGGAGGCAGAGGCAGACAGATCTCTGTGAGTTCGAGGCCAGCCTGGTCTACAAAGCAAGTTCTAGGTTAGCTAGGGCTACACAGCAAAATACTTTACCAAAGGAAAAGATTTTTTTTTAATTGCTAAAAAGAGAGGATGGGAAAGGTTGGAGAAATGGCTTAGCAGTTAAGAACACTTGCTGCTCTTGCAGAGGAACTGGGTTTGGTTCCCAACACCCACATGCCAGCTCACAATCATCTGTAACTCCAGTCCCAGGAAATTCAATGCCCTCTTCTGAGCATACATACATGCAGGCAAAACACACATACATATAAAAAGCTAAATGAAGTTAAAAAGAGAGGAAGACAAGAGGGGTTTTTAAGCTCCCAGGCTGAGAAGCTGAAGTCTAAGTTTGGGTGGCTCCATATGTTTGGACCCTGGTGAGTACTTCTGGCTGTGGAATGTGTGAAGACACAAAGAGATAAAGGCAGAACAAGATACAGAGCTACAGAGAAAGGCGGGCCATACGGCAGGAGGGGGAAAGCAGAAGGCTGATTTGAAGAGGAGTCAAGATTGCTGTTTTCCAATGACTCCCTCTGTGGGGAATTAAGTCACTCTTACCAGATCTAACAACCCCCAAACCAGATTTAATCCTTTCAGGTGGCCATGACTTCATCTCTGTCCATGAGGCCCCACCCCTCAGATATTGCCACCTCCAAAGATTACTATATCTGCTTCCAGGGCAGGAGCCATTGGGGGACAAGTCACACCCAAACCACAGCAAACATTATGTGTCGAACCCCCCCGACCCCCAGATCACAGGGTCTGTTCGGTAAAAGAATGGATAAGAGGGTTTTCTGAGGACTGGGGAGATGGGTTAGTCATAAGATGCTCATAAGGTGCTTATCACACAAATACACAGACCTGAGTTCCATCCCATAGAACCCACAAAAAAAAAAAATGCCAAGCACGGCAGCATACACTTGTAATTCCCACGCTGGGGAGGTGGAAACAGGCAAATCCCTGGGTGATAAGAAAGGCTGGCCAAATTGATGAGCTCCATGATGGGTGAAATACAGTATCCATAAATAAATAAACATGAGAACAATTGAAGGGACGCCTAATGTCACTCTCCACCCTCCACATGCATGTGAACACACATGCACCTACACACATATGTATACACACATACCACAGAGGAAAGCATGCATACACGTCGTACATACATACACACACAAAGAAATCTCAACGTCAAACTTAGAAACCATGTAAAATAGCCAGATAAGGATTCTAGAATTGGAAAGAGCACTACATTAGTTGGACAAGATTACTAAATGATGGAAACCAGCAAAGTAGTCATCAAAAGTCAGGATAATCAGTAGAAATTGTCACTTTAAATAAAGAAAAGGGGTGAGTGCCTTTAATACCAGCACTCAGAGAGGCGAGGCAAGTGATCACTGTGAGTCTGAGGCCAACCTGGTCTACAGAGCAAATTCTGTTGATACACAGAGAAACGCTATCTTTTAAAACAAAAGAAAGAAAGAAGAAAAGAGAAAATAGAAAGGAGGAAGGAAGGAAGGGGGGAGGAAGGAGAAAGAAAGAAAGAAAGAAAGAAAGAAAGAAAGAAAGAAAGAAAGAAAGAAGAAAGGAAGGAAGAGAGAGAAAAAACATTAATAAATCAGCAGAGCTTCACAGTTCTCTGTCTGTGTGATGATACCAATCAACTCATTATATATGTCATTGTGATTCCACAGGAAAATGGGGAAAGAACTGAGCAAAAGAGATGAAGAAATATACCTACACCTTCAAGTTTGTTGAAAATCAAATTGATAGATACAATCTTAATAAACCCCAAGCAAGATAAATATTAAGATAAACACATTTTAACATCTTGAAAATAGAGGGGGAAATGACACATTACATACAGGGGGACAATAACACAGGTAGCAGTGAATTTCTCATCCGAAGCTACGGAGGGCAGAAGACAGCATAATGATGGCTTTAAAAGTCCTAAATTACTCCTGTATACTGCAAAATAATCCATCAAATATGAAAATGAAATAAAGCTGTCACAAGGGAGCAAAATTAGAGAATTTGTCACAAGCTGAATTACACCATAAGACTTTCTAGGGGATGTGGAAATGGCTCGCTGCTTAAGAGCACATACTCCTCTTGCAGGGGACCCACGCTCTTTTCCCAGCCAACAATCAACACCAAGAAGCCCATGACTGCCTGTAACACGGGTTCCAGAGGGATCTGGCCTCTGTGGGAACTTCACTTACATGCATATACCCTACATCCACATAATTAAAAATAATAAAATAAATCTTGTTTTAAAAGTCTAAATGCTAAGGGAATCTCCTTTTTCTAAAGGACTGATACCTCTAAATATTATCTCAAAGAAAAAGAAAGGAACACTGTGGATGCCATGTACCCAGAAGTCTCTGGATTAACAATAGGACTATATATTTCAAAAGGTCACTGAAGTCACCAAGCAAGCAAACACTGTATTTTTTAATTAATATAATTTCCTTAATTTGAGTAGGAATAAGTACATATTTTATATCAATTTTAATGTATTTTATAGTCCTATAACTCTTTCCAAAACATTTCAAGAAACGAAACTTTTTGGAAATTTTTTGAGTTTCCAGTGTGCACAGTCTAGTCCCTATATTCCACTCAGTGTTGCATATACAATCTGTCAGGCTAGATTCAATTGGATGCCCTTACTTCTCTTGGTAAAGGAAGGGCAGAAATTCTGTATGCTGTGATGCTGATAGGTAGCCCAGAGGCAACAACAAAGTCCAGTAAACACATATTGCCCAGGCTCTGGCTCACAGACATGTGTCTTCAGTAACTGGAGTTTAGAAACTGTAGCCCAAACATCTTCCTTCCTGTAGACAGAACATTTTAGGGTGGCATGTTGATTTTTTTTGTTGTGGTTGTCGCTGTTTCTATTGCTAGGATAAAACATCCTGTCAAAAGCAACTTCAGGAACAAAGGGTTTTCTTTCAGGCTTGCAGTTCTCAACAGAGGAAGAGCAGATAAAGTCCATCATGGAGGGAAGGCATCTCTACAGAAGCATGAGTCTGGCTGGCCACAGCCTAGTCAGAGCCAGAAAGCAAAGAGCCATTAGTAGGAAGTGGATACGAAGCCTCAATCCCCACTCCCAGGGACCCATTCCATCTCCTAACGGTTGCACACACAGCACCACCAGCCAGGGACCAAGTGTTTAATTAAACGCATGAGCCTGTGGGGGACATTCCTCATTCAGATCCCAAGAGGGAAAGCTGGTGACGTAACTGCTTTTCTCATCATTGTAGCCACAAACCTGACAAAAGCAACACAATGGAGGAAGGGCTTCTTTTGGCTCACAGCTTCAGAGGGCACAGCCTATCACCATGGTAAAGATCTGGTGGATTTACTCAGGCTATGGTGATAGGGGAGCGTGTATAGCAGGAACCACCCACCTACGGCAGTCCAGGAAGTAGAGAGTGCCTAGTTACGAATCTGCAAGGCTTGCCCCCAGTGACCCACTTCCTCCAGCCAGGTCTCCACTTCTAAAGGTTCCATAACTTCCTCCAACAATGCCAACATCTGGAGACTAAGCATTCAAACATGAGTTTGTACAAGGGGTTTCAGGGTCCAACCACAACAGTCGTCTTCTCGCCACTTAAATTCATTAAGTCTTACCATACCAACTCAACGCTTTGCTACCGGATGAACTGAGTAACTCCAAGTCCTGACTGACTACCCTAACACCACACAGCCAAGCAAGTGCTGAGAGCCACTTCATTCCCAGCATGCTTCAGAACACATCTAAAGCTGGCTGCCTCGGCATGGGCTCAGAGTTCACAGCAGATTTCTGTGGAGAGCCAGCAAGACCAGAAAACCCTACTCAATCTGACATTATCCAAAAGCTCCTAGAAAAAGCTTGTCCACTCTCATTGAAGCTACATCTGTGGGCCTATAACTCCCGAAGCTGTGTGCGTGCAAGCATCTCCTAACGAATCAAAGAGACCCCAAACCAAACTCCTTTCTCAGTAGCTCCCTTTTCCTGGCAGACTTTGTCCTGTCAGTCACATTGGCTGCCCTCTACCCTCTCAGATTCACAAAGCAGAAATCTGAGGGTTATCAGTCCTTGCTGTTCCTTGTCCCCCACATTCAACTTTCAAATCTAACTACTATATTTCCTTTTCCTCTTTTGTCATGAAATACCTGAAACTCTATGTAAGTTGATCAAGAAAAAAATTAGCTAGCCCATATTTCTTGCATTCGTTAGTTTTCTTGCGCTTCCACAAAATACTTGGCAAGAGTAGCTTAAGGAAGAACGGGTTTACTGTGGCTCACAGTTTGAGGGTTTGCAGTCCATCATGGTGCAGAAAGCATGGCGGCAGGAATGCGGAGCAATGGGTCACATTGTATCCACAGTCAGGAAACAGACCCAGATGAATGCTAGCATTCCCATTGCAACATGAATGCTAGCACTCTACTTACTTTCTCCTTTTTATTCATTTTGGAACAGCAGTCTATGGACTGACTGGTGCTGCCCACAATCAGGGTGGGTCTTCCTTCCTCAACGACCTCAGAAGTTCTCTCACTGACATATGAACAGGGCTGTCTCCTGGGTGATTCTCGATCATGTTGGGTTGACAATAAGCATCAGCCATGGATGCTCGGGAGGCTGAAATCATTGCACTGCCTTCTGATCACCTGCTACATACCTCAAGGGCTATTCAAGAGCAAGAGACAACACAGCCAGACAGGAAGCTAGCATGAGGGGCAGAATCAGGGCATCCTTCCTAAAACAACATTCTCAGGGAATTGAGGAGACTGCTTTGTTAGTAAAGTGTTTACTTTGCAAACATGAGGACCAGAGTTTGGTCCCTCAAAAAAAAAAACCCAAAAAACCAGACAAACAAACAAAAACAAAAATAAACCCTGGACATTGTGGCTCATGCTTGTAATTCTAGTCCTAGAGAGATAGAGAAAGGAGGATCCTAGGACTTACTGCCTGGGCATCCTAGATAAACGAGTGAAAGCTAGATTCAATAAGCCATTCTTTCTCAACCTGATGCTAACCTCTGACATCCATACACATGCACCTGTAAGCATTAAATGCACACGCACACACACACACACACACACACACACACAGTGCATGCATGCATACGCATGTGTACACACACACACAGAACTCCAGAACTCAAGAGGTCAAAGCAAGAGGATCAGGAGAATATGATGCCAGTATAGGCTACATATGAAGACCCTGTCTCAATTTAAAAAAAAAAATAGAAAGAAAAAGAGGGAAGCTATAAATGAGTGAGCAAGGGAGACAATGGTGTGAGCTCTCTCTCTCTCTTTCTGAAAATATCAGTCTAAACCAAATATAAAATCAAAGCAGGTCAAGGAAACTTGTGTAGAAACTCAAGACACTCCAAAACTGTTCTGACTGTGTAATCCCCAGAAGCCTACCTTTCCCTGACTGGCTATGCCTTTACAAATTACATCACCATAATTAAAGACAAGCCATCGCCCAACCCGGCACCAACAGCAACCCTCGTCTTCAGCCCACGCAGCTGCATGTATGGCTAATATAGTTATAAGTGACTCCAAGCTGTCCCTGGCAGCGGCCCAGAATCCTTCTCAAATAGAGCAAAAGCAAATAGCACAGAGGCTTCGGAGTCAGAAGAAAACAAAAAAATCCTTCGGCACAACATCGCAAATTCCATTACAGTGGGCTGCACGCTTGCAAATTGTCCAAAGAGATTAAAAAAGGCCAGTCTCCACTCATTGTATATTCTATGATAGCTACGAGCAGGGATCGAGGAGACTGGAGCAGGGGACCTGGTAGTGATAATAAGCAAGTTCGCCTCACACAGTAACAGGCAAGTAATTGGAAATCAAAATTTTCTAATGAGAATACGCCTAATGAAATTTAAATTCTGTTTCTGAAATAATTATTCATACAGATAGCCTTTGGCCTATTTTTCCCCCTAATTCTCTTGGGCTTTGTAAGGGCAGGAAAATTCCAGATTCTGGGCACGGTGGCACAGTCCTGTAATCCCATCACTTGGGAGGTAGAGGCAAGAACCAAGAGTTCAAGGTCACCCTCAGTTACATACAGAGCCAGGACAACAACAGTTTGTTGTTTCTAAACCACAGTTTGTTTAACATAAAAAAAATAAAAATCCCATAAAGGCTTTCAATTAACTACATTTATTGGGAAATCACTATAACATTCTAGCACAGAACAAAACAAAATAAAATGGAAAAGAAGAACAAAACAGTGCTGACTGTTTAAAATACCTATAAACTGGGACTTAAAAGATGGCTCAGTGCTCTTGAAGAAGATGCAAGTTCAGTTTCCAGCACCCAAGTTAGTCAGTTCATAAGCACCTGTAACCCCAGGTCTGATGCCCTCCTCTGACCTCTACAGGCTACTGCAAGCGCGTGGTGAATATTTATTCATGCAGGTTCACATGCATGCACATAAATTTTAGAATAACTTCTAAGCAAAATACTTCTAATGTGGACCAGTGAGGGAATTCATTGGCAGAAGGATTGCCTGGCACGCACAAAGCCCCGGGTTCTATGGTCCCCCACTGCAAGACCAAAGAAAGCAGTAAAAGGAACTGTAGCTCAGTAGAAGAGCACTCGTCTAGCATATGAAATACCCTGGAATCAGCCCCCAGCACAATAAATACATAGACAAGTAAGTACAATGTAGAAATCTGTAAGCCAAGGACTTTAGAGCCGGAGGCAGGAAGATTATGAGTTTGAGGATGGTTTGGGCTACCTACAGAAAGCTCATATCAGAAATAAACAAACAGTAAAAAGACAAGCTCTATCTATGGTCACGTAGATCAGTGCTGAAGTGCTTGCCCAGCATGCAGAAGGCTCTACAGTTCCAGCCCCAGTACTGCGAGGGTAAAACAAAGTCTATTTCTGAGGATCAAAAGATCCCAGATCTCTGTTCCCTGAAGCTATCCATACCTTGCATTTAGGGGGAAGGACAACTCGGTTCGCAATTAGCCATCAGTATACTAATATTGATGCAGCAAGCACCCAGTTCTTATTTTAGATAGCCACGTACAGAAACACACATGCAAGATTGAGATGGTGTTGTTGTCAACACAGGGCCTCCTCAAACCGAGGCTGACCTCAAATGTTTTCCGTGAGGCTGCCCTTACACCTCTGATCCTCCCTCCACCTCCCCAAGTGCTTGGGTTGCAGAATTAACTCTATCCCAAAATGAGCAGAGACCAAGGCAATCAGAATCACTGGGTCACATAGAAAGCAGAGAGCCACACAGGACTTGGATCTACAGAGGGATCGTCAAGTCATTAGCTGGATCTGATTAATGCATTAGTATGAGAAACTGCCCCAAACCTGAGCAAAGAACCACCCCAAAAGCTGGGAGGTAAAAGTGCCTGTGCCTCCCATGGGGATAGGAATGGTGTCTGCTGCCACCAGCCTCTGAGGCTGACACAATGACTTTAAACAGAAGCAAACTGAATTCAGCAGGAAATGAAAAGGCATGATGCCTCCCTTCCAGAATGAGGCTGCATCCAAAATTCATTCGAAAGTGCAGGTGAGCGGGTGTATTGACACACGCCTGTCATCTCAGAGCTCAAGAGACAGAGACAGAGGATCTTTATGAGTTCAAGACCAGCCTGAGCTAAAGAGGAAATTCACCACAGAGACCACGTGGGTCTCAGCCTTTCGCTAAGTTTTTTGGCCTCAGCCTCTCATGTACAGGGGTTACAGATGTAAAGAACCATGCCCAGCCTTTAGGGTTTGTTTTGTTTGTTTTGTTTTTGGAGACAAGCTCTTGCTATGTAGCCCATTCTGGCTTGGAACTCCACGTGTAGCCCAGGCTGGGATCAGACTTGAGGCTATGTCACCTACATCGGCCTCCTGCGTGCTGAGATCATAGACACGTACCACCAGGCCACCAAGGGAGGCGTCATTAAAGGGTCCAACTTGAAACATGTATTAGAAACAGAACATGCATCTTGAAGCCTAGCACTTCTGGAAGAAGTGCTAGGTACTCCTATAGGCACAGCGCCAGCTAGGCTACTCAGTTCAGAAAAGCAGGCTCCTCGTAAATACCTCTCTATTGCTCTGAGTGTCGGCCCCGTGGTATAAATGCATTCTTTTCAAAGCTCTTATTTTTAAATATTCATCTCCTTGAAGTAGGTCGGTCTTTCAAGACCCAGCTCCTCTCTGAACCCATCCCTTCTTTCTCTCCTCTCTCTCCTAATTGTGATGTGTGATGCATTCAAACATGAGACCTAATTCCAGTTAATTTTATCGATTCCTTCCACAGACTCCCGATCTCTCATGCAGATTCATGTTTATTTTGGAAAGAGAAAACAAAACAGCATTTTTTTTTCTTTTTTGGAGAATGCCTTCAAAATGGAGGCGGCAGGGGGGAGCCACCATTATTCAATTATAAGTGAACTATGCAATATTGAAATCACTCACTAAAGATGAGATGGGTTTTAACCCACTCTAGAGCACAGCAAGCATCCTTAGTCGGTTTAACGTCATCTTTAAACGGCAATGAGGGGCTGGAAAGGCAGCTCGGCAGTTAAGAGCACTTTTCTGTTCTTGCAAAGGACCCAAGTTCAGTTCCAGGGAGGCTCACAAGCACCTGTAGTACAGCTTCAGGGAAGGTAACACCCTCTCCTGGCCTCTGTGGATATTTCACCCATATGCAACACCCACATGACAAATGAATACACAGACTTTAAAAATAAAATAAAAAGGGAATGAACAACTGGGGTGGTAACAAAATAAGGATCTTGTCACGTGCACACACACACTCACCCTGACACCAAATTGCCTGACGCTGTGCTGGCACCTTTGTCCCCTCAGTAAGTTTCATACCGAAGATGGAACACATCGTGCAGGCTCTGGGTATTTGCACTCCTCCAGTATGGGCTTCCTCTGCAAATACTCTTATTAGATAGTGAGGCCGGTGACTAACTCCTTATGTAACCCAGGCTGACCCCAAAGTTGCAATCCTCCTGTCTCAGCCTCATGTATGCTGGTAATAGTGGGGATTGAACCTAAGGACCTCACATATGCTAGGCCATGCTCCTTTGACTTTTTATTTAGTCGTGTGTGTGTGCAGTTGTGTGCATCTGTACACAAGTGTGTAAAGTACAGATTTGACGCCAGATGTCTTCCTCTATTGCCCTCCATTGAGCCTACATCTCACCATTTTGGCTGGGTTGCCTAGACAGTGAGCCCCTAGATTCTGCCTGTCTCCTTTCCCCCAGTGCAGGGGTTAGAGGCATACCTCACCATGCCCAGCTTTTATGTGGGTGTTGATGATCCCAACTCAGGTTGTCATGCTCGCATGGCAATTATCTTACCCACAGAGCCCCTAAATCATATTTTGAGACATGGAGATACAACTTTGAGGCCAGCCTAGGCTACAACAAAGACCATACTAGGGAAGTTTAAATACATGGAGTCCGCAGGGTGTATTCTGTCTTCAGTATGAAACTCACTGAGGGAAAGGGGCACTTTTCCTTCTGACAAAGTAAAAACTAGTGTCACCCTGACAGTCCTCTTCCCTCAATCTCATACCCTATCAGTTCTATCTTCAAATTATATTTCAGGGGCACGGGAGAAGTCTCAGCCAGCAAGGTGTTCGCTGCATTAAACACCCTAGAGTCTGAGTAAAAAGCCAGGTGCCAATAATCTCAGGGCTGGGAGAGTGGAGACAGCAGGATCCCTGGGGCCCACTGGCCTGACAGCCTAGATGATAATCCATTATCATCAATCCATTATCATTATGGTAGGACATAGTGGCGAGCAGAAAGACAGGGTGCTAGTGAAGGAGCTGAGAGTCCTACACCCGCAGGCAACAGGAAGTGAACTGAGATGCTGGGAGAGCCTTGAGCATATATGAGACCTCAAGTCTGCCCCCACAGTGACACACTTCCTCCAACGAGACCACACCTACTCCAACAAGACCACACCTCCTAACAGTGCCACTCCCTTTGGGGTCCATTTTCTTTCAAAACCACCACACCCACCTAGGAGAAGGCTCAGTGATTAAGAGAACCTGCTGCTCTTTCAGAGGACCTGAGCCTCAACAGGAGGCTCAGCCACCTGTAGCTCTAGCCCCCTCTTCTGACCTTTGTGGGTACGTGCATGCATATGCATGCACACACAACCACACCCATGCACATAAACAAAAAACATAGCAACAATAAAATTTTTAAATGGAGGGAAAAGTTTAAATCTTTCAAGACATTAAAGAGAGGAAAATGTTGAAAATTGGAATGTTGCGTGAAAATGTAAAAGCTGGAAATCTCATTTAAAAAAAATCTCAGTAATAAAGAGTTAAATGGTGCATATGGAAAAGTCTTCTTGGATGTGAAAGACAAAGACGACTTCTTCAAGTTATCAAGATGCATGCAGATCAACAATCGAACTCATCAACAGACAGGCTCCTCTCTGAACGGAGAAATCAGAACGTGAATTTTCAAACAAATGCAAATGAATGGCATTTGGGGGTTAAAAAAAAAAAACAAAATTTGCACCTCGCTGGCAATCACGGAAATGAAAGAAAATGTGATTGTAATCTGTCAAATTAGCAGAGATTTGAAAAACTCTGATATCTATTCATTGTGGAGGAAAACAAGGGACCACAAAGACTTACGCATGGCTGGCAGAAGTGGAGCTCTAATGGAAAAACAGTTTGACAAAAAAACATCAAAAGCCTTTTAAAAGCCTCTACCTTTTGGCTTTAAAAAAAAAAAAATCCACAGGAGACTATTTCCATTTGATATTGGACATTAAGCGTTCTACAAAAAAAAAAAAAAAAAAAAAGATTCGTGTCATGCCATTTCAAAGGATTTAAAAAGTATCTGCCGATAGCGAAAGATTGAATGAAAATAACACACAGCACGGGGAATGTGCGCTTAGAAGCCTTTAATCAGAGCAATGGTTGATTTTAACTGTCAGTCTGATTGGATTAAGAAACACCTAAGGAATCAGTGAAGGGAACATCGGGGTGTGACTATGAGACCATCTCCAGAGCTTGTTGGAGCTGATGGCTCTGACATAATCAATGATTAATCTCCTGATGAATTCATAACACAAAGGCATCGTTGGCAACTGGGGAAAGGTAGATGGTGCCTAGGTGGAAATTGGTCACCAGCCGGGGTGTCCCTGGGGTGCTGTTTAGTTTTTGTCTTTTGTTTTATGGTGTGTGTAGAGAAATGTGCATGCCCGCATGCAACTGCCTGCAGCGGCCAGAAGAGGGCGTCAGATGCCCTGACTGAAGTTACTGGTGGTGGGGAGCCTCCAGTCTGGGTGCTGGGAACCATTCAGTTCCTGTGAGAACAGTCTATGCTCTTAATCACTGAGCCATCTTTCCAGCTCTTGGGGACCTCTATCTTGCCCTGGATTCTTTCTGTAGCCTCCCACTTTTCCTCAGCTTCCTGTCTACCCTGCCCTCCCAGACATGACAGATACCTGGGAAACCATGAGCCAAAATGAATCCTTCGACCCTTAAGTTGCTCATGTGTGGTATTCTGCCTGGGTAACAGGAAAATTTAATAGAATAACACAGGGCAACATTAATGATAACATGCTATTAGCAGCATAGGAGACAAACAGAAATAATGATAATAATACAGGGTGACAATGTCACAGTGTTACTAGCTGCACAGAAGACAAACACTGGCATTTGTTTCACTTTGCTCTTGAAGATGCAATAATGTTTATCAAAAGAACAAAATATTATTTTAAGGCTGTAGGATTGTAACTAGTTTATTTTTGTGTTTCTATTTTTACTATTTTCCCAATTTACTAGAACAAACGTCTTAAATCAATAGAAAATTTCTCTTCCTCCCACTCCCTCTCCCTCTCCCTCTCCCT
>NC_022010.1:26283357-26301651 GCF_000317375.1 Microtus ochrogaster | reverse complement strand
TCTCTCTCTCTCTCTCTCTCTTTCTCTCCCTGCCCCTCTGGAGACAATGTCTCACAGAGCCCATGGTAGCCTAGAACTCTACGCAACAGAGGATGACCCTCAAGTTCTCATACCCTTGCCTCCGGCTCCCGGGAACTAGGATTACAGCTGTGCACCAGCACTTACAATTTATTTGGTGCCGAGGGTGGAGCCCAGATCTTTGCACAACTAAGCAAGTGCTCCACCAGCTGGTCCAAATCTTCAGCCCAATAGAAAGTTTCATAACTAACCCACCACACTGCCTGGCATCCCACATCCCTGCTAAGCATAGATACCCGCAAATGCCCAGGGATGCTTCCGCAGCTTCAGGGCTGCTAGACACCTATTGGGCCTGCCTGTGTCTGCTCTTGTCACTTGCCTTGTGCACCTGCCAACAACGTTGCCATCCCCCCACCTCCTCATGCCAGCTGTGCTTGTTACTGTAATTATATAATCGTATTAAATTACATAAACTGATGACATTATGTGTGATAGGGGGAAAAAAGGATGGTAACAGAGTGAAACCCAAGTGGAACATTTTGGAAAGATGGAAAAAGAAATGCCTAGACTAGAAAGGTATGCCTAAAGATTTGGAAAAGTTCATAAAATATACTCATGGTTTCTGCCCATGGCAACATAGCATCTCCTGGGAGTCCGACCCTGTTGCTCTTAGAAACTGTGACATCATATGTCACCTCCCTATCAGAGAGCATCTCTGTTCGGAGGGATAACAGGCACTTTACAAAGTGTAGCTCAGAGGCTGGAAAGATGGCTCAGTCACGGAAGTGCTTGGTGTACAAGCGTGACCACCTGAGTTCAGTCTCCCAGAACCCAAGTGAAAAGCAGGGCAAGCTGTACATACTCGTATAATTGCAGCACTGGGGAAGTACAGACAGGCAGATCCCTGGGGCTTGTTGGCCAGCCAGGCAATTAGAGATCCTGTCTCAAAAAAGACATGGGAGCTGGAAAGACAGTTCAGTGGGTAAAGCCTAAGATTTGAATTCAGTTCCTGAGATCCATGACAGACGAAGAGACCTTACACCTGCAAGTCACCATGACATATACTTGTACTACACATATTAAATGGGTTTTTTGGGGAGTGTTGTTGTTGTTGTTTTAGGTCGGAAGTAATCGAGGGTGACACCTGAAATCCACCTTTGGCTTCCACACATATGAAACATACACACTATCACAATGACAGTGACACAGGACAAAACACCGGCTAAGGGAACGGTGTTAATAGAGGAGGGATTGGTAAGAGGCTTGCTTTGTCTGAGTGAGCAAAACACTTCACAGACCAAAGAGATTGAAACACTTAACCGAAAACCAGCCCTGCCAGTCCCAGTGAGATGGAAGAGAGCACAGGATGGCAGCAGACATGGGACGCAGGAAGGGGAGTTGACACCAACTGGCTATGGATGGCTATTGGGTCTGAAGAGAAAGGTCGAAGGCATTGGCTTGTCAATCAAGGAAATCAGTACTGCAATGAACCCACAAAGAAAGTCCCAAAGGAGGGGGCAGATTCACTTTAACATAAAAGAGGCTAGGGGTGTGGCTCAGGAATGGAGAACCTGGCTGGAATAATACCACCATGAAGGGCTGGGGTGTGGCTCACTGGTGTAACAACTTGCTTAGCATGCATAAGACCCTGGATTGACTCCTCAGCAACAGAGAAAGAGAAAGAAGAGAAAGGGGTGTGGCTCAGTTGGTAGAGTGCTTGCCAGGAAGGCAAGAAGTCCTGGATCTAAGCATCAGCATCCCAAGGACCAGGCATGGTGTCACACTCTTGTTTGTGATCATAGTACTCAAGAGATGGAGGCAGGATGATCCAGAGTTCAAAGCCAGCCTGGGCTATTTAGGGACTTTGGGGCTAGCCTGGGCTACATGAAACCCTGTCTCAAAAAATAAAAGAAAAATCCACTAGGAGTCAGAAGCTAGAGCACATCACTCAGGAAACTGAGGCAGGAGGATCAATTGTGACCATGAGGTCATGCTGGGCTACATAGAAAGATCCGGGGGGGGAGAGAGAGAGAGAGACAGAGAGAAAGAGAGAGAGAGAGAGAGAGAGAGAGAGAGAGAGAGAGAGAAGGAAGGAAGGCAGAGAGAAAGGGAGGAAAGAAGGGAAAAAAGGAAGGAAGGAAGGAAGGAAGGAAGGAAGGAAGGAAGGAAGGAAGGAAGGAAGGAAGGAAGGAAGGGAGGGAGGAAAGCAGACAGAAAGGAAGACAGGCAGGCAAGCCACAAAACAACCCACTAGAAGTCGTGATTTACATTCCTCGTAAATACGCAGATCTTTGTTCCATAGCAGCCTTGGGGAAACTGACCACATTTACAGATGCAGTTATTGACACTGGGAACAATGTCTGCCTGGGTATCAAACTCTCGGGCACACGGGCTGTTTCTCACGAGAAAACGACTTCCATATCTAGAAGGGTATCTTCCAAGATCACAGTGGCTGCCCCCAACAGTCACATAAAAAGCTAGGTGTGGTGTTATATGTTTGCAACCTTAGTGTTGGGAGATGGAGACAGGAGGAGTCCAGGCAGCCCAGCATACTGGGCAAGTTCCAGGTTCTGTGACTGACTCTGTCAAAAATGACATGGAGAGCAGTGAAGGGGAATGCTCAAGGTTGACCTCTGACCTCCACACACACATGCATGCACACACGCACATAGACATACACACCTGTGTTAGTCAATCACAACCGTTTGGTGAAGCACAGTTCTGGGTGTATCTGTGAAGAAGTTTCCAGAAATCATAGATCACAAGGGCTCTGAGATAATCAATGGATTCAATCCTGGATGGACTTATTATATGATAGTATGATTGGGATGGAGTTAAAGAGAGAAGGTAGGTCCAATTGGAGAAAGTAGATCACAGGAGGCATATCCTTAAGGCTATATCCTACCCTGACCTGGTCCTGTATCCCTCTCCTCTGCTTGCCATCTGCCAAGAAGTGAGGACCAGGCTCTGCCACATCTTCCCACCATGACGTTCTGCTCCAGTACATAGGACCAAACAACCATGGACTGAACCCTCTGAGGCAGAGCTAAAACTAATCCCTTCTGCATCTGTTTCCTGTCCACCACACTGTGAAGAAACACCTCTGCCCCACCCTCTGGCTACCATGATGTTCTGCCAAGGTGTGTGGAGCCAAGTGACCATGGACTGAACTCTCAAAATCGAAACCTCCCTGTGAGAGGTGCTCATGTATTTTTGTCCAAGTGATACAAAAGCTAGTCCAGTCTCCAAAGGAACTCTTACCTTATGCGGTTCAAGTGCCATTTATCTGAAATACTTGGGATTGGAAGCACATTACATTTTCGAATATTTGACTGGAATATACCAGGCAAGGGGCTGAGGAGATGACTCAGGAGGTAACATGCTTGTACAGCTGTCATGAGGACCTGAACTCTGTCCCCATAATGTATGTTTTCAAACTCAGGTATGGTGGCATGTACTTGTAATCCCAGCTATGAGGAGGCAGAGAAGGGAGGTTCCCTGGGACTCACAAGGGCCAACAGACCCAACGTCATGAGCCCCAGGCCAGGGAGAGATCCTGCCAAAAGAACACTAAGGTGAATGGTATCCAAGGAATGATATCCAAGGTTGCACACTGACTTCCAAATGAAAACATAACTGTATATGGGCACTCACCCACATACTTTCACGTGTGTGTGTGTGTGTGTGTGTAGACACATATATACACACAAACACAAATGAATGTACCATTTGAATATGTGTAACCCAGAATCCAGAATCTAGCATGTCAATCGCCCAGAAAGTATCAGATTTGGGTGCTTATCACATTTTGTATTTTCAGATTTTAGATGCCCAAACCTGTACTGGTAAATTTTGAATCTCAAGGCTGAGGGAGCTGGGGATTGGAAGTTCTTTCAAAAGTTCCCCACGTAAACAGGAAAGTCAGTCAAGCATGAGAAGCAATAGCTTGTTACATCCCTTGCACTCCAGTATGTGCGCACACACACACACACACACACACACACAAACGCACTTGCCCACGCATGTGCTCACGCAAACAGAATAAGAATTAAACAAGAGATGCTGTCATTCTGGAAAAAGTGATTTGTTTCCTCTGCAAGGAGACCATAATTTAAACCAGTTCACTGCATCGTCAGAATAACAAAGAAGACTGAGGTATATTTCATTTAACCCCAGAGAGAAAAATCTACTGTGTGTTTACAGTGTAGGCACATCTAAAAGCAGCAAATGGCCCACTATTTGCACACTTGTCTATTTGCACACACACAACATAGTGGAATTTCCTCAGTCACTCTCTACTGTGTTTCTTGCGACAGGATCTCTCACTGAACTCAGAGATCACCAATAGGCTACACTGCCTGCCCAGTAAACTCCAAGGATGGGCCTGACTCTCCCAACCTCTCCAGCAGCAGGGTCACAGGTATACAGCACCACACCCAGCTTGTCCATGAGTACTGGGGGTCCACACTCAGGGTTTCATGACTTTATTGACTAAACCTCTTCCACAGTGCTGTAGGATAATGCTCTTGTACCCTGTAAAGATTTGTCACTCAAATTGATTTAATAAAATGCTGATTGGCCAGTAGCCAGGTAGGAAGCAAAGGCAGGGCAACCAGACTAGGAGAATTCTAGGAAGAGGAAAGGCTCAGTCTGCAGTCACCTCCCAGACTCAAAGGAAGCAAATTAAGAATGCTGCACTGAAAAAAGGTACCAAACCACATGGCTAAACATAGACAAGAATTATGAGTTAATTTAAGCTGTAAGAGCTAGTTAATAATAAGCCTGAGCTAATTAAAACTGATTAATTATATAAAAACAGTTTATAATTAATATAAGCCTCTGTGTGTTTCTTTGGGACTGAATAGCTGTGGGACCAGGTGGGACAGAAACATCTGTTTACACCACAGCCCTCAGAGACAGGTCTTTATGTTACATAGGAATGAGAGTGTAGGGCTGGAGAGATGGCTCAGTGGTTAAGAGCATTGCCTGCTTTTCCAAAGGTCCTGAGTTCAATTCCCGGCAACCACATGGTGGCTCACAACCACCTGTAATGAGGTCTGGTGCCCTCTTCTGGCCTACAGACATACACACAGACAGAATATTGTATACATAATAAATAAATAAATAAATAAATAAATAAATAAATAAATATTTATTTTAAAAAAAAAAGGAATGAGAGTGTACAACAAGAAAAAAAAATCAAGGACAAGATGTAAGTCCCAAGTCCTGGTCTCTGGCCTCTGTCTTTGGAGGCCCCATCCCTGTGCCCACCAAGCTTTGACTCCTCCCCAGAGGAGTGTCAAGACTGTCCACCAAAATCCTGACCACTCCCCTAGTCTATTTAAACTGCTTCCCTTGTGGTCTCTTTCCTCTCCCCTAGGTGGTGGTCACATTTGCTGCTTCCCAGTTTCCCCTAGAGGTCACCCAAAAGCACGGGAATCCCATTAAATCTGGACATTTTTAAATTTGGCTTGTTGTGATTTGGCTTGATTGGGATTTTTGCATCAGCAGAGAGCTTGTGTTCGGAAAATTCCTAACACAAGATACCCACTAACGGTCTGTTACCACCTACTTCTTCCAGCTGAACACTCACTACCTGGCCTCCACCCTGAAGTTTCCACAACTTCTCAGAACACCATCACCCTCTGGGAACCAAGTTTTCAACACATGAGTCTGAGGGAGACCCTTCACGGTCAAACTGTAACAGCAACCAAAGTGATGTCCATTGGGATGACATCATCGAGAGACAGCCCCATCCTCCGATCTGTATCCAGTAGTGCTCCACAGTTGTCCAGGCCAACTGCCAGAGACTTGGCTGCAAGACATCTGAAATTCTTGGCTGGACTAACTTCCCCAGTAGTAATCAGGTTTTTGCCCACAGTCCAGTGACGGCAGGTGCATCTAAGACTTGCCAGAGAAACTCATTACCCATTTTTATGTCCATATAAAGCCTTTAGTAGGGTGACTGGTACATTAGACAAGTGCCCAATAAGTACCCTCTGTGGTTACCTTTATGACTGCTAGTGTTGCTATAAGTGCCTTCATCATCAGCACTCAGCTATTTCTTTTGCTTTAAAGAGGAAAAAAATCCCCTTATTAAACACAAGGATACTACTCTCTTGCACCAGTGATTAATTGCTGTGTAAAAAGTTAGCAGCTCAAAACAAGAGCCACATTTATTTTGCTCATAAATTTGCCATTGGGTCTAGACTTGGGAGTGGGGACATCTGGTGTCTAGATTAGATCACTTGGTATCAGTTGGAGGAGTCTGGGGTTTCTGGGAGTTGAAGTGATAGGAAGAGCTATCTTGTGTGTCTGGTGAGTGGGCAAACACTAACAGGTTAGCTCTTTGGAGACCCCATCTCTTTCCAGGCAGATGTCTAACATGGCTTTCCCAGAGAGCTTTCAGGCCAGAGGTTCTATTAGTTTTTGTGAGGCAGCCTCAGAAATCATGAGACAGTCTTTCACTGAATTCTGTTCACTAGAAGTAAGACACTAAGGCCAGAACATAGGCAACTAGAAGGGGACTAAATGTCACCTTCCGATCAGAAGAATGTCAAAGAATGTATAGATAATGTTTTGGAAACCATGGGAAAAAATAATTTCCTGTTCCTTTAGATCTACTTCCTAAAGATGCAGATCTGGAAGCTGAGAACTGACTTGATGGGTAAGAGAATTTGCTGATTGATCTTGTAAAAGACTAAAGTTCTGTCCCCAGCACCTAAATCAGGTTTTTCACAATCACCTGTAACTCCAACTTCAGGGAATCTGATGCTCTCTTCTGGCCTCGGTGGGTACTGTGCTCCCATGCACACACACACACACACACACACAGAGAGAGAGAGAGAGAGAGAGAGAGAGAGAGAGAGAGAGAGAGAGAGAAATACTTTAAAGATGATGTAGATATGACCAGCTCTAAGCATCATTTACACTGAAATGTACTTACTTATCAGTAAATACATCTTACATATTTATTTAGTGAATGTATGTGTACATGCAGGTATATATCCATTTAAGTATGCATATGTATGCAAGTGCATGTAGATACATTCGTGGGGGAGGTCAGAGGTCAACCCTAGATATTATTCTTCAGGAACCATCCACCTTGCTTTTTAAGACAGGGTCTTTCATTGGTCTGGAGCTCACCTATTAGGTCAGAGTGACTGGCTAGTATGTCCCAGGAAATCTCCTGTATCCACTTCCTCAGTTGGAATTGCAAGCATCTGCCACCACATCTGACATTTTCACCTGGGTTCTAGGGACCAGAATCAGGTCCCTGTGCTTATATAACAAACACTTTCCCAACTGAGTCATCTGCCGGCATAAATCTACCTTTCTGATTCCAGAAAATTTCAGAACATGAACACATTTCTCCATTATCTAGATTTTTTTTATTCTTAATTTTTTTTTATTAAGAAAGAAAAAAAATTTTCCGCCTCCTCCCCGCCTCCCCCTCCTCCCACTCTCCCCCCCCCCTCTCCCCCCCCCCCCCCCCTCCTCTCCCCCTCCCTCTCGAGTCTGAAGAGCAGTCAGGAAATTCGGGATCAACCTACCCCTGGACCCAGCAATACCACTCTTGGGAGTATACCCAAGAGATTCCCGATCATATGACAGGGGCATTTGTTCAACTATGTTCATAGCAGCATTATTTGTAATAGCCAGAACTTGGAAACAACCTAGATGTCCTTCAATGGAAGAATGGATGAAGAAAGTGTGGAATATATACACATTAGAGTACTACTCAGCAGTAAAAAACAATGACTTCTCAAATTTTGCATGCAAATAGATGGAAATAGAAAATACTATCCTGAGTGAGGTAACCCAGACCCAAAAAGATGAACATGGGATGTACTCACTCATAGTTGGTTTCTAGCCACAAATAAAGGTCAGTGAGTCTTTATTTTGATATCCTAAAGAAGCTAAATAAGAAGGTGAACCCAAAGAAAAACATATAGCTATCCTCCTGGGTAGGGGAAGTAGACAAGATTGCCAGGCAAAAAATCGGGATCTTAAGAGTGGGGTGGGAGGGGGGTAAGGGGAGATGGGGAGAAAAGTGAGAAGGGTTGGATGGGGAGAACTTGGGGCAACGGGATGATTGGGATACAGGAAGGTAGGATAGGGGAGCAGGGAAGCACATATCTTAATTAAGGGAGCCATTATCTAGATTTTTAAAGGAGACAAAACTGAGCTGTGGGGGACTACTAGTTTTGTTCCTTGGTGTCCATAATTGTCACCATCACAACATCAATAACGCTATTCTACAATCTTCTACATAAAGCTACTTTTAAAGATATTTTACAAACTTCACATTGCAGAGATTTTGTTGCATTTGTAGGGACAATGGTTGCTCTCCAGATAAATAAACTTAGACTCACCAAGGCCACCTAAACGTGTTAGCTGATTTTATTTTGTTGTAAACGAACACCTGACCAAAGCAACTTGCAGAAGGGAGGTTTATTGTGGTTCACATTTTGAAGACACTGTCTACCAAGGCAGGAAAAACAAGAGCAACAGCAGGAAACAGTTGGTCACCTGTATTCAGTTGGTGATGGATGCTGGAGCACCAGACAGAGATGGATGCTGGTGCTCAGCTCACTTTCTTTCTTTTTCTTTTTTATTCCGCCAAGGATCCTAGCCTATAGGATGGTGCTGCCCACATTTGGGATGAATCTTCCTTCCTCAGCTAAACCTCTCTAGAAATGATCTCACAGACATACCAAGAGGTGCGTGCATCTCCCAGGTCATTCTACAACTAGTCAAGTTGACAGTGAGGATTAACAATTACCCAAACCCAAAGTTTTGTCTTGGCCTTCTGAAAAACCCAAATGGAAGCATGAGATTCTTGCATAGACTCCATCTAGAATGTGTCCCAGATGCCCATGTGTTGGGGGCTTAATAAGCTGACTACAGCACCATTAGGAGGTGGTCAAACCATTAAGAAACAGGACCCAATGGGTGAAAGTGGGGTCACCGGGAGTGCCCCGGAAAGAGAGATTGGATTCCTAGACCCTCTCCTTCACCTTCTCCCTTTCTCTTTAGGCCATCCATAATCAACTTTCTCAGCCACATATGTCCTCTATGATGTTCCTGCTTGCTAAGGGCTCCAAAACAGTGGGCCAACCAGCCATGGACTGAAATAAATCTTTCCTCTTTTTAAGTTGCTGGCCTCAATTATTTTATCACAGCAATGCAAAGCTGACTAATACAGACTATATCTAACTTCAGGACCCCTTCATAGCCCATTGCACAAAATGCCCTGGACTTCAGGTGGTTTGGGTAGGAGCTATGTAGGTTCAGGTCACTTCTCTGACCCTTGTCTGGAATTCAGTGTTATAGAATTTTCTAGATCAGGCTTTCAAGAGAGACACTTCTGAAAAAGTTAACTTCCACTTTAATGAAAACATGAGCTGTGAATGTTATATCCTTTCTTGTGTTGGGGGGAGGAGACCAAACAGATAATGTCTCCCATGACCCCCAAAGAGAAGCAGGAATGAATAACGGTGCTTCAGGATGGGGAGACCATGAGACATGGACCAGCTTTAGTTTTGCAAGCTCAGATATGGATGAGGAAAATGAGAATAAAGAAGTTAAAGAAGCCAGATATGTACAATGCCTCCCAGCATGGGGGGGGGGCGTGATACAGAAGGATTCGGAGTTGAAGGCCAGCCTGAGTATATCTAATTTCATTTCTGTTACTGTGATGAAATACCCTGGCCAAAATAACAACAACAACAACTTAGTGGGGAAAAGGATTTGTTTCAGCTCACAGGTCCAGGTTACTGCTCAGTGGTGTAGAGAAGGCAAGGTGGCAAGAACAAAAGCCACTGGCTACATCACACTCAGAGTCAAGAGCAGCAAGAAATGAATGCATGCATCCAGGCTCCCTCGCTTGCGCTCAGGTTGACTTCTTGATTCTGATGAAGTCTGAGACCCTATGCCTAGGGAATGGTGCTGCCTACAATGGACTGGGTCTTCCTACATGAACTGATTTAGATTAAAACAATCCCCCACAGGCGTTTGGATGAGTTAGTCCAATGTAGACAATCCCCTATTGAGATTCTCTTCCCAACTGAGTCTAGGTCGCATGAAGTTAACTGCACTGGCTAGTTTCATGTTGACTTAGCAGAACCATAGTCATTGTGAGCAGTGACCCTCAACTGATAAAATGCCTCCACCAGATTAGCCTGTGGAAACCTGTGGTACATTCTCTTAACTAATGATTGATGTGGGAGAGGCACGGCCCATCGTGAGTGGTACCACTCCTGGGCAGAAGGTCCTGGGGTAGATAAAAAAGCAGACTGAACAAGTTAATAAGTAGCCTTCCTCCATGGTTGGTAATTATGTCCCGTCTTCATTTTTCTCTAGGTTCCTGTCCTGACTTCCCTCAGTGATGGTCAGTTACCAAAAAGTGTTATATACCAGAAATGGAAATAAAACGCTTTCCTCCCCAACTTACTTTCGGTCATGGTGTTTTATTGCAGCAATAGAAACCCTAAGATATCGACTTTTAAAACTAGCCATTATGCAAAGCTACAAAGTTCAAGGCCAGCCTAAGCTAGAGTGAACTCAAGGCTAGCCAAGGAGTGTAGAATCTTGCCTTAAAAAATAAAAGAGAGCTTAATTTAAACCACCCACTATAACCACTGCTCAGCTTTTGTTCTCACATCAAATTGCTTAAAGAGAATAAACAACGCCCAAGTGTTTTTACATCTTCCTGAATATTCACCTTTAGCTAATGAAGGCAAAGAAATCATTCCTGAGGTTTGTATACTTTCAGAGTCCTCTCTGCCCCTTTATTCAAAAACTCCTGGAATCAGTTCAACCACAGAAAGATGAGTAGGCAGGAAAACACAAACAAACAAAAAAAAATGAAGAAAAGGAGTGGATTTTAGAGAAACTTGGCAAATTAATAAAGTTTTTAACCTCATTAAAGAGCTCTTAAATATTATTCCCTGAACTCCGTTTTTATCTCTGAATGGATTTCAGTAATTGCTCAAAAGGCAACTGGGCAACTTTGGCACAAACTTAAATGTCTGCATGATTTAGGATGCAGAGACTGCAGCGGCCAGGGCTTCTTGTTTGTTTTTAATTGCTAATGCTTAAACTCGCCTTTCTGCCTTGCTTCGTCTTGGAAAATGCCAGTTTCTATCAGCCATAATAAAGACAATACATATGTCATTTAGCTGTTATAAATGCAAACAGCCAGTCTATATCTCAGTACTTATTGTCACAGCTCCATGAGGAACGTAAGAGGAGTGATCATGCCCCTGTCATCACTCTGTAAACAGGATGCTTTAAACCTGCTTTCTTAAAGCCAACAACAGATTGAATACAGAAGTTGGCTTTCAGGTAGGTGACTTTTAGGGCTAGAGAGATGGCTTCCTTTTTCAAAGCACTGATGCTCTTATGAAGAACCCAAGTTCAGTTCCCAGCACCCATGTTAGGCAGCTCACAGCCAACTGCAACTCCAGCATCAGGGGCTCCAATGCGCTCTTTGGGACTACATAAGCACCTACATGTACAGGAACATACCCACACACAATACACATACACAGTTCACAATAATAGCAACGATAAAATTAAATTAAAAAGGAAACAGGTGACTCTCGTTCCAGCCATTTTCTACCACCCCACGTCTCGTCTACGTGCAACTCAGTCTTTGCTGATCATACTGAAAACAGAGACTGAGTCCAGGGGGGAGAAAGCTCACTCAGTAAAGCGCTTCTCCCGCAAGGATAAGAACCTGAGTTCAGGCCTCAGAATCTAGACTTTAAAAACCAAACCTGGGTACAGTTGGCACACACTTGTTCTCTCAGTGAAGAGGAAGCAGAGATCATCAGAATCCTGAATCCCGAGGCTCACCACCCAGCTAGCTTGGCCTGCTTCACAAGCAACAGGTCAGGGGGAGAGTCTAGATGACAGAACAAGACCCTGTAATAGAAATACAGACTTGAGCCTGGCAACCCCAACAGATGGATACGCGATTGACCTTGATGATTCCACTGGACGAATGTGCAATCAGCTATCCAAGTACTAAGGCTATGGAAGGGGGGTGGGGTGGCAGCCGCCATAAAACAAGGCTTGCCTGAGGCCTGCGGAGCATTGTCCAAACAGGAGAAATTAACAATGAGCCTGTGTCAGCAATCCCACTCTGTTGTGCTAATGTCCTTGCAATATAAGCAAAGCCTTTTAATTAACTTAATATCAATTTCACTTTTCTCACATTTTATTCTAATTATGGGCTGGATTTAAAGCTCACACAGCATAATTTAGAGCCCTAAAATTAACAGCTTTACAACTTTACACTTGGGTGACTGCTAAGCCTGAGCATCATCCTGCCACAGGCTGCCGAAAGGGTTCACAGTCTTGCCTCCCTCCTGGCCACTTCCGCTCTGCAGCCCCAGGGCCAGCTGCCACCTGCCGAATAAACACTTCTTTCACACCTCAGGCTCAGTACGTGCCCTGCAGCGGCGGGTGATGCAGACTGGAGCTACTGGTGGGAGTCTCCAGACAACTTATTTAAATCTCCTGAGGTCTAGCTTCCTTGCGTATGAGTCAGGACATAATGAGATAACTAGGTTTGGCTGAGGAAATGCATCAGATGTGGTCAGAACAAGAAAAGTTCCCTGTGTTGAACACTTGGTTTTCAGTAGGTGGTGCTGTTTTTTTTTTTTTGGGGGGGGGGGGATGTTATGTAACCTTCAGGAGGCAGAGCCTTGCTCCAGGAAGTATGTCACAGGGGTGGGCTTGGAGGCTTTACAGCCTGGCGTGACTTCTTTCCCTCTCTCTATGTATGGATTCTGACTGCTAGGGTTGTATCAGGCTCCCGCTGCCGTGAATTGCCCACCATAAGGGTCTTTATCCCTCTGAAACTGTAAGCCAAAAGAAGCCCTTTTGGTCCCTGAGTTGTTTCTCACCAAGGCGTTTGTCACAGCAGCCAGAACAAAACTAGAGCAGATCTCAATAAAAAGTTGTGGAGTTGGATATGGTGTTTGCATACCTGCAGTACCAGCCCTTGAGGGGCTGAGGCAGGAGGATTGTAAATGAGTTCCCCAATGACACACAGATGAACAAGATGTATTCTCTTACAAACTATTAAGTCAGGCATGTCAATAACCTTCTACAATTCAAAGGCTAAAAGCTGACACTGCAAAACACCATGAGAATCCAGATGAATGAATAATTTATATTTGTGAGTGTGTGTGTGTGTGTGTGTGTGTGTGTGTGTTGTATTTGTAAACCCAGCACTGAAGCCACAGAGACAGGAGGATGGACTCCTGAAGCTCACTGGCCAGCCAGCCAGCCTACCCTAGTAGGTAAATTCCCTGCCAGCAAGAATTCCTATCTTAGAAGACTAGGCACTGACCAGCACCTGGGGGACCACAGCTAAGGATGACCCCTAACCTCCACAGGCAAATGCATAATATGTACTCACATACATATATGCATGCCCCACACACAAAGGAATAAAAAAGAAAGAGAATAGACTTAAAACCCAAGACTTCTAATTTGTCTTCGTATCCTTTGTACCAGGGAGGAACACCAGGAGAGGCTCACGAGCACACACCCTGTACCTGGACAGCCCCAGGACACTCTAAAGTAAGTGCTAACCATACCATTAGGCCTGCTCTTTGAGACTAGGGTGGAGACTCGTCTTGAACTCCAGTACATGCTCACTGTTGGCATGTTCCATAGTGACTTAAGGATGTAGCCACCCATCATCATGACAGAGCACTGCTACTCACGCATGGCGAAGCTGGGGCTCTGCAGTTAGGAAGGTTGTTATTAAAAGGGACAACTCTATCCGTGATGAAGGTGACTGTCATCTACATGTCACCAGCATCCACAGATGGATGGAAGAGATTGCTATGGGACAGGAAGGTCTATCCATCTGGATCTTGCATTTATTCAAAGTGTTAGGGCAGGGCAGGAAAGAGGAAAGAGGAGGGGGAGAGAGGAAAAGGGAATAAAAGAGATAACAAGGGTAACAGAGATTCAAATTATCTTTTTGATTCTTCTTTTAATTTTGAGAGAAGGAGCTAGAGAAATGGCTTGGTGGTTAAAAGTATTTGCTGCTCTTGCAGAGAACCCCAGTTTGATTCCCACTGAGTATGAGTTCAAGCATCCAGGCTGGGGAGACCATTCAACCACTACAGTGCTTGTTGTACAAGCACGAGGACCTGACTTTGGTCTGCAGAACCTGTGTAAAGAGGCAGATGCGGCAATGTACATCTGTAACCCCAGAACTGGGAGGTGGAGACTAGAAGCTTCCTGAGGTTCACTGGCCAGCCATTCTAGCTGTATCAGTGAGCCCCGGGTTCCAGGAGAGACCCTGTCACAAAAACTAAAATACAAGTCCAGGGACATACCTTCTATAGCAACACAAGAGACAGAAACAGGAGAAGTGCCCAGAAGATCCCAGGTCGGCTACCAAATAACAAATGAGACCCAACCTCAACAAGCTACAAGATGGGAACCCAAGTTTCCAAAGTTATCCTTTGACCTACACAAGTACTCTGGGTCATGCATATGCCTAGATGTACATACAAATAGGCCTTATCTTTCAAGGTAGAAGTCAATTGAGGAAGACATTCAAAGTCAATCTCTGACCTCTATACCCATACGTACATATGACCCTGCTCCTGCACACATATGTATATGTGTATATGTGCACACGTGTGGAGAAGACGCCTGGTAGGCAGAAGCAGGTACCCTTGGAGCTGTAGTTACAGGTGTTTGTGGTGGGATCTGAATTCTTCTCCTCAAGATTAAGTAGCAAGCACTCTTAACTGCTGAGCCACCTCTCCAGCCCATCACATTCACTCTTTGTCTAACATTCTTTAAGGAGCTGGTTAAAATCACAGACAGACTGAAAGTGACCCAACTAGCAAAGCTCTCGTTTTTGCAAGCATGATTACTGGTTTCATGCCCAGAACTAATATGAAAGTCCAGGTGTATGGTACATACGTATAATCCCAGCACTGGGGTGCTACTAGCCAGCCAGCCTAACCTAATCTACAAGCTCTAGACAATTGATAGACATTGTCTAAAAGTAAAGGTGAACAGGAGTTAGAGGAATGACAGCCAAGGTTGACTTTAGCACACACACACACACACACACACACACACACACACACACACACACCTGTGTATACATATGCAGCTGGACACATGTGCAGTTATACACACATGAACATGTATGTGAACATATATTCACATGCACACACTGATGTTTCTAAGTACCATGCAAAGTCTAGGTAGGCATTGTCTACTCGTCTCCCTGTTTCTGGCATGCAGTCCACACCTAGTGGCAAGGACATGTTAACTCACCAAGGTGAGCGGCCAGCATCCATTGTAAGGGAGACTTGACATACAACAAGGCATTCCAGATCTCCTAGGGATCACCTGAAACTACAGATCATACCAACCCAGATGAGAATTTCCTCTCCATATGTTGATTTATTTCCACTATGTATTACAGTAATATAAAGCTAATAACCCCAATACTGTACACTCTGTTACAATACAAACAAACAAACAAAGTCCTGGACTAGACAGGTGACTTAGAGGGTAAAGCACTTTCCGTGCAAGTTTAAGGACCTGAGTTCATACCCTATAAACCTACCCAAAGCCAGGCACTGTAGTATATCTCTATAATCTCAATGCTTCTATGGCAAAAGAGAAGGTGGAGGCAGAAGAATTCCCAGGAGCTCTCAGGTCAGCTAGCCTGACATCTGCAACAAGAGACCTTGTCCCAAACAGGGTAGAAAGTGACACCTGACACCTGAGGTTGTCCTCTGACCTCCATGTGAGCATCTTCAATCGCACACACACACACACACACTCACACACACACTCACACACACACTCACACACACACTCACACACACACACTCACACACTCATACACACACTCATACACACACACTCACACACACACACTCATACACACACACTCACACACACACTCATACACACTCTCGCTCACACGCACACTCACACACACATACTCATACACACTCTCGCTCACACACACACACACTCTCGCTCATACACACATACTCATACACACTCTCGCTCACACACACACACTCACACTCATACACACATACTCATACACACTCTCGCTCACACACACACTCACACACACACACTCACACACACTCATACACACACTCACACACACTCATACACACATACGCACACACACTCATACACACTCTCGTTCACACACACACACTCACACACACTCACACACTCACACACACATACTCATACATACTCTCGCTCACACACACTCATACACACACACACTCACACACACACACTCATACACACTCTCGCTCACACACACACTCACACACACTCACACTCACACACTCTCGCTCACACACACACTCTCACTCACACACACACACACTCACACACATACTCATACACACTCTCGCTCACACACACACACACACTCACACACACACACAGTATACCTATAATTAAACTCAACTAATAAATGAAACAGAGCGATAGTTTAATAATGGTAACTAGTAATAAAAGAGTCAATTACAACAATAGACCGTAATAAAAGTTATGTGAGCAGCTCCAACTCCCTCAATCACTCTCTCTCTCTCCTCCCCTTCTCCCCTCTTTCTTTTTCTCAAAAGATTTTTATTATACTACTGATTGCCAATGGCCTCTGGTAATTAAAAGCGCAGACAATGAAACCTTGGCTGAGGGGGTAGGCTGCTGTACTAGGCTGCCACCCCTCCTCCTGGGCCTCAAAAGTGCTGCCGTTGTAAGGTGAGGAATGGGGTGAGAGGAGGAAGGAAAAATGAAATAAAAGACAGCTCCAGGCAAACACACGAAAAAGAAAAGGGATCACAAATTAGTCTAGCAGGTTTGTGCAAAGCACAGCCCAACACAAAATCAGCAACCTCCTTACAACATTATGAGATTGATTTTGCAATATCTCTGTGACACAAAATCCTCATATGTGAATTTTATAGATGCTATCATGTCACCATATCAAAGACAGGACATAGTGGAGCCCATCAAGATGATACCCAGCTATAACCCCAGGAGCAGGGAGGCTGAGAAGGGAGGATCATGTGTGTGAGGTCTGTCTAGACTACATAAGACCTGGTCTCAAAAAATAACAACAAAATATTAGTCCATGGAGTTCAAGAAAATTAGAGTGAAAAGAGCCCCTACTTACTCCTCTGGGATCAGATAACCAGGGTCACACTCTGCTATCAAACAGCTCCTGCTGTTGTTGGCTTGCTCAGAAGTACTTACTGAATAGCTGCTGTGGCCCAAGACGCCTACCAACATCAGGAATATGATGGGGAATCATCCCACGGGTGCCTTTAAGCCAGTTGACATTGCCACAGCTGCCGCTAGATGGATATTCATGTGTATATCTGTGCATGCATGCCCACAAATGTCAGCCTGTGTGAGCAGTGTGCACAGATACGTACGTGTGCACATGCTTGTTTGTAAACGTGTGCATGTATATGTTGATGCCAGGGGCTAACATTGGGGGCTGTTCCTCAGGCCCCATCTACCAGGCTTTCCGAGACAAGGTCTCTCACCAAGCCAAGAGCTATGATTACACTAGGCTTGCCAGATTGTGAAGCCCAGGATCTCCCTGTCACCATCTCCCCAGCATTGAAATTGCAAATGCATGCCCCACACCCAGATTCTTTTTCAATGCGGCGTCTGAGGATTCAAATCCAGGTCCTCATGCTTGAAGAACATCAAGCAGGGCACCAACCGGACTACCACCCCAGCCCCCTATACCCTCTGTTTTTATTCTCAATTCATCCTGACATACCATGACCCCACTTTAGAGTGAAAAAGTGGAGCCACTGACCTAAAATCACAGCATTCATAACCTGACAGCTCTGGAAATGAAACCGGCCCTGTCTGACACTCTTCCACAACCTTTCTTCTGCAGGCGTCTTAAAGACTCGCAGGTTGTCTGATCTCAGCTGTCTCGGGGACTCAGGCCTCCCATGCCTGTGCTCCTTTTTCTCCTTGTCATTCTTCACACTCACGGCTAAGCCTTCTCCCTTTTTAATAAGTAGTGTCCCAGTGCGGCAGCAAGCACAGGTCTGGGGCAGTTGGATCTCTTCAATGATGATGACAGTGATGATGATGATGGTGATGATGGTGATGATGGTGATGATGATGATGATGATGATGATGATGATGGTGATGATGATGGTGATGGTGATGACGGCGATGGTGATGATGATGATGATGGTGATGATGATGATG
>NC_022010.1:26272243-26283257 GCF_000317375.1 Microtus ochrogaster | reverse complement strand
GATGGTGATGATGATGATGATGGTGATGATGATGATGATGATGATGATGATGGTGATGATGATGATGGTGATGGTGATGATGATGATGATGATGGTGATGGTGATGATGATGATGGCGATGGTGATGGCGATGACAGCAGTGACTATGATGACGACACTAATGCTGGCTTCTTCCTCTGCTGCCCCCGAACTGGGCAGGAGGTAGCTGTTCCCCACTGACAGGGTGTCCGACACTCACACTGCTAAGACCTGTCTGCACGTCCGTGCTGTCCAAGAATAGAGTTCCCCCTTTCTCCAGGAGGAGCCAGCTTCACCCAGATGCCAAGGAGAAAGGAAAAGTGCCTGGCTCCACCCTCCCACTGCACCCCCTTGACCCCAACCCATCCCCCTACCCCACCCCCCGCCTCCATGGATCAAACCTTCTAGAACACTGGCCAACCTTGCCTCCAGGCCCTGCTCAATGTCTAGACTGCACATAGAGAAGGCGTGCAAACTTGGCTTCACGCTAGTCTCCTCTACAGTGACTGTGGTTGTTTGTTTGTTTGTTTATGGCTTTGTTTGTTGATTTAAAGATTAATTTTTATTTTTATGTATGTGTATGTTTCTGTGTGTGCAGGTGCCCTCAGAAACCAGAAGTCGCTAGATCCCCCAAGGCATCCATTCTCAACCTATTAGTCCCCAATCATTTGGGGGTGTGTGAGGGAGATCAAAGGGTCCTTTCACAGGGATTGCATATCTGATATCCTGCATACCAGATATTTACATAACAACTCATAACAGTAGCAAAATTACAGCTATGAAATAGTAATGAAAATAATTTTATGACGGGGGCGTCACTACAACATGAGGGGCTGTATTAAAGGGCCACACGCAGTATTAGGAAGGTTGGGAGCCACTGCTCTAGAGCTGGGGGGGGGGGGGTGACTGTGAGTCACCCAGCATGGTGGAAATAGAACTTAAGCCCTCTGCAAAAGCAGTCAGTGCTCTTAACTACTGAGCCACCAACCCAGTGGTTGAGGCTTTTAAAGGTGTATTTACTACTCTGGTTTTATTTGTATGACTGTCTTGGCTGCATGGAGGTATATGCATGCCTGGTACCTGTGGAGGTCAGAGGAGGGTGCAGGATCCCCTGGAATGGAAGTGGCTCCTGGGAGCCAACCCCTAGTCCTTTATAAGAACAGCAAGTGCTCTTCCCACTGATCTCCCTGCCCGGCAGTCCTGCAGTTGGTTGGGTTTAATACAAACATTGTCTTCTCCTTTAGCCCTCTCCGCAAGGACATGCAGGTACCACTTAGCATCCAAGGTCTATGTAAGGATACCATTATCCAGGTAGGAAAGGGAAACAATGCTGGGTTGGGCTCTGCCACTCACCAAAGAACAGCCTTGGCCTGGGAACATCTCTGCTACTCGAGTGCTTTCCTAGCATATGCAAAGCCTTAGATTCTATCCCAACGTTAAAAAAACCAAAACCAAAATCAGAGCCTGGTCATCGTGATGCATACCTGGCACCCCAGCACCGTAGAAGTGAAGGCAGGAGGATCAGGAGTCGCAAGTCACCCTCAGCTCTCTAGGGGGGTTGAGGTCAGCCTGGGCTGCCCGCAATCCTGCTTTTTCTGGCTCTAACCTGCAGTCAAGAGAGAGCAGATTTTCCTCTGTGCCCACTGTGCCAACTCACTCTCCCTGCCTGGAGAATTTTGGCGCATAGCCCTTGGGTTATCTGGGAATGTTTTAGTTTTTGTTTTTTGTGCTTTTTTTATTTTTATTTTTTTTTAATTTTCCCTCTTCTTCTTTGCAGTTTTAGACTTTGGCTCCGTCCACTCGTGTGGCTTAGAGGCAGGACCAGGGGAGATAATTTTGACTTTCTCTATTTCCGTGAGGATTTTTCAATTTCTCCAAGCAACCCGGCTTCTATTCAATATCCTTCTGAAATCTAAATTTGGAAACTAACTCAAAATCAATTGCATTTCCTCTTACGACACAGCTGCCCAGGGCTGACAGAGAACAGGGCCAGAGCTCGGGTGTTCCCACTTCCAGTTCACTGTGCTGGGGATTTGAAGCGGGGAGAGAGGCTGGAATGGGTCCCTCCTCCTCTCCCCTCCCCTCATCACAATGGTCCTGTTTGAAGGGGGAAAGATATATTCCTAATCCTCCACTCTGCCCGCATCGCTGTGGATCACACCAGCTAAATCTAACAATATCTCTATTTCTCACCTTTCTCATCTCTAAAATGAGAGAAATAAATAAGTTCCTTAGAAGGTGACAGAAAAGGTGACAGGAAACCAAACATCACGTGCCTCTTGACAGGGGAATTCCAACAGCAACCATGAAATCAGGGTCTGTGTCTATAAGAACCACCGGGCAATGGCTTGAACAGATTTTAAGAGAGTTTTGCTTTCTTCTGTACGATTCTTAAAAGATTTCTCCAGATGTTCTATAAATTGATTTTATGCTACAGAAAAGAATATTAAGACTATATTCATAATATAAAGTCATACACCCAAATATACTGATACTGGCTAGTGTCTAACCTGGTCTAGTATCTAACCTGGTATACCACCTGACTTCCAAGCTCCTTGAAGAAGCTGGTTTCTTTAATTCAGGAAGGAAAAAAACTAGACCAACTTCAGGACAGTACAGGCAAGATGGGGGAGGCAGATAGCGAGGGCAAGGTAGGGAGGGCAAACTGGTGAGGGTAAGACAGGGGAGACAAGACAGAGAGGAAAGATGGTTTAGACAAGATGATGGGAACAACATGGTAGAGGCAATGTGTTGAAAGCAAGAAAGCATTGGCCAGACGGCAGAGCCAAGATGGTGGAAGCAAAATGGTAACAGGCAAAAGGGCCTAGGCAAGAGAATTGAGGCAATATGACAAAGACAAGACAGCTTTCTTACACTCAGTCTTCCAAGTTAAGTCCTTCCCAACCCCTCCTTTTGCCACACCACCCATCCCATGCCAGCCTTTGCAATCTGGAGGTTATTTTCTCTGTGGCTATCATTTCCTTTGTGAAACTCAGCTTCCAGCCAGCTATCAATAAACCTCAACTGCCCACCATATATGCAATGCACAGATGGTAAGAGACAGGGTGGGATGCAGAAGTCTAAAATAGGGCCCCAGTCCTTTAAAAAAAAAAAAAAGCCTTGAGTCATTTCTGGAGTCCAAAGTTAAACCCACAGAGGCATAAGAGCTTGGGCTAAGACTGCAAAATGACCACCACTAAAACCTTGAACAGCTACATAACATTTGTCAACCCTCAGCCACAAGAGCCAAGCCTGAAAGCATGGACAGAATTGAGGACTGTGCAGAGAAATCAGTATAACCAGCTCTTCTCAAAGACTGAGTTGCAATGTGTAGGCTACTGAGCCTAAGGTCAATGACGGGTGTCTCAGCAAAGAGCCAGAGGTGACACCAATTATGAGTATAAAGATGGTGAGCCTCAGAGAAAACAGCCTGGGTAGACCTGTGATCCCAGCACTGAGAAGGTGGAGGCAGGAGAATCAAGAGTTCAAAGTCATCCTTGGCTACTTAGGGGAGCTTCAGGCTAGTCTGCACTACATGGATCCAGCCTCCTGGCGCAACCTCAAACAAGCAAAAACAATCAAGCAAGCCAAAGCCCAGAGGTTGGTGGAATCTCCATGAATTTCTCCTGTTAGAGCCCAGAGGCCACAGGAGGGCTTTAAGTAACCAAATGGGGGTGTTTTTTTGTTTGTTTGTTTATTTGTATGTCTTTTGTTGCTCTGGAGATCAGACTCAGGACCTTGCACACACTAGGCAAGCATTTCGCCACTGAATTATACCCCTAGACCAGCTCCAAGCAACTTTAAAAATGCCAGCTTCATATGGCACTAAGGAATTGGCTATGAGCTGCTATGTGCCCAGTGCCTCGCTCTAGCTGAGGAATTAAGAACCCTGAGCTGAAGGAGGTTGTCAGTGGCAATGGGTCAGGTGCACAGCCTTAGCCCCAATGAAGCCCTGGTCACAGTTCTCTGTATACCAGGAAGAGTCCTACCTCCCTGCTCCCCCAGCCTCCTGGTACAGCAGGCAGCCTGGTATAATCAATGGAATAAGCAGTCCTCCAAACAAGAACAAAGACTGGTGCCCCTGAGGGCAGGGTAGAGATGGGGAGGGTTTTCTCCACATTACAACCTTTCCTTGCTCTAGCCCTCCAGGTTGCATGCCCCTACAAATCACACACAGGGTCCTGGACGACAGATCTGCCAAGTCCCAGTTTGAAATCATAGCTTGTCCAGGAAAACTCTCAACTGGACGTCACTGAGCCAGCTCCCAGCCTTCCTCTTCTAGCTCCCCCACTCAACCAGTCAATTTTTTTTCTACCTTCCTACCCATCCTACTCCCTGCCCGGGGACTTTCACCAACCTTTCATGCTGAGACAGACTCATGTAGACCAGGCTGGCCTCCATAGGCAGCCAAGGATGATCTTGAAGTTTTAATCCTCCTTTCTCCTCCCTAGGGCTGAGCTTAGAAGTTTGTGCCACCATTCATAGTTGATGCAGTGCTAGGGATAGAATTTAGGACCTCGAGCAAGCTAGGCAAAGACTCTACCAACTGAGCTACACCTGCATCTCCCTAGCATGGGCATTCTCTGCAAAGCAAAAGGCTCAGAGAAAGAAGCCAGATCCAGAGTCCCTTAGAAGCAAATCTTGGCTTCTCGCAAGTCCCACCCGGCCAGCTGATTTTGCAATCTCAGTGTGCCGTCTGCCTTTGCTAGGTTTGGTATAGGCAGAGGGGTGTCTGGTAGAGAGAGTGAGACATTCATTACAGGCAAAGTCTCCGACCCTACTCCCTGCCTTTTGATAAGGAGCCCCTAGGACACGGAGCCCTGAATTCTGCATACACATAGACCCTGCAAGGGATTTTAATAAGTAATGTCCAGGCAGGAGAGGGGAACGGCAGCTAAGAGCCTCGGCCTTCAGGCAACAAGTTCCAGAGTCATGTTAAAGCCCTAATAGTCACTGGGTGACTGCCAGCAAGTCTCAAAGGGACAAAGAAGGGCAGGTGCCTGCAGGGTCATTGCAAATGCTAAGGGGGTCATGCATATCTGCTACCTTAAAACACACCCCAGAGTGGTCCGAGAAAATGACTCCATTTGGGTAAAGTGCTTGCTGCACAAGACTTGCTAGCATCTGCCTATAATCCTAGCGCTGGGGAGGCTCAGAAAAGTTAGTCACAGCGGCTTGCTGGTCAGCCAGTCTAGCCAGAATGGCAGGCTCCCGGTTCAGTGAGAGACTGTGTCTCAAAGAACAAGTGACTCTCAGCTTCCACTTGTATGCGTGTATATATGCATTCCCACCGCAATAAATAAATGAACACGTTAATTGATAAACAAGTACAGTACCACACAGAACTTTTATAATTGCCATTAAGAGGTGTGGCCATACTGTATTTTATGTCACTAATGGAAACTCTTACTAAGATGACCTGCTACAGACTAATGTGTTCCTGAATATAGCTTGAGAGACAGCAAGCTCTGGCTCTTTTTGGGGTGTCTTATGAATGTGCTTCTGTGGGTATTTATGCAGAAAAAATAATTTCAGCCTCCCAGCTCTCCTCATCTAGCCAGGCTGGCCCTAGACTTCTGGTCCTCCTACCCCATCTCCTGAGTGCTGAGAGCATGCTCTTCTGGTTGCTCTGGAAATGAACTGAGGGATTTAATCTTATTCTGTTCATTTTGTCTTGAGGTCTTGGGAGAAGAGCTTCAACACGGCCTTGGTGGGCTGTCCCGATGGTCTGGTCTCATGACCTGCGAGAGATGTAATTAGGGCCACAACTTCACACTACAGGTGCAAGTTCAGAGCCCCCTGGAAACTAATGATATGATGCTAAGGGGACTATGACATCTTTTCATGATTGCAGAAGACTGCCCACATCCCTCTCATCAAAGGGCAAGAAGAAAACTGTCTCCTCCAGTCCTCGGCCACTTGTCCTGAGGCTGGCCTGTCACTCTCACCAGTGGAGACAGGTGAAGTCTGGTCCCCAACCCAAGTTTACACAGGTTATATGTAAACTTCACAGATCTGTGTAGTTCATTTATCAAAAAAAAAACCCTGTTATTCTTTAAAACTCAGAGCCAGCCCAGGAGATGGTTTAGTGGGTAAAGGCAATTAAGCCTGAGGACCTAAGACCATCCAGGAACCCCGTGGTAGATGAAGAGAGTTGACTCTCCTAAGTGTTTTTTCTGACCTCTATATGTGGTCTGTGGTATGTATTCACCATCCCAAAATACATAACACACACACTTTTAAATTCAAAGTAGGAGGCTGTAGATAGAAACGTGCACTTTGGGATCAAGAAGGTGGCTCAGTTGGTAAAACACTTGCCTTGTAAGCATGAGGAGCTTTGAGTTTGGTCCCCAAAAGCAACATTTTTTTTAAAAGCTGGGCATGGTAGCATGTCCTTGTAATCCCAGAGGCAGAGGTAGAAACAGCTGGATCCCTGGGCATGCTGACAGACCAGCCTCACTCTGCGAGAACCACATCAGTGTCAAAATATCCAAGGTGAATGTTTCTGAGGAACGATATTCCAGGTTGACCCCTGCCCTCTATATGCACAAGCATACACACACACACACACACACACACACACACACACACACACACCCCTGCACACAGACCACAGACACATGAAAAGAAATCTGTGCCTTGTAGCCAAGAACAAGGGCTCTGTGGTCAACTGGCCTCTCAAGTACTACTTACTGACATCAGTATACAGGCAATGTGGTTAACTTCCCCCAGTCTGGTTTGCTGGGTTCTCCTGTGAGGGAGGGGCTGGAACCTCCCTGGACTAATGGTAATGTCCTAACATTGAACACGCGGAGCTTGTAATGTCTCTCTAGTGCACAGCCAAGAATTATTATCAGTCATTATAACAGCTGGCAGTTCTGGGCCATGGAAACATGCATAAGGTTGAAAAGGAAAGAGAGGGCTGGACATGTGTACCAGCTCAGTCTTCTTTATACTAGACAGGCGATGTGACACCGTGAAGACAGCAAGTGCACAGGGACCATGAGTCCCTTGGACCACATGGAAACAGCGATGAGCTCCACTGACCCTGCCCTTTTACGGTAACTCCTGTAGAATATTTTAGATGGGACGGGTTCTGGAGAATGCTACAAACGTAGATGCCGTGCCTCCTTGTTTGTCTGAACTTTGTGAACGAACATCTGCTTCCCAGACTCACCCAGAACTTCATCCTCGGTTGCTGCTTGGTTCAGAATCTCACCCTGCACCCAGGCAGAGGGAAAGGGAAGAGTTTGCCTTTTTAGTGATGCATCCAACCTAAAAGGATACTGTACCCATTCAAGCCTTCACTTCGCAAGCCATGACACCCACTTCGCTACCAGCTCCCCATCAAACACCATGCACTGACAGCTATTTCCTTCCTAGATGCCCCTAGCCTGCAGTCCATCCTGTCTAAGCTAGAGTCAAGTCACAGGCAGAGACAGAGTCAACTATAGTGACATGTTTCTAGCGTAAGACCAAACTTCCAGCTTGAGTGCATTATAGGAAAGAAGCAGGTAGTGGTTTCTACAATAGTCCCGGACACTGAACCGGAATGGAAGCGAGAAATCAGACTCATTCAGACGTCAGCTTAGAGCACACAGAGCACAGAGAGCCAGGGAGATCACCCTGTGCCCCCGCACGCACAGCGACCCACGGGCGTCAGCGCACGTCCTTACCATTAAGCTGCCGGTAGACGATGTCCTCCAGCAGCGACAGGCGCTTCAGGACCGCATCCTGGATGGGGCTGGCGCTGTGCGCACTGAGGTTAGCCACCTCTGCGCGAGGCCGGATCTCATGGAAGGCTTCTCCGCTGCGCACCGCGATAGGCCGGCACTTAGCCAAGAAGATCACAAAGCCGGCCACCGCTATCAAGTTCAACACCAACAACACTTTGACTCTCCTCAGTGAAGCCATCAAACAACACGGCTGGTCCTTTCCCTGGACCCACGCCTCTACCAGCCTCACCTACGAGGCGCAGGGCAGTCTAAGACCGTTCAGACCCTTCACACCTGACAATGGCCAGGAGTGGGTTAGGGGAATCCCAGTTGTTGCCGGCTACAAAACGCCAATGCTCAGGCGACAGAGACCACTGGGAAGACACAGCTGCTGGGGACCAAGCGTGATCACTCTTGGTCCTCTGGTTTGCAAAAGTGTCCCTGAAATGCCTGCTTCGTCCACAGCACGCAGTCACTTCTAAGAAGCAGTAAAAGATAAAGGTCCCAGGGTCCCCGCTGCACCCAGAACAAGTCGTCTTTGGACTTTGGACCTCCGGAGACGTGGACCTTCAGGAACAACCCGAAGGTAGTCGGAATGCTCCCGAGACGTGGCGGGAGTGGCGCGCAGGTGCCTGGCTCCAGCTCTGCGCCCGCCGGCGGAAGAGCGCGCCACTATTGGAGTTGCACTACTGACACTCCCGCAGGCGCCCGTCGCGGGGCTAGGACAGCGTTCTTCAGCAGAGGACCTGCTCCTCCGGGCGGGTGTCTTTGTTCAGCTCACCGGCCCACTTCATCACTCCGGGAGGAGGAAAAGCCCGCTCCCGTTGCCCGCATCCTCCAGGCTCCGCAGTCACGCTCAAATCTCAATGACTCTCTCAAAGTGGGGGTGGGGGGGCAGCAGGAAAGGGGCGGGAGCAGGAACCCAGAGCTGCGTCCTCTCCGCCCCCACCCCGCCCGCAAAACTCACCAGTGCGCACAGCGCCACGGGTTACCGAACACGTTCCAAGTCCCCACACGAGCCTCCGGGCCTGCCGGACACACTGGCCTGTCTCAGGAGGTGGCGCGTCGCGAGGCTGGCCGGAAGGAAGAGTCGGACCTCCAAAGTCACACCAGTTTTCTACACGCTTCTCTAAACGTCGCGGGGGAGGGATGCGCGCTGGTGCCTCCGCCGCCTGTCACCACGGCCGATGCCGCTCGTCCCAAGCCCTCAGGGGAACCAAGATCCGAGTGTCCCAATCACTGGACGCAATGACACCGCTGCTGCGGCACTGAGAGTACACACTGTCTCCCAGGGGGATGGTGGGATAGACCGGAGCAGCTGGGGAGACAGGAGGGGATGCTCAGGTGGTGACGGAAGGCGGGGCGCGGTCCCGAGGGGAGCGGCTGCTGCGCCGACTCCTCCTCCGCGGTCCCTTGGTCACCCTCTTCCCCGAGAGACAGTCGCCACCGCCGCTGCCACCCGCAGGCTGCGGAGCGCACAGCCAAGGGAAGCTGGCCCGCTCTTGCGCGCGCACCCGGAAAGGGTGGGGGCGTCAGGAGAGAGTGGGTAGCGCGCGGGACCCGGGAGCAGTCAAGTCATGTTGGCTGCTAAGGGCTGCGAGGGACCCTTGGGGTTCTTAGCGCTCTCTAAGCGGGCGGGTTTGTTCCTTCCCCGCAGACGAGGAAGACGTTCCTTTCTCTTGGCTAAGCTGCTCTGCTTAGCTTGGCCCGGAATGGCTAGAGGGAAAATCTGGCCTGGAGACTCGGATTCCGCTACTTTCGGAGCCAGGCCTTGTGTCCTTCTTGGTAGGGCCCTGGGAATCTTCTGACCATCCGAGTTGCTGCTTCTGTGCTCACCCACACTTCAGTAAACATCTTATTAGTAAAACACGGATTTATGGCCCTAATGGGTCTCCACAACCTCCTTCTTTTCCGGAGACCCAGGAGTGTCAAAGACTGGAATCCAAACCTGCCCTCTGATTCTTTCATTTGTTAGGCCAAAGAAAGAAACCAGGCTGCCAACAGATAGCTGAGTGAATTTAGGGGCTTTCCCTTCATTCTTCCTACCCCATGAAAGTTTATTGTCGCTCCTTGGTTAGTTTTGTTTGGTTGGTTTGGGTTTAGGCTTCTAATTGGGGCAGGGTGAGGGAGAGTGGGTGGATTTGGGGTTTGGGGTTGGGATGTAGTTCTGTTGTTGAACTGAAGTTGAGTGCTTATTTAGACCTCAACTGGATCCCCAGTTCTTCACAATCCAGTCTTGCTGGTGGCAAACCTATAAGCCCAGCATTTAAGAGGATCAGGAGCTAGAGATCCCCACTGCTGCAAAGTAAGTTCCAGGTTCGCTTGGGTTCCTTGTAAAGGGGAGAGGGGGTATTTTTGTTCTTTGTTTGTTTGGACTTTGTCGGGACCTTGCTGTTTCTTTGTTTATTCAGTCTCGCTTAGCCTGGGCTGGTCCCTAACTCCTGATTCTTTACGCTCTTGACCTCACATCCCAAGTAGTGGGACGGCAGTCACCAAGCCGGGCCCTCCATTTCAGCAGAGAAGTTTTTGTTTCTTTGCTGGGGATGTTTTCTGCTGCCCTTGCTTGTTATGTTAAACAACAGCAGCAAGCACCTTTACAGTTTTTCATACTGGGGGGAAAAAAGGTACATGGAAGGCCAGGGGTGGTGGTTGAGTGTGGTCTGCTGCTCAGAGGAGACAGGAGGACCTTTTACTCAAGGCCAGGCTGGGCAGTTTGGCGAGGGTCCTACCTTAAAAATGAAATAAAGGGAAAGATTACAGGGATATAGCTCACTGATATAGTACTCGCTGGACATATGTGAAGTCCTCAGTTTAATCCCCAAAGAAAGGGAGGGAAGGAGGGAAGGGGAGCATGAAAAACCATAACAATCTTCATTTCTTTTCTAATATCTTATTCTTTTCTTTTTATTACATTGTTAGTGTGCACTGGGCGTGTGAGCGTGTGTGCATACACAAGTGTAAGTGTATATGTGTGTATGTATGTATGTAAGCCCACAGAGACCAGAAGGAGGTATTTGATTCTTTGAACTAGAGTGACAGGTGTTTTTGACCCACTGCTGAGGGTGCTTGGATCCTATGTGTAGTAACATGAGTGGTGGGGCTGCATCCCGGCACCCCGGCCGCACCCCGGCCGCCTCCGGCTACCTTTACCCGAAATAATTACACGGACACTGTATTCTTTTAAGCACTGCTTGGCCCATCTATCTAGCCTCTTCTAGGCTAACTCTCGCACCCGGACTAGCCCATTTCTTATCATCTGTGTAGCACCGGTCTTACCGGGA
>NC_022010.1:26267832-26269568 GCF_000317375.1 Microtus ochrogaster | reverse complement strand
CCTGGGTCGGAGCTTCATCGCGTGTGCCTCAGAGAGCAGAGCTCTCGCCTCTGCCCGCAAGAGTGGAGCATCGTGTCTCTCTGAAGCGTCTGCCCCCTCGACGAGAGCTGTCGAGTCTCTGAGCTCACTTCCTCTTCCTCCCAGAGTTCTGTTCTGTTTACTCCTCCCATCTACGTTCTAACCTATCAGGGCAAGCAGCTTCTTTATTTAATCAACCAATGACCTTCCTCCATCACCTATGGTGTTTGAATAGGTGTGTGTTCCATAGACCCAAGTGTTTAAATGCTTGGCACCTAGGGAGTGGCACTATCAGGAGGCATGGCACTATCGGAGTAGGTATGACCTTGTTGGAGAAAGTATGTCACGGATGGGGCAGGCTTTGAGGTCTCAGAAGCTCAAGTTTTGTCAGGATGTCTCAGTTTCCTTCTACCTGTAAGTCAAGATGTAGAACTCCCAGCTACCTCTCAAGCACAATGTCTGCTTGCCTGCCACCATGCTTCCCACCATGACGACAACGGACTAAACCTCTGAAACCGTTAAGCCAGCCCCAATTAAACATTTTCCTTTATAAGAGTTGCTTTGGTCGTGGTGTCTCTCCATGGCATTAAAAACCCTAACTAAGACAAGATTCCGATTCCGCTTCTCCTAAGAGAGAAGTAAGACATCTCTCTAGTTCCATTTCCTTCCATTTAAAAAAAATACTTAGCTGCGTATGTGTCTGGGTGTGTATTTGAGCCACAGCCCACATGTGGAGGTCAGAGGACAACATGCAGGAGTCAGTTTTCTCCTTCCGCTCTGCAGGTCTCGGGGATTGAACCCAAGTAGTCAGACGTGGCAGTGAGCACCTTAACCTCCCTGAGCTAACTTACTGGCCTCCAGTTTGATTTTTCGTTTCTTTGGAGCCTGCTCAACAAGATCCTTAGGGTACTGACTTTTTATAATCTACAGTGAACTGAGTAAAAAAAAAACAGTTTAATAAAAAGCCATATTAAAAAACATGGAAAAAACACTTTTATACATCTGTGAGAGAAGAGTGAAGCTGGTGCAAGGAGACCCTGGCTTTCAAGGCCTTCAGATCATCAGGGACCCGTTGAGACCGAGTCTCCCCACAGTTGTTCACTGAAGACCCAGGGCAGCTGGTGTCGTCAGAGCCGCAGCAGAGGCTAGCTGGTGAAGGGCTGGAAGATGTGCTGTCCTTGCTCAGTCCCACGTTTCTGGGTCACCCTTCTGGCATCCTCCACCCTTCCAAGATACGAGACAGAATATAGCGTACCATACTAATTTCTCCACGGTTTTTTTATGACATGAGAATATTCAGGTATTGAGACGCAAGAGAAATTTGGTTTGGGTTTGGGTTTGATTTTTGACGTAAATCTCACTATGTAGCTCAGACTGGCCTAAAACTTGTGATCCTCCTGCCTCATCTTCTCAAGGACTAGGGTTACAGGTGCATACCACCAAGCCCAGACTGTGAACTGTTTATTTTTATGCAATGAAGAATGGATAGTCATGTAGAAAAGCAATGGGATAGAACAAAAAGACCTGCACTGAAGATAACAGATGGAGGGTGGTCCCAGCCCCTCACTGGGGGATTCTAGGCAGGGGCTCTACCACTGAGCCACGCCCCAGCCCCTCACTGGGGGTTTCTAGGCAGGGGCTCTACCACTGAGCCACACCCCAGCCCCTCACTGGGGGATTCTAGGCAGGGGCTCTACCACTGAGCCACACCCCAGCCC
>NC_022010.1:26260662-26267732 GCF_000317375.1 Microtus ochrogaster | reverse complement strand
ACCCCAGCCCCTCACTGGGGGATTCTAGGCAGGGGCTCTACCACTGAGCCACACCCCAGCCCCTCACTGGGGGATTCTAGGCAGGGGCTCTACCACTGACAACACCCCTGAGCCTAGATTTCTTATCCTATTTATTTGCTACCTATCAGCCCCACCTACCCTTTCTCTGTCTAGCTATTGACTGTTTAGCTTTTTATTAGCCCAATCAGGTGCCTTAGGCTGGCAAGGTAAAACAGCAACACATCTTTACATAGTTAAACAAACACAGCATAAATAAATGTAACGTATCTTTACATCATTAACAAAAGTAGCAAAAACAAAGAAACAAATATAACACACTTTTACACAGTTCAAGTGATACTCCACAGCATAAACAAATGTAACACGTCTTTACATAGTTAATATTTCACAACAACTGGGAGCCAGGTTTTGAGAGTTTATAACCTTGCCCCACTTCCGGTTCAGTTTCTCTTTGCTTTCTGTGTGTGGTTGGAGATGTGATATGCCATCTTCCAGATCTGACTGCCAGCTGTCACACCTTCCTCAAGGCTTCTGTGTCTGTCATAGACTCTCCACTGGAACCGTAAGCCAAATGAACTCTTCCACAAGTCTCTTTGGTCATCAAAAAGTAACAATATGGAAGTCTGGACTAGGGACGATAGGGATGTCGCTGTGAAGAACATAACTGTATTGGTTTTTGGAGGACCATGGGATACTTTAGAAGTTTGAGCTGGGAAAGTGGATGAGTGCTGTAAACAGAGCTTCACAGGTCCTTCTGACAGGAGCCTAAATGACAGCTGGGCTCAGAGAAAATGAAGACGGTAGAGACCTGGCTCGCAGTGTTTCCAAGGGAAGTGAGGACTTTAACAGCAACTGGGATAGAGGCCACTTGTGTGCTATTCTGGCAAAGAATCTGGCTGCCTTCCGACCCTGTCCTAAGAACTTAGGTAAGGCTAAATTAAAAAGTAACGAATGCCAATCTTTTACATAAAATGGTGTGTTATGAACTTTTTACATCATCCTATGTTCTTTTAAATTGTCTGTCTAAGGCAGTTGGGGTGGTGCATGACTATAATCCCAGTGGTTGGAAGGCTGAGGGAGGAGAATCATACATGAGTTCCAGGCCAGCACCGACTTCAGAGTGAGACCCTGTTTCAAAACAAAAATTGGAAAACCAAAATTAAAACAGAAAGGTTCTCTAGATTACTAATGCTAACCTGATGTAATTGCTGTGGGAATCACTGGTGTCACTTTATTTAGGGAACAGTGATAAGGGAAATAAAGGTTAGTACAGATGAAATTTGTGTGTGTGATGTGTGTTTGGCACAGGATGCTTGTGGGTATCAGAGGGCAGCTTCCGATGTTCTCACCTTTTACAGTTTGAGCCAGGGTCTATTGTTTACTGCTGTGTATGCCAGCTATCGCTCCTGTTAGCTCCTCGGGAGTCTCCCAACCCACCCTCCATCTCAGCATCTCAGTGTTGGGGGGACACTGTGTGCTATCATGTTCAGCTGTCGATGGGTTCTGAGGACCCACCTCAGGTCTTATTCCTAGACAGGAAGCACTCTACTCACCGACTAAGCCAACTCCCCAGCCGACCCCCCTTTTCCTCCTGGTATTTTCCATTTGCAGTTGGTTGAGTCTGGGGATCTCCACGACTGAGTGTATATAGAAGAATGTAAGTCGTTGAGTATCTGTTGTGAGCCCGCAGCATGGTGTCGAGAGAGCCAAGGCTGGCAGAACTATCGCATAGCTTCAGAGCGTGGTGGAGAAAAGACTCAGGGCAGAGACCCACGTGTTTCTATGAACGAAGATTGAACGGATAGGAAAGAAATGAATTAAATCAGTTCCGCTCGCCGGGTAAATTCGCAGGCCCACAGAGCCACATAAACTACATCCACATAGATGAGAGAGCATCACAGAGCCCTGTCCTTCAGTCTCCCAAAAGGGGTGGTGATGCTCCCCCAACCAGTTCCCTCTGTTCTTACACCATCTGCCCCAGTCCTGTTAGAGAAACCAGCAAAACAACATATCTGTGTCTGAGTGGCCTATCACCAGGAGGTGAGGGCTGTGTTCCACTTCTGTCACCAAGGAACAGATTGGTTCTTGACTTTAAGAAAAAAAAAACATTTATTTTTATTGATCATGGTGTGAGACATGGTCTCACTATGTAGCCTAGGCTTGCTTGGAACTTACTAGGTAGCCAAGACTGGCTTCAAACTCACGATCCTCCTGCCTCAGCCACCCGAATGCTGGAGGGTGTACCACCCACACTCAAGTGTTTCAAGATTTTAAGTTAGAAAATCTGAGGCCGAGGAAGGGAGAGCAGTGCAAGTGAGACCCTGTCTCTAAAAAGGAAAGAGAGAGTGGGAAAAGATGGGATAAAGGACAGAGGAGGGAGGGATGGAGAAAGGGAGGGACAGAGGGATTATTTCAGATGGATCCTCAAATTTTTCTTCTTTATGAAGTTCAGTTAAACTACAAAACTCTTTGTTCTGAGGCCATGATTCCCAGTGCAGTGTGCTCAGAAGAGTCTGGGTCATAGTTCTCTGGCTATCAATAATCTATCAATGGATCAATGACTGAAAGGACTATTGGGAGTGATGAAATTGTATGTCTGTCCTGTCCTGAGGTTACATTTCAGTAATATGTCCTGGGCTGGAAGATGGCTCAGAGGTAAAGTGCCTACTGCTCCACCATGAGGACCTGAGTTAGGATCCCCAGAACCCACCTAAAGTCAGGCATGGAGAACCTGGATCTGTGGTCCCAGCCTCCAACATAGAGATGGGATCGTAGATAATAGAGAATCCCCCAATGTTCACGGGAGAGCTAGCCTGGGGTACACAGTGGTGAGCAAGAAGACCCCTCCTCAAACAAGGTGGAAGGTGACCCCAGCGCATGAAGTCCTCTGCCCTTCACACATGTGCTATGGTACATACATGCCATCAAACACACGTGTGTTCATATGTGCACTCTCAAACACACACACACATCATTACGAATTTAAAATATTTAAAAACATAAAAAAGCAAAGTCCCAACCTAGCATTCCATTCCTCCAAAGAAATCCTAACATGTGCCACTTATGCCCACCTACCTAGATGCTACAGCACAGTGACTGCACATCTGTCTAGATGCTACAGCACAGTGACTGCACATCTGTCTAGATGCTACAGCACAGTGACTGCACATCTACCTAGATGCTACAGCACAGTGATTGCACATCTGTCCAGATGCTACTGCAGTGACTGCACATCTGTCTAGATGCTACGACACAGTGATTGCACATCTGTCTAGATGCTACGACACAGTGATTGCACATCTGTCCAGATGCTACAGCACAGTGACTGCACATCTGTCTAGATGCTACAGCACAGTGACGGCACATCTGTCTAGATGCTATGGCACAGTGATTGCACATCTGTCTAGATGCTGTGGCACAGTGATTGCTTACCATCCTTGTAACTATCCACTCACATTCCTGTCGCTTGGTGTAAGAGAAGTAAAGCTATGTAGTGACTTACACAGTAACACTTGTTAAATAGGTGAAGAAATACATGAATAGAGGCTGAGGATGTGGCTCTGTGGGTAAAGCACTTGCTGCTATGCAAGTGTGAGGACCTGAGTTTGATTCCTTCGGACCCATATTTAAGAAAAAAAAAAGAAAAGAAAACTGGGCAGGTAGCTGTGATGAATAATTAGTTGTCAATTCGACTGTTTCTTTCTGATGGCAGTCCACACAAAAGGACATTAAAGAAGGAAGGTTTTTGTGTTTTTTTTTATTTGTCCTCACTCTTAACAAATGATGTGGGATTCCCCTCTGTATGCTGTGAATGTTGGGTTTTTTTGTTTGTTTGTTTGTTTTACCATTGGTTAATAAAGAAGTTCTTTTGGCCTATGGCAGTACAGAATATAGCAAGGTGGGAAATCCAAGCAGAGACAGAGGAGGAAAGAAGGTGGAGTCAGGCAGATGCCATGTAACCACTCAAGAGACAAGTAGTAATAAACCATGAGCCTCGTGGTCAAGTATAAAATAATAGAAATGGGTTAATTTAAGATGTAAGAGCTAGTAAATAAGAAACCTAGGCTAATAGGCCAAAGCAGCTTTTTAAATTAACCAATGGTGATAAAAACATATTCGCAGCATACAGAGGGGAATCCCACATCAGAAAAAATCATCTATTCTGCCACTTAGGCATTCCTTCATGATTACGAGATGAGAGCATACTTCTCCTTTGCAGCAAAAGAAGCCATTGTTGAACTAGTCATAACACAACCTCTAAGCCATTTGAATAAATCCCATATATGTGCATATGTAGTATATGTATATAACAAACGTGTGTATATTTAATACATATATAAACATATATATTTATGTAATGTATAATGTGTATGTATATGTAATTTATATGTGACATGTATGCAAGTATATGTAATGTAAATATATTAAGCATATATTTCAATGCTAATATGTATATGTGTAAATATGTTACATATACAATATCCTGTGTGTGTATCCTATGAGTTCTGTTCCTCTAGAGAACCTTGACTATTACAGTGATATATACCTGTAATATCAGCACTGTGGAGGCAGAGATAGGAAAATCTCTAAAGCTTGCCTGACAGCCATGAAAATCAAATTGATGAGTCCCAGGTTCCCTAAGAGACCACACTGTTTGCTTGTTTGTTTGCATGTTTGCTTTTGAGACAGTGTTTCTCTCTGCAGCCCTGGTTCTGTCCTGGAGCTCACCCTGTAAGGCAGCCTGGCCTTGAACTCAGAGATCACCTACCTCTGCCTCCCAAGTGCTGGAACTAAAGACATGCACCAGGACTACCTGACTTTTTAACTACTCTTGGAATTACAGTGCGTGTCATGAATTTTCTCCTGTGGAGCAGGCCTTTAAACCAATCCAAGAGCCGTTTATTACTCCCATAACAGCGGTGCCACTGTTGCCTCAGTGGGCACATTTTGCATGGCAGATTGGCATTGGAGTTTGCAGGGTCCACAGTTCTCATAGCATCTGTGGTTGCCTGGGCTGAGTCTGCTCATGGCTGGTCCTATCAACTGCCAATAATGGATCAATGATGGCCTCACGAGGCCCTAATTCTTTTTATTAAACTATCGGCAACTGGTAGACTCTGGAGGAGGGACAGTCATTGCCTTCATCAGCATACCCAAAAGAGTGTCTGCCAGGTTACAAATGACAGTTCCAAATATGAGACCACATAGACTGCCCTTGTTAAAATCAGCGTGTCACAAAACAAACAAAACAAAACAAAAAGACATGAAATAGGGAGAGTATGGAGGATGGAGATGACAGAAGTGGAAGGAAACTTGAAAAAGGGTGGCTATGAGAGCCAACAGAATGCATCGTATGCAGATATGGAATTGTCAATGAAAAATTAATCAAGGTAAAGAACAAGCAATGTTAATAATTTTAAAAGTAAAAATCTAAGGCTATGGCTCTCTAATAGAGTATTTGCGAAGCATGTGTGGAACCCTACATTTAATCCCCAGTATCAAAATGGAAAGGAGAAGGAAAAGGAGAAAAGAGCAGAAAGGGGAGGACAGGGGAGAGGGAAGTAGGGAGGAAGGGCAGAAGAAGAGCAAAAGGGAGAAGGGAGGAGGATGAGGGAAAGAAGAAGACAGAGGAGAGGGAGAATACGTGAGCAGTTTCTGGTTGAATGGGACACCAGGCTTGCACTACAGGCGCTCATGCCTATGCTCCACCTGAAATATAGACCATTTGTCCTGGAATTTAGTTCTGCCTGCCATTATATATATCGAGACTTTGATTTTTATAAAGAGAAATACAAGAAATATTTGAATGTGATGGAAAGAGAAAGCCTCTTTGTGGCCAGTGCACAGAGTACATGGAGGAATTTCTTTATAGGTATTCATAAAACCATCTGCCCCATGCCTTGCCTTCCAGACCCATAATAACTTCACAGAGCTTAGTGTATTCAATTCTTCAACACAGACGTATAAAAAAAGTCACATGAACTGACATTTACAGAGTTCAGAAACCATTGCTTTTCTACTCGAGCCTGCCTCTTACAAATGACCAGGCTTTATTCCTAACATAACCAGTGTGATTTTGTAGGGAACCACAGTCTGCTCTTTAATACCCCTCGTGTGTGTGTGTGTGTGTGTGTGTGTGTGTGTGTGTGTGTGTGTGTGTGTGTGATATGGGGCAGGGATTGACACCAGATGTCTTCTTCAGTAGCTCATTACCTTATCTTTGCCACCTTAGTTTTTGAGACGAGATCTCTCGCAGAACCCGGTTCAGCATGACTCACTGGCCACCAAGCCCCAGGGACATGCCTGTCTGCCTTTCCAGAACTGGGATTACAGGCACGAGTTGCAAAGCCAGGCTTTTTATGGACTTAGAGTCACCATGGAAACACACCTTCAGGTATATCTGTGAGGGTGTTTCCAGAGAGGGTTGCAGGGGGGAGACCTGCCCTGAATTGGTCAGAAGCACCCTACAGGCTGGGGTCCTGGCCGGCATCAAAGGGAAGCGAGCTGAGCACCCACTTCTTGTCTCTGCTTCCAGCTACCTCATGCTCCTCCTGCAATGCCTCCCCCACCATGACGGACTGCATCCTCGGACTGTGAGCCACAAGAAACCTTTCCTTCCTGAAGTCACTTCTGCCAGGGATCAGGTCACAGCAATGCGTAAAGAGCTGCTATGGTTTTGTAACATCCAAAGCAGCAAAACGCCACGTGAAAGACAGGCAATTTTAATCATTCCAGCAAGTTCCCTTCTGCACCCTTGGAACTAACCGGGTCTCTCTAAACTCTATTTCCAGAAACAAGCTGATTTGGTTTACATATAAATAAAACTGTGCACTGTGTACTTTTTCTTTCACTGAAAACAACTATCTTGATATTAATCCATATTGCAGCAGATATCAATAATTCACTCTTTGTTCTGTGATTAAAAGTAATGTTCAATTACCTGGAGACATTCCAGTTTCTTTCCCAAGACCTAATGTTTTAATCTATTTTTTATACTGCTGGCACTGAAGTTGAAGGCCTTGTGTGTGCTAGGCAAACGCTCTACCCCT
>NC_022010.1:26245211-26260555 GCF_000317375.1 Microtus ochrogaster | reverse complement strand
AACTCACAGAGATCCGCCTGCCTCTGCCTCCCGAGTGCTGGGATTAAAGGCGTGTGCCACCACCGCCTGGCCTGTATTATATTCCTGATTCTCTTGTCGTCATTTAAGACCGGGTCTCACTAAGTTGCTAAAGATTGCCTGGACTTCCCCCTGTAGTTCAGACAGGTCTTGAATTTATGACCCTCCTCCCTTAGCCTCTAAAGTAACTAAAGTTACAGACCTGTAGTAGCAAGGCACTGCCCCTAAGTGCCATGTTAGGGACCTAACAGATTTACTGTTAGGAGTAAAACTGCTAAGAACATTTGTGTATAAGCCTTTTTTGTTCTAATTTTATTTTATCTTACTCATGTGTATGAACATGTACACATATGTGTATGTATGCATGTACTCTGTCTTGTACATAGCAGTCAGAGGACAACTGATGTGAGTTGGTTCTCTCCTTCCATCATGGAGGTCCTGGGAATCAAACCTGTGTTGTCAGTCTTGCTGTGAGGTCCTGGGAATCAAACCTGCGTGGTCAGGCTTGCTGTGTGGTCCTGGGGATCAAACCTGTGTGATCAGGCTTGCTTTGTGGTCCTGGAAATCAAACTTGCGTCGTCAGTCTTGCTATGCGGTCCTGGGAATCAAACCTGTGTGGTCAGGCTTGCTGTGTGGTCCTGGGATTCAAACCTGCATGATCAGACTTGCTGTGTGGTGCTTTTATTCACTCACCCACCTTGCTATCCTGACAAACCTTGATTTGAACATATTTTTGTGTGTCCTGAATTCATGCCTAGACATATAACTGCAGCAAAACATGGTAAACACTTCTTCCACAAGAAACCACCAAACTACTCTACATCCTTGCAGATACGGCTCGTATTTTTTCATTTTGGCCATTATTGTTGGTAAAACGTGGCTCCTTATTGTGGGTTTGGTGGTGGTCTGGTTTTAGACAGGGTCTTGCTTTTGTAGCCCAGGCTAGCCTTGAAATTAAATCAAGTCTCCTGCCTCAGCCTACCAAGTATTGGGATTTGTCCTAGTTAGGGTTTTACTGCTTTGATGAAACAGCGAGACCGAAAAAAATAAGTCGGAGAGGAAAGGGTTCATTTGTCTCATACTTCTACACTGAAGTCCATCACTGAAGGAAGTTTGGACAGGAACTCATGCAAGGCAAGAACCTGGAGGCAGGAGCTGATACAGAGGCCATGGAGGATGCTGCTTCCAGGCTTGCTCCTCATGGCTTTCTCAGCCTGCTTTCTTGTAGAGCCCAGGACCACCTGCCCAGGGAGGGCACTGTCCATAATGCATTGGACCCTCCTCCATCAATCATTAATTATGAAAACGCCCCACAAGTTTGCCTGGAGCCCGGTCTTGTGAAGGCATTTCCTTAACTGAGATGACTTTAGCTTGTGTCAAGTTGACATAAAACTAGCCAGCACGGGATGTCCACCACGATGCCCGGCTCATTTTCCTTCTGTCCGATAATGAGTGATAACGAACACTAGTGTATGTTTAAGTCATTTAAAAATTTTCTCCCAGGAAATATTTGTTCAAATACCCCCTTCCTGTTTTCCTTTCCTTTCCCTTTCCCTTCCCTCTTCCCTCATTTCCTTCCTTCTTCCCTTCCCTTGTTTTGTTTTAGAATGGGTCTCATTACATAGTCCAGGCTATTCTCAAATTTGTGACGCCCCCTACCTCAGCCTCCATAGTACCTGGATTGCAGGTCTACACCACCACATCTGGCCTCATTTCTATTTTTCAATAAGCTATTTATGAGTGCATTGAATCATAAGAATTCTTTTATATTTTGGACAGGAGTATTATTCTTCTGTGAGTGAGAAACACAATATGGTGGTCCATTTTCATGACGAAGTATCTTACGTAAGTACAAACTTTAGATCCACCGGAGACAGCAGGGTCTCCTACCCCAGCAGCTGACTGTTGGATAGCATGCATTTAAACCAAAGGCTGATGTCAGGTCAGGGATCTGCTAAGTGCTGGCATTAAGGGTGGTGGTGGTTTAAGCAGATGCTTAGTCAGTTATGTTCACAGAGAATAGCACATCTACAGTATCAAAACTCTGCTAAGCAGGACATGGGTGATAACTTGGGGTGGGTGATGAGAAAGGCAGGGGAGGGGTGAATGAGACCTAGCTGGCTGAGGCAACAGTTGAACCTCTGCCAGCATCCAGCCAATGAGGAAGAGGGAGAAGGGGTTTGTGTACGGCTGTTTTGGACTAGGCGGCATGTCTACCATTTTGTTTGGGTAGGTGCCAGAGCTGGACAGCTCCTAAATGAACTGTCTCGTTCACTTTGATCACTCTGAGTCTGAGTGGCTTGTCACTATGAGGTGGAGGACCCTGTTCCCTCCATATGCAGTTGGCGGTAGCGAGTGACTTGGATTAGCCCGGCCATGGAAACTAATAGCACTAATTATGATCTGAATCTGATAGTCTCTAGTAGTTAATGTGAACTACCCTAGGCTTGTGGGGATGGTTAGTTAACATATTGAGTTCATGTTCTTGTGTTTAGTACGTGTGTGTGTGTGTATGTATGTGTGTGTGTGTGTGTACGTGTGTGTATGTGTGTGTGTATGTAACTCTGCCAACATCCAGCCCATGAGGAAGAGGGAGAAGGGATTTGTATGACTGCTCTGGACTAGGCGGGGTGTGTGTGTGTGTGTGTGTGTGTGTGTGTGTGTGTGTGTGTGTGTTTGCGTGTGCGTGCGTGTGTGTGTGTGTGTGTGTGTGTGTGTGCATGTTACTTTTCTGCTGCTGTGATAAAACATCATGACCAAAAGCAGCTCAAAGAAGAAAGGGTTTATTTTAGCTGATGGTTCCAGGGGGCTAGAATAATGGTAGGGAAGCCATGGCAGCTGGAGCAGGAAGCTGGCTGAATACATTTTCGCATACACATAGGAAATGGAGAGAGAACAGGAAGTGGGGCCCGGCTATAAGCCCTCAAAGCTCACCCACAGTGACACGCTTCCCCCATGACAACACCTTCTTAAGTCTCATAACCTTCCCTAACAGAATCGGCTGGAAACCTAGTGTTGGAATACAGGAGTCTTGGAGGGTCATTTCTCAAACTATTGCAGAGAGGGAGGGCAGAGGGACAGAGAAAGAAGCAGTACCGTGTAGGAGTACTACGGCCTAGAAACGTCTTCCCTTTCTTTCAAATCTGACTTCCGTACATAACGGGCAAGAACAAAGGGGAATTGAGAAGAAAGTAAAGAACATTCTCGGAAGTTATTAGCCACCTACAACTCCCACCAGGACCCAGATGAGGCTATTAAAGTCTCACAGGTAATGAATTAAACATCCCTTGACCCGAGCCAACATTCAGCCTTTCAAGTCCTACTGAGTCCAGAAAAACGAAGAATCTGCCTGACATCCACAAATTGGTAAGAAAGGAAACCATGCCTCATCCCTTCACAGCCGCCCCCCTTAATCAAATAACAGATGCACTCCTGGAAGGAGTCGGAAGACACCACGGGTTGTGGGTCAGCAATTGCGGCCATTTATCCTCATCAGAGGGAGCAGCCCTGCTACCAAATAAATGAGTCCCCTGCTCAGGGCAACAAGGAAGATGTCAGCCTCCTATCCCAGCTTCTGGCTAAGGCTCATTGCACTCAGCAGAGCTGTAAAAGACAGCAGGATGTGGAAACAGCAGCCATCGAAAGGAGGATTAGCATATTCACAGACCTGGGGTTTATTCTAATTAAATTAGTCCTCTGGATCAAGTTTGGGTAGGAAGAGGGTGGAGGGGTAGGGTGGATAGGTAACTGGAAACTCAAAAGGGAAAGAGGAGGGATTGGGACTCAGTGAGTCATCTGGCTGTTTGGGCTGCCTGTTCCAGCCTCCAACCAAGGTGCCCAGCAGAGAAAATGGGGAAGAATGGTTTAAGAGAATCTTGATAGTTCCACAGGGAAGTGGGAAGTGTCAACTCAAGGTCACTGCCGCACACACCAGCAGCTCCCCAGTTGTAAACCATCAAGTCTAAAGGGCTCAGTTGCCCTCCAGCAGGACTGCTGCTTACAGCCTTCCTCCAGACAGGGTTGGTCCTGATGCAAAACATTTCTGTGCTGCAGAGCTCAAGGGTCAGAGGGAAAACACCAGAGCAGCCAGTACCCAAGAAGAACATCACTCAGTAGAACGCTTCTCAGAGGTTTATCTCAGAGGCTTTGCCCTGACCTGGAACAGGTGAACATCTCCAAACTCCACAGGTACAGCAAGAGCCACAGCCTGGGAGCAGGCACAGGAGGCAGACTGCTTAGTGAGTTCCGAGCCTTAGCACCCACATACAAAGTCATACGTGATGGTGTGCCCTTGTAATCTTAGCACTAGGAAGGCTGGGACTCACCGGCCAGCTGTTCTTGCTGAATTGGTGAGCTCATGTGTCAATGAGAGACCTTACTCGATAGCTAAGGTGGAGTATGATAGAGGAAGCCATCTAACTTAGAACTCTGGCCCACATACATGTGCGCAGATGTGTACATGCACTTATGTGTACACACACAAAAACATGTGCACACACACATCACCAACAACAGCAGGTACTCTCATTGCCTCAGGATCCTCCAGAAACCCTATAGATAGATAACACATAAACTATAGATAAACTCATAAACCTTATAGATCAGAAAACCAAAGCTAATCAAAGTCACTGTTATGATTGTGAAATGTATTTGAACACACGGACCTCTACTGGTGGTGCTGTATTGGAAGGCTCCAGAACCTTCGGAACTGTGGTCTAGCCAGCAGAAATAAATTGCTGGGAGTGGGCCTTGAAGGCAGTATATGCATCTAGTTCCTGCATGTGCTCCCTCTGCTTCTTGTAGGCAGCTGTGGTATAACTAAACAGCTCCAAGCTCCGTTTGATATGGACCAAGGCATTCCAACCCCCGTGCCTTCCCCACCACAATGTACTGAACCTTCTGAAACTGTGAGTCAAGCAAAGATCTCTTTCTTTAAACCGCTTCACTCAAGTATTTTGTCATGTGGACAAGAAAACTAACTAATATAGTTTGTGTTTGGCCCAGGGTCGCCCTAAATGGAAAAATATAGACCTGAGCACAGAATGCCAAACTCAGAGGCCAGGAAGCATCAATTTCAAGGTTGGGGAGATGGCTCATTCAGCAAATCAGTTACTACACACTACAGTTTGAATGATAAATGTCCTCCAGAGGCTCACGTGTTTGTATAGTGGTCCCCAGTTGATGGCTGTCATATAGAACCTTTAGGAGGTACAACCTTGCAGGAGGAAGCAGTCACCCAGGGAGAGCTTAGGGTTGTATAGCCTGACTCCACTTCCTTCTCACTCTGCTTCCTGAGTATAGCTGTCATGTGGTCAGCTAGATTCCTGCTGCTGTCACCATGCCACCTCAGTCTGCAGCCACGTCTTCCTCATCGTGATGGACTCTATCCCTATAACTGTAACCCAAACCCTTTCTCCTTTAAGTTGCTTTCTGTAGAGAATTGTATCTCAGCAGCAAAAAGGAAAGTGGGATACTGTCTGAGCATGGCGTCCTGAGTTCAGATCCCCGGCACCCACGCAAAATCCACGCCTGAGCAGAAGGGCACATGTCTGTCATCCCAGGGATGGGGAAGCAGAGTCAGGCTCCTGTCACCGCTGAAGCTCAGTGATGACAAACTATAGCATTTCTTGGCTAACAGTCGGGATTCCTGGACCACCTTGTAGAAATTCCCTAGTGGGAAACCTCTGCTCCATTTTCTGGTCTCTTACAATGATTGTCTTCCCTCTACACCAAGTGTGAACATTGTACCCATGAGCCACTGTGCCTGGCTCCATTTGAGGATTCTTGGGTACCACATCAAGGGCTCCCTTCTTCACCCATCCTCTTTTACATCCTCAGCATCTCTCTTTCCTAACTTATTCTCACTTTATTTCTTCCTCATGTTCCCTTTGCTCTACTCCAATTATTTCTAAGCTTCCAGCCAATCTCATTCCCACTCACATACTTCCAAGGCTTTGGAGCTCTGTCTCCAACTCCCAAATAACCAAAAAAAAAAATTAGAAGATGTTTCCAAGAACAGGCTTGGAGTTTCCCCCTGCAATGCCATGTGCCCCAAGGCCCTCAGTGGGAGGGTGGGCCGTGACTTATTCTACAGAGATGAAGGAAGAAGGCCCACGTGACTTCTGGAAGCCTTCTTCCAACCGTGAGACTCTGCAGTTTCTTGATTAGACAGAATGAAGGATGGAACCCTGGCATTTCCCCATTAAAGAAACGGCGAGCAAGTCTCATTTGTGGTATCGCTAACTGATAGTTCGCATTTTAAGGTTAAGATATTTTACTGCTTCCAGATGGTCAGCTCAATTCCAGCCAGAAGAGCATCACGGCAGAGTTTAAGAATAGCTAGGATGCAGAGCGAGATTTTAATTATCATGTAGAGGATCTAATTAAAAAGACATACAGTAGTCAGTGTCTCACATGCTCTAGCCTATAAAACTCAGTAGTTTAAAAAATTACCTTAAGGAGGAAATTGGAAAATTATTCAATTTGAGGCTGAGACACTTGAGGAATTTCTCCAATGAGGAAATGAGAGTGAAGTTAACTACTTGTGATACACCATCCGGTACACCTTCTCGTGTTGTTCTTTCTATCCTGGTTAATGGCCCAGACTGGAGGTGGTCCCTCTGTCTTTTTCTGTGGAGGCTGGAGGATGACATCAAGTGTTTTCCTTCATCTCTTTCCACCTTATTTTTTGAGATAGGCTGTTTCACTAAACCCCAAGCTCAATGATTTGGCTATACTCACTGATCAGAGAGCTCCAGAGATGATTCATCTTCTCTCTCTCTCTCTCTCTCTCTCTCTCTCTCCTTTCATGCCTCCCCTCCCCTCCTCCTCGCTCCTCTTTATATCATCCTTCTATCTATTATCATCTACCCATTTATGTTTTTATGTATCCATCTATCATCTATGTATCCATTCATTTACTTGTCTCTATTTAATAGATAATAGGCATATAGAAGATGGATAAATAGATTATACATGGACTGACAGATGATAGATAAAAAGATAGATAGACAGATAGACAGACAGATGCATATATCGATGATAGACATGATAGTGTCACTATGTCTGGCTTTTAGAAGGGTTCCAAAGATCCAAAGTCAGATCTGTTGACCAGCATTGTGTAGCTGAGCTGTCTCTGTGGTCTGTTGTTGTTGTTTTACATGGCTTGACTTGTTAGAACCTCGAGACCTTTAAGGTCAATGCTGTAACCACCTCCTTTATCCATGAGGAACTGAGGCACAAGAGGTGGCAAAACAACCAGTTTAATAGGTGTTCAGGCTCCTCGGCTCTGTGCTGTTGACCTGACAGAACCAGATGGCATACTCAATTTACAAAGTAGCTGGTTGCCACACTAGCTTCATAGGGGTGGTGTATAAATTGCCACAAACTTGGAGTCTTCGTGGCTTGGCTTTGTAGTTTTTTTAAGAGTCCTGCTATGTATCCAAGCTAGCCTTGAAATTATCATCCTCCTGATTCAAGTTCTTAAGGACCTGGAATGAAAGGCATGCACCACAATGCTTAGAAACCAGCTAGAGTTGCTTGTTGCATGAAGTATACATGTCTCAAATTATCAATCTGTACAACATAAATATACATATAATCAAAAGGGCTCATTAAAAATAAGAGGGTTCACATAAAAATGGGTAAATTTGGTCAAGGAGAGAATATTCTGTAAACAGGCTTGTTTTTCTTAATTTTATTAACTTCCTGTTTCCCTTAGTCCCTTTATTGCTGGGTTCCCTAATTGTAGGAGGTCCTTCTGTCTATGTATTGCTTTTATTGATTAATGGATAAAGAAAACTGTCTTGGCCTGTGATAGGGCAAAGAAACAGAGCTAGGCAGGGAAAACTAAAGTGAATGCTAGGAGAAAGGAAGCATGGTCAGAGAGAAGCCATAGAGCCACTGCCAGAGTCAGACATGCAGGAACTTTGATGGTAAGCCACTGCCACGTGGCGATACACAGGTTAATAGAAATGGGTTAAATTCATATGTAAGAGTTAGCCAATGAGAAGCTGGAGCTAATGGGCCAAGCAGTGATTTAATTAATGCAGTTTCTGTGCGATTATTTGGGGGTCTAAGCTAGCCGGGCAGCCAAGAATCAACAAGCGGCCCTCCTCCAACACCTAGTTGTTTGACTTAGATCAGTGGGATCACACATGATATGCCCTTTGGCCTAGGCACCTTTCTACATTTCGACTGTGAAGGTCAGCTGAGTGGTTGTCCGTAGGTCTGTCTCATTCATTTGAGGGCTGCAGAGCGTGATGGTGAGCATTTGTTGACAACTTGATCCAGAATCACTTGGGAGATATGCCTCAGGACATGTCTGTGGGCAATTATCTTGATAACATTAATTGATGTGCTAGACTTATATCATGGGAAGGACTATTTCCTTGTCAGGGGAGAGTAGACTATGTGAAATGGAGACAGCGAGATGAGAGCGGGTATTCACCAGTTTCTTCTGACTTCTCCTGTGCTGGTCCCTACCGTGATGGATTGTACCTCCAATCGTGAGGCAGAAAAATCTCTGCTTTCCTTGAGGCATTTTTCCTAGGGTATTTTATCAGGGCCACAGGGAGAGAAACTAAGACACAGAGTTTGCCCGCAATGCCGATGTTGCAATTCCTTACAAATGGCCCTTAAGACTATTACAGAGACGGCCACTGTGACTATCGTTAGGGTTTGAATATGAAGCATCCCTTATAGGTCTGTGTGTTGAATGTTTGGCCCCCAGATGATGGTGCTGTTTGGGGAGGTTCTGGAGACGCAGGAGGCAAAGCCTAGCGGGGGTGGGGGCGTAGAGGGGATGAGGGAGTAGAACCCTAGGGTCAGGAGGATTTGCAGGTGTGCTGTACTGGGTTACTTCCCATCTCACTGTCTCCTGTCGGTCGTGGTATAAATTTCTCCTCGGCCACATGTTCCCACGGCCATTGTGTTCCCATCACTGCGTTCTGTCTAAGTCCCTGTCTCCAGTTGACCATGAACTGATCCCTCTGAACCCCCATCCCTTGGATTGTCTATGTTCGGTCACAGATAACACACTGGTGAAAAGCAAATTAATAAAGTGTCACAGGTAGCTCTTGAATAAGGTACCCATACATTTTTTTTTTTTGAGACTGAGTTTCTTGCTATGGAGCTGAGGATGACCTTGAACTACTGATCCTCTTGTCTCTACCTCCCAGATGCTGAGATTACAGGGATGCACCCACAAGCCAGTTTATACAGTACTGGATGGAACCAGGGTGTCAAGCATGCTAAGCAAGCACATGGACATCTGCAGCCCCTTCCACATTTTCTTTAAGCGTTTATCCTTGTGGACCTACTGGGATATGGAGATTGCATATGTTTCTATATTGAAACCTAGCAGAAAGTGCTAACAGGGTCACAAAAGCTTTGTTCCTACTGTCAGTGCATGAGGGCTGTGATTGTACCTAGCTTCTGACAGCAGAAGAGTCTCAGGGATCACCTTTTTATTTGGTCTATAACAGAGAGAGAGAGAGAGAGAGAGAGAGAGAGAGAGAGAGAGAGAGAGAGAGACAGAGAGAGAGAAAGAGAGAACATTGACTGTTTCTCTTAGTTGCTCTCTATCTAATTTTCCTAGACAGGGTCTCCTACGGAACTTGTCTGGCCAGCAAGCCCTGAAGACCCTCTTGCCTCTGTCTTTCTGGTTCTGCATTGCAACACAACACTGGGCTTTTTCTATGGATACTGGGGAACTGAACTCAGATCCTTGTGTTTGTCCAACGAGCAATCTACTGCCTGAACCATCTTCCAGTCATGTTTATTTGCCTTTAACCATTCAGATGGAGGTGTGAGGTGTTTTGAATACTGATTTACTTTGCATTTCTCTGATGACTAATGACATTAGCACCTTTTCAAATGTGTTATTAGTCATCTGGGCATCTTCTTTTGTACCGTGACTGCCTACATTTTATCTCCATATTTCTGTTGCTTCTTTTCCTTTCGGTTTGTGAGATCTTTTAAAAAATTTTCACGTACTTGAGTTATGGCTCCATTATTGGTGGCATATGTTGTCTGAGTAATGCTGTCAAGACTATCATTCTTGTGGCTTTCAGCACACATAAGGATGCGTTTAAACTGGGTGGAATTTTGAAGAGGAAAATTTTATGCTCATGAGAGATTTTGATTTGATATGTGCTTAGAAAATTTCCCATCTGTGATAAACTACTCTGACAAAAGGAAACAGGGGAGGGGAGGAAGGTTTATTTGTGCTTACAGTTTGAGAATGCAGCCCACATGGTAGGAGAGTCACAGGACCAGGAACATGAGGCAGCCAGTCACATTGCATCCACAGTCAGGAAGCAGAGAGAGATGAGTGACACACATGGATGGTGACTCCCCCCTCTTTGTTAACTAGATACCCCCTCACAGGCATGGTCTCCTACATGACTCTAGATCCTGTCAAGATGATAATCATTATTAACTAATAATTAAAAGATACAAGGGGGCTGGAGAGATGGCTCAGTGGTCTTAACCACTGGCTGCTCTTTCAGAGGACCAGGGTCCAATTCTCAGTACCCACAAGGCAGCTCACAACTGTCTGTAACTCAGTGTCCAATGGATCTGACTCCCTCATACAGACATATGTGTAGGCCAAATACCAATACACGTAATAAAAATATTTTTTCAAAAATGTAGGAATGAGCCAGATGATGGTGGTGCATGCCTTTAATCCCAGCACTCAGGAGACAGAGGCAGAGGCAGGCAGATCTCTGTAAATTCAAGGGTAGCCTGGTATACATAGCGAGTTCCAGGACATCCAAGGCTACACAGAGGAACCCAATCTTGAAAAACTAAATATCTAAGTGTGTGTGTGTGTGTGTGTGTGTGTGTGTGTGTGTGTGTGAACATAAAAAATAAAAGAATAGGTGCAATAAGAAGCATATGTAATCCCAGTGCTAGGGAAGCAGAGACAGATAGAATTCCTGGTGTTTTTGCCAACCAGCTCAGCCAAATCAGCAATTCCCAGGTTAGGTGAGATTCCCTGCCTCAAAAAATTAAGGTAAAGGAAGACACACAACATCGTCCTCTGGCCTCAAATGCACAGACACACATATGCTCATGTACCTTTGTTCAACACACACAAAACAATATCAAGTATAAACTTTGTTACTATCTGTACACGTAACTGAAGTATGAGATATACATGTGCATAAGAATGAGATAAAAAAGGTTCTTTGAGCTTTGAAGAAGTATTTACATGATGAAGGCAGTCAGGAGCCCGCCCTTAGAACTTCCCAGCTCCAATTTTGCCTCCTTCTAAAAACAAATACTTCATCTTGTGCTGTGGGACAATGGTCTATACCCTATCACTTGTATTTTAATAAAATGCTGATTGGCCAATAGTCAGGCAGGAAATGTAGGTGGAGCAACCAGGCAGGAAGTAGAGGTGGGGTGATGAGAATAGGAGAATTCTGGAAAGTGGAAGGTTCATTCTGCAGCCATCACACAGATACAGAGGAAGCAAGATAAGGACACCTCACTGAAAAAGGTACCAAGCCACGTGGCTAACACAGACAATAATTATGGGCTAATATAAGTTATAAGAGTTAATAATCAGCTTGAGCTAATAGGCCAACCAGTTTATGATTAATGTAGACTTCTGTATGTTTTCTTTGGGACTGAATGGCTATGGGATTGGGAGGGACAGAAACCTTGATCAACAAATGGCACCCACGTGGACAACTGCATCTACATAAAGCCTGAGAAAGCTTGGGAAGTAATTCTAGACAGAATAGAATAAAGTTAAGCATGGCTTATTGATAGCAGCACTTTCTCAGGTGGGATCTCTTTGCTACAGACAAACGCATCTCATTTAAGAGAAGCTTCCTGACTTAGCTTTAGCTGTGAAACCTTGCAGCTCTTTTAAGAGGCCCTGCCACCAACTTTTAAATGGTGTTCATGAATAGCTGACAGCATGCTTCTTGGTGGTAGCAGGGACCTTGAAATGCCACAGAGTTGTGGCAAAAAAACATGGCTCCAGTCATTACCTCTGCCATTAAGTTAGACTCTTAGAAAGCTAAGGAATGGGATGCATCTAGCCATCAAAGCCACAGCTTTAATCCTAGCCATATCACTCAGCAAATTAAAAACTCATTTGGTCAGAAAAAGATATACAGTAAAGACAGATTCAAAGATGAAAAAAACATCTAAATGGTTTACATTGTGTTTAAAATTAAATGTTGATTTGGGAGAGAAAAGAAAAAGAATAAAGTACTTAAAATAAGAAAGAAACAAAAAAAAAAGAAAGAGAGTAGTTGAGTATGGTGGCACACACCATTAATCCCAATACTTGAGAGGCAGAGGCAGGTGGATCTCTGTGAGTTCAAGGACAACCTGGTCTACAGAGTGAGTGCTAGGACAGCCAAAGATACACAGAGAAACCTCGTCTCAAAAAGTCAAAAATTAAAAATAAAAATAAAAGAAATAGAGTTTAAAATAAAGCCAGATAAAGATGAAAAATACACAGAGAGTCTGGATAGAGCATGTTATTGTGTTGTCTTTAAATTGTTTGAATGCTGAGGAAGAAGCAACAGCTGCTAAAAGACATTTGATTACAAATGTTGCTGGAGTAGTCCAACATACATATATTGAAAATGCTTTGAGTTCAAAATTTAGGTCAAAAGATATGTTACTTGGGAGAAGAGGTTTTTTTTTTCCCCACAGGAAATGGGAGGCTGTAGATTTGTGTGGGGCTAAGAAAAATCAGGTTTGATCAAGGAAGACCCCCCTGAGAAATCTCTGATAAGAGTTAATGGCCCGGATGATCCAATGTTTCAAAGAACCTCTGTTGGAATTTCCTGTGAGTTCTATATCCAGAACAGTTTCAAGACTGCTACCTGAGATGGTCAAGCCTCGCAGAATTTTCCAGTCAAGACTTGACCATAATTCTAAATTTTCTTTAGGTCCCGGTAAGATTATCAGCACCCCCAATCAGCAAGAAGTAGTCTGGAAAACTATACCACATTCCCAAAAAATGGATCATGGATGTTTGCCTTTGTTTAGAATGTTAGCTACAAGTTGTTATGGATAATGGTCAGGAGAAAAGATAAACAAAAGAGATTTGATTCAGAGTTCTTGCTTTGAAAAAAAGTGAAGGGGGAAGTGCTGTGGGACAATGCTGATTGGCCAGTAGCCAGGCAGGAAGTATAGGTGGAGCCACCAAGCAGGAAGTAGAGGTGGGGTGATGAGAATAGGAGAATTCTGGGAAGAGAAAAGCTCAGTCTGCAGCCGTCACCCAGACACAGAAGAAGCAAGATGAGGACACCTCGCTGAAAAAGATACAAAGCCACATGGCTAACATGGACAAGAATTGTGGGCTAATATAAGTTATAAGAGTTAATAAGAAGCCTGAGCTAATAGGTCAACCAGTATATAATTAATGTACACCTCTGTGTATTTCTTTGGGACTGAATGGCTGCAAGATCAGGCAGGACAGAAACCTCAATCAACAATCTTGATGTCCACTATCCTAAGGAGTTAGGCAAAGCACACAGAAGACTGTGCTTAGCCGGACCATCTCAAGATGGGATTATATTTCATATACTCAAGGGAACATGTCATGAGCAACATTCTCTGCCCCCTCCCTGGATACCTTTTTTTTTTTTTTGCTACAGCTTTTCCTACCTTTCTAGACCATTCATCTATCCAAATGTGTTAGACATAATCTCAAATATCCAGATTCCTTCCCTCAACTGCCCAATGGCTCCCGGTGATGTCAAATCCATTCCAAGTTCTGTTGAGTTTACTTCTTATTTCATAAAAGTGGGTCAGTCTCTCCATGCCTTCCATCACTATCGTTCTTTAGCTGGATACCTGCTGTCACCTGGTTCCTTCACTTCTTCATAGCATTCTACTGTGAAAGTTTGAATAAGAATGCCCTCCGTGGGTTCATGCATTTTAATACTTGGTTTCCAGTTGATGAAACTGTATGGGAAGGATTAGGAGGTGTGGCCTTGTTGGAGGAGGTGTGTCACTGGTTTGGGGTAGATTTTGAGATTCCAAAAGTACATGCCATTCCAAATATGCTCTCTCTGCCTCATGGTTATATCTCAAGATGTGAGCACTCAGATATTGCTCCAACACTGTGCCTGCCTACCTGCCTGCCTGCCTGCTATATGCTCTCTGTCATGATGATCATGGGCTCAACCCTCTGAAACTGTAAGCCCCAAATAATTTCTTTCTTCTATAAGTTGCCTTGGTCATGTTGTCTAAACACAGTAATAGAGAAGTATTTAAAACACTTACAAATCTACTTTTTATTGGAGTAACTAAAGAGGCAAACCTAAACACATCTAGCTCCACCCCCTTAGAACAATGATCACATCTAGGAACTTGAACCTCCAAATCAGATCTTTCCTTCTCCAGCCTCATGTTCTACCTTCTATGTTACTGTTGCCCTCCTGCAACAAGGAGTTATTGTTTCTTTCATATTCTACATGTTGCTTCTGGCCTCTGTTCTTCACTGCAGACAGCCTCTCCCTGCGCTATGACTTCACATCAGCCTCTGCCTCTCTACGATGCTTCATCCCTCCAGACCCAATTTAAGGGACATGCCACTCAGAAAGTATTTCCCAACCAGCCTTCACACCCTCTCACCTTCTTCTCTGTTCCCTTGAGCTCAGAGCAGTGCTGTCATTTCACTTAGCAATGTGAAGGGTTTCTCTTGACCTAGAGTCAGCCTCTTCCACTAAACCATAAGAACCAGTGACACAAAGCCAGTGGTCCTTGTTTTGTATCTAGCCTCCCTGTTCTTGGCTCTAGCAAAGCACTGTCTCTTAAGACTGTTGGAAAATTAAATGGTCTCCAAGTGAAAGAATCATTATAATCATGTGTCAATCCTTTCAGGTTTATCTTTTTATGATCTGTTTTTATTCTATTTAAACAATTTTTACTTATGGACATATGTGGGGGGCTAGGAGGGTATGTGCCTATATGTATGCGGGTGCCTTTAGAGGCCAGGAGAGGGCATTGGATACCCTGGAACTGAGGTTATTAGCAGTTGTGAGCTGCCTGATGTGAGTGCTGGGAACCGAACATGAGGCCTTTGCTAAAGTATATACTCCTAACTGTTGAGCCATCTCTCTAGTCCCTTGATTCTATTTTATTAATATGTAATCATATTATTTTTATTTTAATAGTATGTCAATAAACGGTTGTGTATGTGTATGAAGATAATTAGTACTACAAGATTAAAATATCCAGGAACTGGAGATGTAGCTCAGTGGCAAAATGCCTAGCATTTGCAAGGGATGTTGCTATCTATTTCTCTCTCTCTCTCTCTCTCTCTCTCTCTCTCTCTCTCTCTC
>NC_022010.1:26242277-26245111 GCF_000317375.1 Microtus ochrogaster | reverse complement strand
TCTCTCTCTCTCTCTCTCTCTCTCTCTCTCTCTCCCTATCATCTATCTATCTATCTATCTATCTATCTATCTATCTATCTATCTATCTATCTATCTCTGTGTATTTGTGTGTGTTTTATACATTATTACATAGAAACAAGCTTCTAAATAAATTTCAAACAATTTTTATTACACTTATATACATGTGTGCATATGTATGTGTTTGTTCACGCCATGGCACACATGTGAAGGTCAGAGAACAGAGCAGATAAAAGCTGTTCTCCTTTTATCACATGGGCCCTGGAGTTGGGTGCTTAAGCACCCTTTCCCACTGAGCTAAGTCACCAGCCCCTAAAACACATCTTTTAAGCTTTTTGATTTGTTTTTGATTTTATGCATATGGATGAGTCATCTGCGTGTATGTCTGGACACCCCAAGCAAGCCTGGTTCCCATGGAGGCAAAAAGAGGGTACTGGAACCCATGAAACTAGAATTACAGACAGTTGTGTGCCATCATGTGGGTCCTGGAATCTGACCCCAGGTCCTCTGGAAGATCATTTAGCGCCCTAAATCATTGAGCTATGTCTCCAGCCCTCTAAATTATACTTTAAAAATCTCTTTTCTACAGTTTTAGTATGTCTTACAAGAGAAGCAGAAACAAAGGTACACAATTTATTCCACACTAACCCAAGATTCCTGAAGAGCTGTATAAAATGGAGTTTTCCCAGACCTTATTGCATGAAGTCTCCTCCTAGCTTGAAAGTGGATCTTGTCATTCAGTCCCTTTGAAAAGCATATGTCCATTCAGTCTCTATGGGGTAATACTTGGGGAACCAGAGCATCAAACTCCCCCAGTCCAGTCATTATAAAAGTGGGGTCCTCCATAAAAGGGAACAGTTAACCTCTAAGCAAATTTAAATGAAAAAAAAAACCCCAGACTGACACTGGGTTCTTTTACGCTGCACTTAGTCACTTTAGCTAAGACTATGGAAGAGCATTTAGATCAAAACACTTCAAACAAGTCCTGGACTCTTCAGTTCTGGACTTGGTGATGCCAAGGTGACAATTTTGTCATATGGACAGCAGTTGAGAATCTGGTCTTTTAGAAGGAGTCAGTTTCAAAGATTCTCCTAGGGACCAAGTGTAGTGGAATATTCCTTTACACGGTGTGAAGATATTTCACCGCGATTGGTTTAATAAGAAGCTAACCGGCCAATAGCTAAGCAGGATTTTTGAGTCACAGAGAATGCTGGGAAGAAAAAGGGCTGAGTCACGAGGAGATGCCCCAACTCAGAGGAAGCAGCATAGCAGGACAGAGTGAAGGTAATAAAGCCACAAGGCAAAAGCAAATGAATAGAAATGGATTAATTTAAGTTATAAGAGTGAGTTAGAAACAAGCTTAAGCTATCAGTCACTTTCATAATTAATAAGTCTCCCTGGAATGATTTGGGAGCTGGCTGGTGGGACAGAAAAATTTGTCTACATCCATGTCTGACTCACATGTGAATGGTCCTTGTTATGAGGGACAGCCTTCCACTGCAGGGTTATTATCTAATAGTGCCCCCAAGCTTTTCATAGAACCCAGAAACTTGGTTTGTATTACTTTCTTCCTGTAACTACAAAGATGTGGGCAGACAAGGTGGCTCAGTGGGTAGAAGGCATTTGTTACCAAGCCTGACGACCTGGGTTCAATCCCTGGTACCCACACTGTGGGAGAAGAGAACTGACTTCCATAAGTTTTCCTCTGGCCTCCATATGTGGGCTATGGCACCTGTGTGCCCTTTCTATAATAATCATAATAATGGTCATAACGATGTTTATAGAGTTAATGAATAAAATTCATGTTTTAAAGAGGACTTGAGAGATGGCTCCACGGTTGGGAGCACTTGTTGCTCTTTTAAAGGAACCAAGTTCTATTCCCGACACTCACATGGTGGTTCACAACTGTCTGTAACTTCAGGGAATACCACACCTTCTTCTGGACCCCTGGGCACCAAGCATATGTATGGTGCATAAATAAACACAAAGACAGAACACTTGTGCATATAGAATAATAATAAAACAAAACAGAAAAACTAACCATCACAGGTCTTTACAGCCCACTGAGTCACTTTTAACTGGTCCTGCCCTTTACCCCTCTGACTTTTTAGTGTGTATATGTGTGTGTGCATGTGTGTGTGTATGCATGTGTGTGTGCTTTGGCACACATTAGATGTCAGAGAACAACTTTTGGGAGTCGGTTCTCTCTTTCCCACTAGGATGCAGGTCCCAGGAATTGAACTCAAGCTTGGTACCAAAGGTCTTGACCTGCTAACCCATCTCACTAACCTGTATTTGTATTTCTTACAGCTCTCAAGCCAGACAGAGCTCATGGTGTAACAGTTTAAAAAGTACCTTCTCAGATGAGCATGGTAGCACACAGCTGCATCTCAACCCCCCCCCCATCTGTTAAGGAAAGAGGATCGTGGGCTTAAAGCCAGCTTAGGTTACATGGCAAAGACCCTGTATTAAAACAACGACAGGGCCTGGGAAATGGTTCAATTAGTAAAGTACTGGTAGCTCAAACATGAGGCCTAGAGTTCAAATCGCGCAGGAGCCATGTAAAAAGCTAAGTGTGGTATGTGTACCTCTAATCCCAGCACTGGGAAGGCAAGCAGGCTGATCTCTGGAATTCCCTGGCCCTAGTCTTACATCATACCCAAGTGCAGACTGTGGCCCTTCTTGGATCAGGAAGGAAAATAAAACTGACAGAAAAAGATAATTTGCCAGGCGGTGGTGGCGCACGCCTTTAATCCCAGCACTCGGGAGGCAGAGGCAGGCGGATCTCTGTGAGTTCGAGACCAGCCTGGTCTACA
>NC_022010.1:26240186-26242177 GCF_000317375.1 Microtus ochrogaster | reverse complement strand
AGAGCTAGTTCCAGGACAGGCTCCAAAACCACAGAGAAACCCTGTCTCGAAAAAACCAAAAAAAAAAAAAGAAAAGAATAAAAAGAAAAAGAAAAAGAAAAAGATAATTTTAGAGCACTTAGAAGAATTTGGAATGTATAATAGATGGAATTATAAAATCATTAAGTTTCTTAAGAAAGAGGACATCAATTGCATTACAAGAGAGAAATATCATTATTCTTAAGAAACAAAAGAGAAGATATTTAGAAGCAAAATGCCATTTAATCTCCAACTTATTACAAAGGGGAGGTATGTACGTGTGTATGCATGTACAGGAATATGCAGAAAGAGGCAGTGAGCAGGGTTGGGAGATGGCTGGACAGGTAAAGTACTTGCCTGGACAGGTAAAGTTCAGAATTCCAAAATGTACATAAAACTCAGGTGGGCGGGATTACTGGCAGTCCCCCTGTAATCCCAAAGCTTGGTTTGCAGACAGGAGATCCCGGAAGCAAGCTAGCAAGCCAGACTGGCCAAACTGGTAAACTCTTTGTGATGTGGGAGTCCTCTCTGTGTGCTGTCATTACCATTAATGAATAAAAACACTGCCTTGGCCTGTTGATAGGGCAGAACTTAGGTAGGCAGGGAAGATAGAACTGAATGCTGGGAGAAAGAAGGGCAGAGCCAGAGAGACGCCATAGAGCTGCCAGAAACAGACACTGGGAATTTTACCTGGTAAGCCACTGCCACATGGTGATACGCAGATTAATAGAAATGGGTTAAATTAATATAAGAGTTATCCAATAATAAATTAGGGCTAATGGGCCAAGCAGTGATTTAATTAATACAGTTTCTGTGTGGTTATTTCGAGGCTAAGCTAGCCAGGTGGCTGGGACGAACAAGTGGCCCCTCCCCCTACATTTATGTCATATACCTGCCTTGATACATAAGGTAGCGAGTAATTCAGGAAGACCCCAAGGTCAACTGATAGTCTGTACATGTATGTACGTGCACACAATCTCTCGTCTGTGTTCCTCTGTACACAGATCTACACACATGTGTACATCATCCCCCCAAAGAGAAGGAGCGGGCTGACACAACAGGGGGGTGCCTAGACACACTCCCAGGGCCACACGCTCTACAGGACAGATGAGCTCCTCAAACTCTTTGAAGAATGTAGAGATTTCAAAAGAGTCAACACCATGAAAAATTAATGGGCAAAGTAAATAAAAAAAAAAAAGACTGAGGGATACATCACAGCCGAGTGCAGAGTGAGACTGTTAATGGATCCCGGATCGGGGCGGGAGGTAAAAGTGACAGAAAGAAAAAGACATTTTCAGGGCACCAGGACTGTACAATAGATGAAATTTTGAAACTGCTAGGTTTTAAGAGACGGGGCATAGTGATATTCTGCAAGAGATGTGTTGATCTTGGGGAATGTAAGAAACCATATTTAGGTTGAAATACCACACTGGCTGTAATTACCCAGGTGACTGGGGAGAAAGGTGTGCTGGTCCGGGTACAGGTGTATGCATACATCTCTACCTACATTTATAATGTGGTGTCACGTGAACTGGTTAGGCTATGTGGCGTCATGGGCCCGTCTTTTAACTTTTATCTGAGACAGATTTTCCAAGGGAAAAAAAAAAAGATTTTCAAAACAATTCCTGCAAAGATTATATTTTAGAGAAGTAGAATGCCCATTGTTGGGCAAAAACCTTCAAAAATTAGATAATAAAGTATAGAGACTGACAGCAGGCTGGAGGTGGGTATGCTTTGTCTAGGGGGTCAGTGCAGGTCTGTGTGAGAAAATGGTACTTGGCTAAAGTTCTGAAGGACAAGAAATAAGCAGTTCTGGGAGACATGGCACAGAACCACAGGTCCAGTAAAGGTCTGAGGTGGAAATTAATGTTGGTAATTTAAGAAACTGGAAGCAAGCCTGAGGGTGTGGCTTAGCAGCAGATGACCTGCCTAGAATCCCCCAGTGAGGGGCTGGGGTGTGGCTCAGTGGTAGA
>NC_022010.1:26229849-26239376 GCF_000317375.1 Microtus ochrogaster | reverse complement strand
AAAAAAAAAAAAAAAAGAAAGAAAGAAAGAAAGATTCTAGGTGAGTGATCTACCGCTGAGCCAGGGAGATGACTTGGTCATGAACTCTGATTCCTAGCATCTCTATAAAAGAAGGACATGGTGGTGGTGGTGATGGTGGTGGTGGTGGTGGTGGTGGTGGTGGTGGTGGTGGTGGTGGTGGTGGTGGTGGTGTGTCCCCAGGCTAGAGGGGTAGGTACATACAGGTCAATCACTGTAGCTTGTTGACCAGTTCATCTAGCCAAATTGATGATATCTGGGTTTATCAAGAGACCCAATCTTGAGAACCGGTATTCAATTCCCAGGACCCACATGGCAATCCACAACTGCCTGTAACTCCAGTTTCGGGGGCTCCAACCCTCACGCAGACACACGTGCAAGCAGGACATCAATGCACATGAAGTAAAAATAAATAAATCATTAAAAAAAGAGATCCAATCTTTAAAAAAATAAGGTGAAAAGTAATTGAGGAAGACACCCAATGTTGACATTTGACCCCTACATGGATATGTGCATGCACATTGACATATATATATGCACACACACATGCGTGCTATCTGTAGGTAATGTCACACACAGAGACAAGCGAGAGACTCTGAAAGACACATGAAAATGATATTTGTATTCAGTAAGTAATCAGAATGGCATTTCAAGTCTTTGGATATTGCCAAGATAAATATATTATAGAAAGATGAGAGAGTTAAATAGAAAGAAAGAAGCCATAGGAAGAAATTGTGAGATCGCATTCCTCTCCTTTGAGGTTGCAAGAGACTTTTCTCAGTATAAAAGCGGGAGAGGAAATCACACAAATACCAATATTTCTAACCTCACTCTTTTCAAATATGTCCACACAAAGAAAATCACTATCAACAATATTGACAAAAGTCTTCTTGGACACTTTGGTGCTGGGCACAGATGAAGGATGCTCTCTGAAGAGATCCAGCAATGACGGATGAAATATAAACAGGAAACCAGGAGGAGGATGGAGGTCCTCGTACTAGATGAACATCTTCAGGGACTGGGGTGGGGGACAGAGTTAGCAAGTAACAGAGAAAGATTGTTTTTGTTTATTTTTGTTTCTGTGATGAACCCTGACAAGAAGCAACTTGGGAGAGGAAAGGGCTTATTGAGCTTACGTTTCCAGTCACAATCCATCACCCAGGGAAGTCAGGACAGCAGTAAGCTGAAGCCAGGTGTCCTTGCTACCATACATATTATTACCTCCTACTGAAGAATTCACTTCACAGTCAAATTAGCAGGAACCATGAAGGACGACGCTGCTTGCTGGCTCGCTCACAGGCTCATGCTTAGTCAGCCCTTCTTACATAATCCAGGACCGCCTGCCTAGGGAGTGGTGTTTCCCACAGTGGGTTTGGGCCCCTCAGACGTTCCAACAGGCCCATCTGATCTAAGCAATTCCTCGGTTAAGGTTCTCCTCTCAGATGACTCCAGGCTGTGTCATTGACAGCTGAAGCAGCTAGGACAAAGGTAAAGAGTGACCAAGGAGGACACTGAATGAACTCTGAATCCACCCACGCATCAGTGCATGCATCCACCCACCCACCCATGAGTGCAAACTACACACACACACACACACACACACACACACACACACACACACACAGTGATGGTTTAAATGAGAACGGCTTGTATATTTGCATGCCTAGTCCCCAGTTGGTGAACTGTTTGGAAAGATGAAGGGTATATGTCCTCGGAAGAAGGTATGTTGCTGGGGATGGGCTTAGAGATTCAAATGCCCATGCCAGGCCTAGTGTCTGTCTCTGTGTCTGAAGCTTGCAGACCAAGATGTATAACTCTCAGCTACTGCTCCTGCATCATGTGTGCCGCCATGTTCCCCACCATGATGCTGATGAACTAAACTTCTGAAACTGTAAGCTAGCCCCAGTTGAATCCTTTATAAGAATTGTGTTGGTTATAGTGTCTGTTCACAGTAATAGAACACTGACTCAGACACATACATACACACACACACATAAAAAACAAAAAAACAAAAACAAAACAAACAAAAAAACAGGGGACCCTTGATCCAAAATCAGGCTGGAGTAAGATGTAGGAGATAAAGGTTTACCAGGTTTGGGGATGTAGCTGACCAGACATCACTAGGGCTATCTCCTCTGTTGGCTTGCATCCAGATCCACAATAATAAATCATCTAGGCATCTCATCACCGTGGAGAGTGGGGAATGACGCAGGAAGCAACAGCTTCCCTTAACACTTGTTTTTCCATTCACGCCACTCCTCTGCCCACCACCCCTCGTTCCTGACTAGGGAGCAGCTGTCGTTCGTTCTCCAGACAGAAGACGACAAAGAAGCGTTTGGTTTAAGATGAATTCTGGGCCCCCAGAAGTGTGTGGGCTGCGATGTAATTATTCTACGGGGAGAGTGCGCGTGTTCCAGCAAATTACACCCTTCAGTCCCCTCGTTAAGCTGTGCCGGAACAACAGCCCGCTGACTCACGCGATGATGCTGTGAGAGGCTTTACCTGTGACTTTTTTATTCCAAGCAGCAGGTGGCAAGTGGCAGAGCAAGGGGCAGTCTGGTGGACTCTCTTCCCTCACAGACACCGGGAAAGAACAAAAGCTGGGCTGGGCGATAGCTGAGTCAGTGAACTACCCGCCTTGTAGCATAAGGGCCTCGGTGCGATTTGCAGAAGTCATGTGGGGGGGAAAAGCTGGATGTGGTATGTGCTTGCAGTACCAGCACTGCAGGGATGGAGACAGGAGGATCCCTGGAGCTCACCGGCCAGCTCTCCCCTTCCTAAGTCCTGTGAGAGACGCTGTCTCAAAGGAAGTGGACAACTTCTAAGGAAAGACAGGGTTGATCTCTGACCTCAACGTGCTCCTGCATGCACATGCTCATGCACACATGTGCATTTTCACATACATGAACAAACACACATGCATACACAAACCCACAAGTGCATACATACAAACATACAGACTGAAGACATCAGTCATCAATTAAGAGCACTTGCTGCTACAGCAGAGGACCCAGGTTCTGTTCCCAGCACTCACATCTGGTGGGTCACAACTAAATATAACTCCAGCTCCAGGGGATGCAATGCCCTCTTCTGGGTCAAATAGGTACCCACATTCACATGTACATACTCTCCCCCTCCACCCACATACACACAGTTAAAAATAAGAGCCGAGACTTGAGTGCATTGGCACAGGAGACCGCTTCCTAAATATAATCCCAGTAGCACAAACACTGAGAGCAACAATTAATAAACGGGACCTCCTGAAACTGAGAAGCCTCTGTAAAGCAAAGGACACGGTCAACAAAACAAAATGGTAGCCTACAGAATGAAAAAAAATTCTTCACCAACCCTACATCAGACAGAAGGCTGATCTCTAAAATATACAAAGAACTCAAGAAATTGGTCATCAAAAGAACAAATAAGCCAATAAAAAATGGGGTACAGACCTAAACAGAGAACTCTCAATAGACAAATCTCAAAGAACTGAAAGACACTTAAAGAAATGTTCAACATTCTTAGCAGTCAGAGAAATACAAATCAAACTCTGAGATTCCATCTCTCACCTGTCAGAATGACCAAAATCAAAAACACTGATGACACTTTATGCTGGAGAGGATGTGTGGTAAAGGGAACACTCCTGCATTGCTGGTGGGACTGCAAGCTGGTACAGCTGCTTTGGAAATCAGTATGGCGATTTCTCATAAAATTAGAAAATAATCTACCTCAAAACCCAGCAATGCCTCTGTTGGGTATATACCTAAAAGATGCTCAATCATACCATAAGGACATGTGCTCAGCTATGTTCATAGCAGCATTGTTTGTAATAACCAGAACCTGGAAACAACCTAGATACCCCACAATCAAAGAATGGAAAAAGAAAATGTGATACATTTACACAGTGGAGTACTACACAATGGTAAAAAATAAAGACATCTTGAAATTTTCAGGCAAATGAATAGATGTAGAAAAATCATATTGAGTGAGGTAACCCAGACCCAGAAAGACAAATATAATATGTATTCACTCATAAGTTGTTTTTAGACACAAAGGAAAGAAAAACCAGCCTACAGGCCACAACCCCAGAGAAACTAGACAACAAACAGGACCCTAAGAGAGACATACATGGATCTACATAGGAAGGAGAAAAAGACAGGATCTCCTGAGTAAATGGGTAGTGTAAGGGTCATGGGAGAGGGTAGAAGGAGAGAGGAAGGAAGGAAAGAGAGTGGATAAAATGTGTAGCTCAATAAAAGCAATAGAAAATAAGAGCTGGAGAAATGTCTAACCAATTAAGAGGCCTTCCTGATTTTGCTGAAGACCCAAGTTGTTTTCTGAGCACTCACATTAACCCCAAATACCTGAAAGTCCCTCTCCAGGGAAATCCATCGCCCTCTTGTGGGCTTTGTGGGCACTGCACTCACGTGCACACACACAATTTAAAATTAATCATTTTTCCTTTTTTATGAAATAAAATTTTTAATGCAATACATTTTTATCATGTTTCCCCTCCACCAATTCCTCCCAAAGTCTCCCCCAAATCCTCCCCACCCAACTTTGCATTCTTTCTCTCTCTTTAAAACAAACACCCCAAAACAAAATAAAACAAGAAACACACACTCACACAAACATAAAAAGGAAAATCGAAATAAAGAAGTAAAAACCATTAAGACAAAAAAAAGCCTAAATAAAGCAAAGTGAGACAAAAATATTATTGAGTTCATTTTGTGTTGACCAAATACTCCCAGGCGTGGGGCCTGCCCTGAAATGTAGTTAATGCACCCAGTGAGATGCCGTTGGAGAAAACTGGCTTCTTTTCTTCTGGCAGTGGGTATCAGTTGCAGAGCCTCTTGGTTAGGGGTGGGAGATCATATCCACCCCACACACATCAGTGCTGGGACCCCACCTTGCTTGACCCAATGCAGGTCTGTAAGGGCTGCCACAGTCTTTTCAGTTCTGTGTTGTAGAATATTAGTTAAAGATGTGTTGCCTTTCTTTATACTGTGGAATATATGCAAAAATGGGTTGTGTTCTTTTATGTTACATTTATTCAACTCTATGAAACAGTGTTACTTTGCCTGTCTGAACCACCTGATTGGTCTAATAAAGAGCTGAATGGCCAATAGTTAGGCAGGAGAAAGGATAGGCAGGGCTGGCAGGCAGAGAGAATAAATAGGAGGAGAAATCTGGGAAGACATAGATCTATAATGTAGGAGCAAGAGAAGGAGAAAGACTCCAGGGGCCAGTCACCCAGCTACACAGCAAGCCGTGGAGTAAGAAGTAAAGAAAGGTATATAGTAAGGTAAAAGTCCATAGGCAAAAGGTAGATGGGATAATCTGACTTAAGAAACGCTTGCTAGAAATAAGTCAAGCTGAGGCTGGGCATTCGTAAGTAAGAATAAGACTCCATGTATTTATTTGGGAGTTGGGTGGCAACCCCCCCCCCCGACTCTAAACAGTAAAGAATAAAAGAAACCAACAACAGTCCTGGAAAACATTGTTTCCTTGGAGTCAAAAATACTCTTAATGTCAAACTAACACACTTTTTGGTCTTTGTTTCTAGGAAAGATCTCATGCTATAGCCCAAATCAGTTTGGATTTCTGCAGCCCAGGTTGGTCTCCAACTTTGGCAGTCCTCATGCCTCACACACCACCATATGGCTGACTTCTGACACACCTTCACCGGGTAGACTCAGTGAAATAACTAAACCAGGCACCCCATGTAGACAAGATCCAGATAGACACCCTGGAAAGAAGAATCCACAGTGAGAAGTGAGACCACCTCCAGTTGAGAGCCTAGTATGTCTTTCCAACTAACCAAAGAGAACGTGTTTACATCTTCCCAAACACAATTACCTTCCTGGTGTTTAAAATCTACTGCATAATGGAAATCTGCTAACCCCAAGACATGGGGGAGGCCTTCTCGCCCTTGCTCATCTGCAGACAAGTATTTTGTTTACTCGGCAGTGAGAGGTGTGGTGGGGTCTTCCCATGACTCATCAGTGTATCTCAACATAATAAACATATTGTGTGTGTGTATGGTATATGTTTGCGTACATGTGATAACAGAGAGTGCAAGAGGACCTTGGGTATCTTGCTCTGACATACTCCACCTTATACCCTTGGAGACATGGTCTCTCTGTGGCCCTGAAACTAGACTGGTGGCCAGTAAGTGCCAGTGATCCTCTTGTCACCACCTGCCACCCTGCTGTCCCCAACACTGTAGAGGTTAAAATTGGGAGTGGGGGTGGGGTCAGGTGAACAATATACCTGACTTTTTATATGGACACCAGGATTTGAACTCAGATCCCCATGCTTATACAACAACTGCTCTTGTCCACTGTGATGGTGGTGATTTGGATGAAAATGGCCCCCATAGACCCACAGGGAGTGGCACCATTAGAAGGCATGCCCTTGTTGGAGTAGGTGTGGTCTTGTTGAAGGAAGTATGTCACTAGGGGTGGGCTTTGAGGTTTCAGATGCTCAAACCAGGCCCGGTGTCACTCTCTCTTCCTGCAGAATCAGATATAGAACTCTCAGCTACCTCCTCAGCACCATGTCTGCTTGCATGCCACCATGCTTCCTGTCATGATGATAATGGAATAAAACAACTCTGAACTGTAAGCCAGTCCCAATTAAATGTTTTCCTTTCTAAAAGTTGCCATGATCATGGTGTCTCTTCGCGGCACTAGAAATCCTGTCAAAGACACCCATTGACTCGCCTCCCCAGTCTCTTGTTAAGAAAATCCTAAAAGAGTAAGAAAGCCCTGACCAGTGGGCGCAGAAGCAATGCAAAGTTCATGGGATTCTGGGTCCTAGAAACAGCACTATTTTCCGTCTTTGGCAGGTTCAAGGGTCATCCTAGAAGACCATTAAAAGCACAGTGCCCACACCAAAGTGCTGACTCTGAACCTGTGGCAAGGGACCTAGGCATCTCTATTTTTAACAAGTTCCCTAGATAGTTCTGAGTCACACCAAAGCATGAAGATCACTTAGCACAGCTGTTGAAGAATTCTATCATGCTAATCACTCAGGGCAAAGGTGACTTCTTATATGTCTCCTACAGCCACACTGAAGAAAGCTGTTTCTTTAAAAAAATTGGCCGTGCAAACCTACTCCTACAGTACCAAAGACCCGGCATTGAAGCTGTTCCTTTGTCCCTTTCTATAATACACAATTAAAAAAAAAAAAAAAAGAGACACCTGCCCAGAAAATTCTGGTTTGGCTGAAAACCTAACATCATTTGAGGAACAGGAAACAAGAATGCGTATTCTTAATAAATTCTATTTCTTGTTTGTTTTAATTTATATGTATGTGTATGCCGGTGTATGTCTGTATGCATGAGCATGTAGGGGCCCACAGAGGTCTGAGGAGGGCGTCTGACTTCCCTGGAGCTGGTGTTATAGGCAGCTAAGAGTCTCCTGAAGAGGATTCTGGGAACCAAACTCGTAATCACCAAGCCATCTCTCCAGCTCTGTATTTTTGGTTTTATTTAGGGAGCTGGGATCTCTGCTCCTTTCAATTTTACTTAGCTATTTGTTTATTTGCTTTGGGGTTGTATTTTTTTCATTTTACTTTTTATTCTTTTTTTAAATCAGAAAATTATTTTGCAATTTTATTTCTATTGTGTGTGTATGTGCACACGCATGTGCATGCACGCTCACGTGTGCATAACATGCTTTCATACACATGTGGAAGCCAGAGGACAATTCTCTGGAGTCAGCTCTCTTCCTACCATGAGATTCCTAAGAAACACACTCACATTATCAGGATTGGTGGCAGGCATCCTTATACTTGGAAACATGTCGCCAGCCCCCTGCTTGCCTTTTTGAATGCTGGATCTTGCTAGGTATCCCAGACTCACTTTAAACTCTTGGCCCTCCTGCCTTTGACCCTGTGAGCTTGCCCTATAGGCCCACATCACAGTTTAGGGGTTGATTTTTACGTTCTTGGTTTGGTTTGGTTGGTTTGATTGGGGCTTGTTTGTTTCTGTTTTATTATTGTTGCTTTTGTTTGAAACAGTGTCTCACTATGTTGCCAAGGCTGGCCTCAAACTGCAGAGCCTTCTGCCTCTGCTCCCTGAGTGCTGGGGTTGTAGGAGTATAATGGCACATGGATTTTCAATGTTAGCTCTAACAACTATCAATTCTCCAAATGAAGCCATACGACAGACTCCTGGGTTTCTATCAGACATACTCTTCTGTTAGTTCCATATTTTCCCATACCATATCTTAAGTTAGCAGAAAAGTTTATATTCTTATAGTTCTTTCTTAAAGAATTTTTTAAAAATTTAATTTATGGGTGTGTATTTGTGTGACTGTATGGGGTATGTGCATATATGACAGTTGTCCACAGAGACCAGAAGAGGGTGTCAGATCCCTTGGAGATGAAGTTACAGGCAGTTGTGAGTCGTCTGGCATGGGTGCTGGAAGCCAAACTCAGATGCTATGCAAGAGCAGCAAGTTCTTAACCACCTCTTCAGCCCCTTGTATCCTCCTCCTCAGAGCTTAAGTTAGAATGGGGAATGCATCAGGGGCAAGGTGAGGGAGAAGGGGTTGTGGGTGTAGGCATCTGCTTATCTACTCGTTTACTATGGGGTGGCACACAAGCACCACAGTCCACTTGTGAAGGTAAGAGAAGGACCCACAATTTCTCTCCATGTAAAAGCAAAGGATTGAACTCATGAACTCAGGTCCTTACTCTCGGCAGCAGGCACCGTGGAGCCATCTTGCTGACTCTTCTAATACCCGCTTTTATATCCCAACTTGTGCCATAAAAAGCAGCCTTGCGTCTTTCTGCTCTTCGATTCTTTCAGCGTTCTCACAGAAGAAGGGGCAGGGAACGCTCTTCACGGGATAGCCCTGCTGAGTAAAAGCTCACAATGGACCCGGGGAGACGGCTTGGTAAGGTTAAACATGTGCCTAACAAATGGGAGGACCTAAGTTTTATCCCTAGCGTCCACGGAATAAGCTGGGTGTGGGTGCCCAGGCTCTAGTCCTAGCACGGGATAGTAGAGACAACTGGATCCCTGGGGCTCAATGGTTGGCCAGCCTAGCTTACTTCATGTGTTCTAGACCATTGAGAGACCATGTCCCAAAGCCACAGGTGCCAGTGCCTGAGAATATCAGTTAAGGTTGACCTCTGACCTTCACATGTAAATAAAGTATTTGAGCACACACACGCGCACGCACACACACACACACATCAGAGATAGAGAGAAAATGTTTACAATGTTGTTATGAAAATAAATGGTGTGGATTGACATAGTGACACACGCCTATTATAACAGAATTTGGGAGCTTAAGATAGAAAAATCACAAATCTAAGACCTTCCTGTGTTCAGAGTCAATTCTAAGCCATCCTGTTATATACAGTAAGAACTTGTCTCAAAACTGGGGAGTGGGGAGTCAGGAGCATGTCTTAGTACTAGAGTGCTTGCTTTGAATTACCCAGTGAGGAATTGGGGTTGTGGCTCAGTGGTAGAGCCCCTGCCTAGAATCCCCCAGTGAGGG